>NC_137025.1:37762984-37882984 GCF_032717465.1 Coenobita brevimanus | reverse complement strand
CATGGGTTAGTAATCTACTACATGCATCCTTCACACCATCACATTTCTTTCCGCTTTCACTTCGACATTTCCCACCTCTTTCCAGAATAACTTCCTATTTTCAGAGTAGTTCGCATTCATTTTTCTTCCCAGATCATCATTTACCTCCTTCTTTTTCCTCTTCACTAGTCTCTTTACGTGCTTCTTACTCTCGATATACTCAGTTCTTATTTCAACTGAACCCCTATCCTGTAACCACATTGGCCACTTCTTCCTCTTTTCCTCCACTGCTCTCTCAACCTCCTCATCCCACATTCCCGTACCCTTCTTTTTTGTTGATATTCTTGGCACACCACACACCACTTTAGCATTCCTAACTAAGCAATCCCTATCTGCATTCCACAGGCTGTCCAGATCCAATTCATTCCAGTTCACTGATTTTAACGCGTCCTCTACTTTGATCCTGTAATTATCTGCCACTTCTTTGATCCTCAGCTTCTCAACTTTGTCTTTCTCCCTGACTGTTCCTCTCTCTCTTGATCCACCTTACTCCTCTCAGCTTGATCTTGCATACCACGATCATATGATCTGACAGACCTCCACATCGTCCTCCCACAGCCCTTGTATCAGCAACCATTCCCATCATCGACCTATCTATGAGCACGTAATCAATCAGGCTTCTTTCCACACGATCCCCGTTTCCTCTACACCATGTATATTTATGTGCATCTTTGTGTTTGAAATAAGAATTACAAATGCACAACCTCCTCTCCTGACACATATCCTTTAGTCGATTCCCATTATCATTTTCTCCTGGTACTCCATAACAACCCATTATGTCATCCTCAGGACCAGTGCCTACTCTTCCGTTCATATCCCCCATCACGATCACTTTATAGCTCCTGGGCATTTCTCCCACTACTTCACCCAGCTCATCCCAAAACCTGTCTTTCTCTCTCTCACTCCTGTCCTCACATGATGCATACGCTACAATCACTGCCACTTTCACCTTCTCAAACTTGAACTTGACATACATACACCTCGAGCTGACACATTTGTAGTCTCTCATTCCACTCTGCCACAGCTCATTCATCAACAAAGCAACTCCTTCCTTACATTTTCCTCCCCCATTCATTCCCGATCTTACACATTTCACACCCTCCCACTCCTCCACTTCGCACAATTTCATCTTTGTTTCACACAATGCCATCACAGCATATCTTGCACTCTTGAACACATTCACCACTTCCACCCTCTTGCTCTCCTCATTCATACCTCTCACATTCCACATGGCCACGTGAGTCTGTCCATTTGGTTGGGGACCTGGGCAAGTATTGGGCCCTCCGAGGCTCTCTGAAACGGCTGCCATGATTAAGTGATTTTGATAGAGAAATCTGGGGGACACTTAACCCTGCCAGAAACCCCGGTTATATGGTTACCACCCAGCATAGTTTGGCTTGTCACTCAGTGTAGAACTCATTTGGCATCACTCTACATTATTATTATTTTTTGCTGCTCTCGTGTGTCTACCCTTTCCTCTCCTCCATCCTTCTTTCCATTCATCCTCTTCTCTCTTTCTTTCCTTCATTCTTTCCTCTTTCTTCTGCCTGCGGGTGACTTTACACTCCCTCTTGTGTCTTTCTTCCTTCATTCTTTTCTCTTCCTTCTGCCTGTGGGTGACTCTACACTGAGTGACAAGCCAAATGGTTTCCTGTACACCAGGAAACCATTTACTATGCTGGGTGGTAACCATATAACCAAATTTTGGCGCCTGGTGGTTTAATGGGTAATGACGGTGCTCCAGTCGGATTGAGCCAGTGAAGGTTTATATCCAAGGGATGGTTGGGGTTGATTGTTCACGTAATGCCACTCAGGGATGAGTGAGGCTGGTCACTCTCATCTTAAATGCCAGGACCAACGTACCTAGCCCCGGGCTCCTACGCTCCTTATTGGGCAGCGTAGGATTAGATGATGGATGGATGGATGGATGGATGGATGGATTATTATTATTATTATTATTATTATTATTATCATCATCATCATGATTATCATCATCATCATCATCATCGTCATCATTATTATTAAGAACTCCACAATGTGTGGAGTTTTTACTGATATTGTAGATATTATTTCTTTTTTATTTTTTTTGGGGGGGAATCTAGAAGGCTGGCATTCCAAAACGGTTCGACATGGAGACTTTAAATTTTCATGAGTGATGTATCTTGGTTCCAGGCTTCTTTTGGCATAAAAATTTCTTTCCTAGCATTAGCATCGCACTAGCGCCCTCTATGTATTTTTTTTCTCAATTTTTGCATTCCTCTGCGGCAAAAACTACTGAATCGATTGCTTTGCAAAAATGCCAGTTTGTAGTTGTCAGCATATATTAGTGCACCTGGGTATTGATACTGAGATCCAACAAATACTTTTTTAAGATACTGAGGAAAATAAAAATGGCCGCCTCATGCCTGATAGTGCTAAATCGGAAAGCATTTGGCCGATTTTGACAAAACTCGGTGGAAATGTAGTGGGTCACATGATTTGCTTAGTATGAATGACCTTGACATTGATCTCAAAGTCACAGGTCAAAATCCATACAAAATTCTAAGTCATACCAAAAGTCCCTTAGTATTAGGTCTACAATGATAAAGGTATTTTTACCTGGACTGTGGAGTCTTTTGAATACTGCTTCAGCAATTTAACAATTCTAGTTATTATTATCATTTTTATTATTATTATTATTATTGTTATTATTATTATTATTATTATTATTATTATTATTATTATATTATTATTTTTATTATTATTATTATTATTATTATTATTATTATGACGATGGTGATGATTATGGTGATGATGATTATTATAATTATTATCGTTAATTTTATCATTATATTCTTTGAATGAACACAGGGAGGTCATCTAGGAACTTAGTATTAATTTTAGTAACGTTACACAGAACTGCGCAATATATGTCGTCATCACTGAAGCATTTGTTGAGAACAAAAGAAGATGATTTTAATCAATATAGTGACTCGCATCTGTAATGGGAGCTGTTAGAACATTGCAGGGATCGTTATGTTGACCGATGTCACACTTGGTTGCCCAATTCCTAGATATATCTGACGCAGTGGATGGATTATTAGCTTCAAAATTTGCAAACGAACAGTTAGATATTTATTGGACAAAAATGTTTGTCATTTTAAAAAGAAAGCTGAAGAATGGGAAAGGAGTGGTGAGCTTGAACTGAACATGTGCACAAAGATGAAATTGCGAAGAAGTTTTGGTAATTTAAAGAAATTAGTTTATCAAATTCAATTCGCAACCAAAATTAAGAATAAGCACAAGGATATTAAACTGACTAGTGGATTCCTTGACCAGGTGTCAAAGACCATATGAACCAATTCCAAATAAAAACATGACAAGCAATGGAACTGGATGGGGAATGGAGAAAGACGATAATGACAAGAAAAGGTAGAAAAAACATAATACAAAGATAAGACAGTCAGCAAGTTTTATAAATTAATCATTTAAAGCAAAGGAAGTATAAAACTAAATATTGCACAGAATACCAGTTTCAGCTAAAAGCAACATTATACGTTCCAAAGAAAAGGTTCGTGATTCATTTAAAATATTTAAAAAAAAAAAAAAAAAAGATGGCCTGACAAAATAGAGAAAAGACTGGCGATGAGTAGTTAAAAAAAAAAAAAGGCCACTCAAGAAGAACATGACCAACTTCCAAAGTCCCGTCACAATTAGAACACAATGAAGGATGATCGCCAGACATCAAATGGCCATGGTTCAGAGTGATATGGCCAATCCTGAAACGTGCCAGTGCCTTCTTCCAACGGCAAGTACCATTACCAAGTACGGACCAAGGCGTCATAAAGGGTTTAACAGCATGAAGTTTAGCACTGGTAGCTGAGGACCAGAAAGACAGCCAACGCGACGAAGCTTTGATACGGCAGGGGGAAAAGTCCAGCTAGGGAACAGAATGAAATGGAATGCGACGTGACTTGATAGTAACACCAGTTGCAAATGCATCAACGGTCTCTTTGCCTGGAATACCAAAGTGAACAGGCCCCACACAGTACTCTACAGACTTACGCTTCTCTGACAACCAGAACAGCAATCCTGAATTACAGAGGACAACAGAGAGTGACGTGAGGCCAAACACAACAGGAGAAGGGCGCTGAGAGTGTCTGAAAACAAAAATTTTAGACTTAGAAGGGAAAATGTAAGCCTGGTAAACAACAACCAACAACGCATGAAGTTCAAATGTTAAAACAGAAGCCACCGGGGGTAGGCAGTGTACATAAGACCAAGCGTGGTATGAGACTGCAAATCATGTACCCCTAAATATCGGAGAATTATTATTATAAACGCGAATAGCTGAAGAGAAATCGCGTAAGTGAGCATAAAAAGACAACTGGAGAGTAGCAGTAGACTATTCAGAACACGACAATTAGAGGAACATACTGATGGGCTCGACGGAAGCCAGGGAGAAATGGTGGTGGGTGGAAACAAAGAACTTTTTCGACTTTGGGCAATACAGAAGCCAGGGAGAAATAGTTGGGTCGAAACAAAAGAACTATCTCGACTTTAAGTTGGTAAACACAAGGGAGCTCCTGTGTCCACACCATACTGTGATAGGGGCTAACCATAAATATTATAATAATTCTTACAATGCAACCACCATCATACGGCAGCAGCGGAAATGCACAAAACAAGGAAGATCGTATGCACACAACACTAGACGATCCTACTATGTGCCTCCTGCTTTATTAAGTTCGATACATTGGGTGGTTTCAATTCCCAAACACACTATAGAATACTAGCCCGCGAATCATATCGTCACGATCATAGTGCTAAACAACAGCATAATAAATTCGTTTTCCTGCAAGATGATCATAAAATCAATGAATTACATCAATCTTTAAGATGTCTTAAGTATATTCGTAAATAACGGTTTAAGCACTGACCAATATAGGTTTAAATACTATGAAAAAAAAACAAAAGTGAAGATAAATTTCATTTATACAATATAAGTCATTCCCATGCTATTCCTCTGCAGTTTTTCTTTTGCCTAGCAGAATGCAGTTCTGTGACAGAGTAGCTTACAAACAGGTCACCATTTGTAAATGTTTTCATTTCAGAGTATTTACATGTCTACAAGCACTGTTTCTAGGCTATGATATTCCTGGCAGCAGGAGACTCAATCATGCTTATTTTGAGATAATTCTGAAATAAAGTGTATTAAGAGAATTCCAAACTGTATTAATGAAGTGGTAGCTATTTTCTCTAGGGTTATTTACTAATAAATGGTCTCTTCCTTGACCTTGGTCACACCCATGTGCCCTCATGTCACAGGAAGTTATTTTGCAAATCTGTTAATAGTTAATCTCTTGTCAATTTCGTTTTCTGACAGTTACCCATACAGTATTCTTGATATGTATCAGATATGTTCTGTGTGTTTCATCTGACTTTTTTCCCCATTCTCTTCTTGATTTATTTTTTATTTACTCTTTTTTTTTCATGATTTATTTAGCTTTGGCTTTCTTTTACATACACAATGTGCTCCTCTTCTCCCTTTTTTTTTTTATGTAAGAATCCTTTGGGTCTACTTAGCTTTCTTTGTGTTTTAAGTTTCATTTTTGCTTGCAATTTCTTCTTTTTGTATGCATGATTTCTCCTGACTTATACAAGCTTCCTTTTGGTTTAGGTAAGTTTCCACTTGGCTTATAAAAGTATACCTAGGTAAATGCAAGTTTCCTTATGAATGATGTAAAATTATTTCTTTATAGGTTTCACTTGTTTGCCTTTTCATTCAGGTAAGTTTTTTTCTAAATGATTGTACATTCCCTTTAGGCTTCTTAATGTTTCTTCTTGGTCTTCAGAAGTTTCCTGCTGGTTTCTTCATTTTTTTCCATTTTAACCATTATTTTTGTTTCCTCTTCATTCCCTCATGCTTTCTCTTAAACACTTCATGACCCCTCTTGGTACTTTATGTTTACTCGTGGCTTAATATTTTTTTGTTTACTCTTCCCGTATTCTAGTACCGCCTTGGACTATGTCGCTTTAATGTATCGCATTTTTTTCTTTTTTTGTTTAACTTTTTCTTTGGGATTAAATATTTCCTCTAATTTTCATTTTTCCCAAGCATTATCTATTCTTATATATAATTTCTCGATCTCGCACCACAATTATCTTTTCATTTTGCGTGTTCATTTCTTCATGCTTCTGCGTAACAAATGATTCCTCATCGTTACTCTTAGATGAATCGTTTCATAGTGTGCCCTACTATCAGACAAGTGAGGCAGTTTGTTATTTGCTAAAATAACAATATTACCAAGCTTGCATGCTCAAACATGATCTACTTCAGGTGTGGAAGTACACAAGTCGATAGTTACGTTACGAATCTCCTCAAAATATATGAGATTACAGTTTTCCTTTCATATCGTTAGTAGAACATTATATGATACAGTAAATTAAAAAATAATTATGCAGTACGCTACACGTTCATTTCTCTCTCTCTCTCTCTCTCTCTCTCTCATGGCCTTCTCACGAAACCTTTTTCATTCCCCTTTTCGTTGCAAACATCCAGTCCCTCTTTGATCTCCCTCCCACTCTGAAGCTTCCATTCTTCCCCGCATTCTACACTCTCCTAACCTTTACATTTCCCCTTTACGACCCCTAATTTCACTCCAATTTACATTTTCATGTCCCCGTTCTCTGGATTTCCTTTCTTCCAATGCCAAAAACCTTGTACCTACATTTACATAACATCAGCATCCCTTCTTCCTCTCTCATCCCCTCACCGTCTGCTTCCCCGTCTTCCCTAAATCCCCATTACTTTCTCCGCCTGGTCCCTTCTACATTTTAAATATTTCTTTAATGCCCAATCACTAATTTGACATGAAAGAGTCTCTTTGTGTACTGTGTTAAAATAAAATATCATCTTCATTGCAGAAGAAAATGCAATATTTTTGCATTCATAATATTTTTGCATTCTTATATACATTAACATGAAAAGAGTACATTGAGAACCCAGACACACACACAAAAAAAAAGTTCTCATGTCAAACACAAGGTGGGTGGATTAAATGAATTTTTATCGAAAAATAAAGCCATCTTAAAATCTAACCACAACCGAACCATACAAGCCACATACTCCCGACCGAACCTTGGTCTTGGCATTCATTGGATCTTTCATGTCATACGTTGAACCTTGCTTTAATATTTTTGCAACCGAATTCATTAAAAATCTCGTGTACTTTAATTTCTTCCAAAATCGCTAATTTGAGAAAGAAAATGTCATATAGATAAAAAAAAAAAAAAAAGATCAAGACAGAATCCTGTGTTCATCCCATGTTAATTATGGTGGATCACAATGCGACTATTGCATTCTACAGCATCCCATGAGTTTTGCCCCTGTTCACATTGATCTCAGCTTCCCTCTTTCACAGTAGCTTTCCCGATTCTGCTATAGATACTTTCCTTTCTTTTACTTTGCTCCTTTAAGTCTATCGAAGACGATAACATCTTTCACAATAACTTTCCCACAACTACTATGGATATTTTTCATTCTTTTTTTTTTTTTTTATCGCTGCTTTCTCTCTCTCTCTCTCTCTTCCCGCTGACGCCCTTTCCTCTCTCCTTCCTGGCTAAGTCTGTAGTTTCATGGTTAACACACCTAGCAGACGACTGTGAAATTCTTTTTCAATGACCAGGCAAGGCAGTCTTCTGGATAAAGTTTGTTCGTCCTACAGTGTATCTTTTAACGCAGCAGTATGGCTGGCTGTGCTTGATTATGCCGTGTCGTATCCTAAGACAAAACTGTCGGTCTATCTATTGCCAGACGCCTTAATCCGGTAAGTGATGGTTAGAAACAAAAGACTTCCACGTCACTAAGTCCTCCACCATCAGGTTGCCTTCACTCGTACATCCCCATCTCATATATCTCGACATTTCATCCTTCCCTCTCATACTGGCGCTTCCTCCTCCCCCACCTCTCTTCCAGCTCACACTCGTATACCTTTCTAGTCAGTCTCTCATTCTCCATCCTCTTCACATGGCCAGACATTATACGAGAATTTCTCCTAATGCTTTCAGTCACATCCCCATCGACACCACAATGCATCTTTTCTTTCACATGTGTATGTCTGTCTGTGCAATTCCCCCCTCCCCCCAAAAAAGTGACTTGGTACAAATCGACTGCATTCGTTATTCACTATGATGCAGTAACCACGCTAGTACTCTCACTTCCTTTTCATTCCAACCTTCCCCCACCTCTTCTGCAATCTCCAGCCCGAAGCCTTCCTTTCTCTCCTCTTCCCACCATCCCCTCCATCGGTCTCTAGCGCTCTCCTCCGCCGATCAACCAGCACATACGGCATATCAACCAAGCCACATGATTTCCACAAACCACTCCCTTACTGTCCAACACTGTACAGTTCACCATTTAAATGAGTTTTCATTATTTAATACATCGCAGTTGTGTGTGTGTGTGTGTGTGTGTGTGTGTGTGTGTGTGTGTGTGTGTGTGTGTGTGTACTTCTCTATTCTGCATATATGTCCTTGTGTGTTTGTGTATGTGCATTGCTTGATTGTAAGTTAATAATGCCTCAGTTACCTGGATTAATTTCCCCTATATTTTGTCCATGTCTCTATATCCTTGTTTGTCTGATTCATCATTTTCTTTTCTTAAATACTGTGTTAACTATTGTATCTTTGTTTGAATATTTTAATTTTAGTATCGTTTCCATACTGTTAGCTCGCCGCGTGCCGTCTATTTTTAGCCCTCTGGGTCACCCCAGTGCCGGCCATTTTTCGACCTTTTTTTCTTTGGCTAAAATGATAGATTTTGATGTGGAAACAACGAATTTCGGCATTAAAATGCTCACTGAGGCTCAGAAATGAGTTTTAATGAGTCCTGCTTACTCGTGTACAGATATAGCCCCTCTCACACTCAACACGTATGTGAGAGAAAGCCGTTTTCTGTGTAAGGTATACTCAGGTATTTATGCTGGGAAGGTATAGCAATATTCAATACACATTTCTGATCACTTATTACTTCAGCATCTATCAGAATTTGCGTGTCTTTCTCACTGTGAATGCAGTACCTTACACTTACTTGAAGATAGGTACAACCTGACTTCATTACGTACAGTCCTGGCACTTACAGGAAGGTATTTACAACTTGACTTCACTATATAGTCCTTACACTTACAAGAAAATATTTACAACTTACACTTCCATGAAAATATTTACAAAATGCCTTTACTATGTACAGCACTGGGTTAGGCACACAGGCAGAGTGAGGCAGAGCGAGCTTGAAGGGGAAAGCGAGTGAGTGCATGGCCTTGACAGCCTGAGGGATGGTAGAGGAACTGTTACCTTACATGCCTGCCAGTTATTACCCGCGAATCTTGAAAAATACGGTCACAGTGAAGTTTTTTATTTTAGACCGTTTTAAAGCGGCACTTGCACTGGCCGCTGCATTATGTCAGACCGTTTTAAAACGGCACTGGCATGCAACAGGTTAAGTATATTATCATCATGTAATATAATCATCATGTAATATATAATCATCATGTAATATATACTAAGCCATCTGGCTTAGTATATATAAACATTTTTTTTTTCTGGAATTTTCACGATAGCAACATTTATCAGGGTCACTTTCACTTGTCACTTCACCCGTTAAAGTCTGTTTCGCACACCAGTTCTTTATATATTTTCACTTCTGCATTCTTAAGTAGAAACATTCCATATAAAATACCCTTTGATGTATTTGATTTCTCCATAATTACCTCATCCGTGGTATCAGCACTAATCTGCCGGATCACTGGTCATTCCAGTCAGCAGGTGACTTTGCTCTCTCTCCCTCACCCATTCTCTGGTTATCCTGAAATGTCCACCTGGTCTTCGTGCTTGTCTGGTTTTAGGATTGCATCAACCAAACAACATGATAAGAAGCAAGCTTTTTTAGGCCAGGTAGACGAAGTCGATGGTCATTATTTTTGTAAGAAATGTATCTTTGTGTATCTGTCTTCGTTGAAAACTCATATATTAGAAAGTGTTGAATGTAGAAGGAAACGTTAGTAATAAAAGTTGTTTAGTCATAACTTTAATTCATGTGTCATTCAACCAGCATTGAGAGTCATCCAGGATGGACACAACATAGTCAAGTTTTCATCTAACAGTATTATTACAGTCTACATTACCTTCAGATGACGGGTATTTTTTTTTTTTAAATCTCATTTGCCTTTTTTGCCTTCACCCATCCTTTACTGCTTTCGGTCTCTTTCCACTTCTTTCATTTCTTTGGTGCAATTTGTACCAAGTTAGTTGAAGGCCATTTTCCCTCTCATCTGCCTTCCTACTTTGCGCTTCGCACAGTGGTGTAGCTCTGGTCAGAAGAACCAGGTGCTAATCTGCCTCCACTTGAATTTAATGGATGGTTACAGGTTTTCCATAAGTATTTTTCTACCACGATGTTGAGTTCGATGGCTTATATGATCTATATGATCTAAAAAACGATACGCACTCTTCAGGCTCTCCCGTGCCTCAAGTCCATCAGGAATGCAATGGAGTAATAAGGGAGTACCTGTTACTATTACCGTTTTTGTCTCGTTGATCCAACTTTAATTCATTTGTAAAGGCTCCAACATGTTTTTCTATGCGTCGGCTTTGGTAATCTGATGGCAGATCTCCATGCTGCTCAGTCTCTGGCAGCCTCTCTATTGAGTCCTTTATCCCCAGGTTCGTTTGGCTTTCTTTTTCTATATTGTTTTGCAGCTTTGAAATGATGCATTGTGCTGCAGCAAGATTTATTCATGGAAAAAGTAATTCAGACAAATTCTTTCACAGAAAGAAAATTACTAACAATCTGAACAACAACGTCTATGTGTAATATTCAACCAGCTTTGACTACTGGCAGGCTGATTCTTTGTTAGGTAGTTTACATCCCCTGAGTCATTATTCCATTACCAATGTAAACCTGAACATCACATGAGACTTGCAGTGTGACATGTGCAGACCTTCATTACCCGTCCCCGCCCCGGAGGGGCTCAGGGACAGTTATTGTTCTCACTCGGTTTGTCTGTTTGTTTGTTTGTCTGTCTGTCTGTCTGTCTGTCTGTCCGTCTGTTAACAGCTTTACGCGAAAACTTCTTGTGCAATGTTGACTGAAATTATAGGGATGATGGGCTATGACCTTCTCATCAACTGATTCAAATTTGGGTCAAATTGGACCCGGGCCCTGGCTGTAGGCCCAAAAAATGTAAAAAAAAAAAAAAAAGTTTTTCTCGCCATAGCTCCTTTCAAATTCATCCTATCGACATGAAACCAAAACGCAAAGGTGCATCTTTCAAATCTGCATCCTATAACATGCTTCATTGCATCAGGAGGCTCACCCCCTAGTTAGCGGTAGGGGGGTCAATGTCAGGTGGGTCGGGTCAAAAATTTCAGGTGGGCATAAAATCACCAATATTCACCCAATATTCTCCAAATCTGTTATGTCACATCTTCGACTAGATATCCTGTTGTGTTTATATGTCAGCACTAAAATGACTGCCGGGGACGGGTTTGCTGTGCCTTGGTACCGCGTCTTGTTGTACCTTATATGACGGCTGCACCACGGTGAGGGTCAAAGAAACGTATTTGAAATGTACTCTCCAGCCTCGGGATTCACGAAGGAGATATTTGACCTCTGGTACTGTGTCTTAATGACTGCCAGGGGCATATACCAAACAGTTATTATCTCGTACACCCACGCAAGATAAGAACACTGGCAACAGTATCATTCCACCAATGAAGAATGTGCTCTCAAAAGATTTTTCGTTTCAACCACTTAGAAACATGTAAATAAACATCATGGTTAATGCAGTCAGAGAGTTCCATTTAATACAACAGCTTGAGATTTTGGCTTCTTTATTCCACACATTTTCCTACGTTATGTAGAAAACATGTTTAATATATTTTACTGCGTAAATTTCAACTAATGAAAACTAAATGAACCAATAGGTGTGGTATGCAAGTTATACTTAATGAGCATATGTGATAACTGAAATAACTACAGTAAAAGTCCAGCAAAAAATAATTGTGAGAGGACTGCAAGACATGTTACAGAAAGTGTGTTTTTAAATTCGTCTATCACTAGTTGGCGCTTTGGGCATGAATTATGTAGGAAAATGGTGGAGGTATTGAATGGAATTTAGGGCTCTTATCTGTATTCAGCTGTGTTTTTCGAAACCAGACGATTTTTAATGCCAGCTACGCACTTACTGACAAAAAAAAAAACACCAAACACACATAACGTAACTATTTCGTAACTCTCTTAGAAAATATGCGTATACAGGTGGGCTTTATGCCAGCCACCCTGGGCCTCTTGGTGAGTGCGGCCTTCAGGGGTCCAGTCCTGTCTGAAACTTGTCATGAACAAATATCTTCTGCTGAGCAAAATTTCGTCTTTTAGAGTAATAATCTATAGCCGTTGATAATGATTTTTGAAGGGACTCCTTGGAAATGTCTCATCCTGGAGTGGCCGTCCTCAAACGGGATCCAACCTAAAATTTGGCCCTGGTGTAGGTTTATCACTGTGAAAAAATTGCATTCCTATTCTCTCCAACCCCCTACCCACCCTCCCACACACACATGCAAGGCCTGGAACCCATCCTCCAGACAGGTACAGTAATTCAGTGAGTACTGAGTAGGTAAGTGAGTGAGTAAAACAGGGACACACAATATTAGACCATCTCTGTAGATGTGGCAAAAAAAAAAAAAAAAAAAAGTCTCCGGGAGGAAAAGCAGGATGAAGAAGGCAATGAGAAAAAAAATCTAGAAAAAAATGATATACAACTAGTATGAAAAAATCTAGAAAAAAGGGGAAAGCTGCTGATATCTAAGGAAAGAAAGTAGGACAAAATGGGTGACCAAACAGATGATAGAGGAAATAAATGAAACAAAGTTCACGAGAGAAGGAGTGTGGTCTTACTCGTTCCTGTTTCCAACATTAAAGACAAAACCAAATTAATAATTTATAAACAAAGAACGAAGGGAAAAGAAAGAGACAAAGAAAATGCACCTAGAGGGAATACCTGATGTAACAATTGAACATTTAAATTTGCTCTGTGACTTACTATTGATTTTATCTCGAAACGGAATGCCTATATTTTTGCTCGGCTCGCTCTTAAGTTATGTTTTGTCCAGATCGGATGAAATCTGTGTGAGTGGTCTCAGCCTTTTACCTCTTCATATAAAAAACCATAAAACTTTCTCATTGCCTGACCATCAGTCTTTCCACCAACTTTGGTCAAGATTGAAAATAATATTTGACTTACAGAATCCAGTACTGCATGTAAATTTGCCCTATGAGTTTGAACCTCGACGATTTCCTATCATAAGCAAATCTCTTCAAACTTGTTTCATCCACAACTCTCCCAGAATGTTAGGTCACAATCAGATAAAAGCTCAAATCGACCTTGATGTGTGACTTTACCCTTGAACCTTGTGTTCTCAAGGACTTGGATAATCTTTCCACTAGATTTTGTAAAATATGTCAAAAGTGTTTAATAATTTTATTCACTCGTAGACACAAACTAGTCTTTCTCAGGCCATACACTATGACCTTGTCCTTCACCTGAATGTTCGTAAAGTATAATCCCATCATTCTTGCCTCACTCGGAATCGGTTAATCGAATTTTATCTAAATCAGTACCATACCTGTTAATGATGACCTTGCCATGTTGCCTTGACATATTATTTTCCCTTGTAACCCTAACCTTTTCTTATATTTGAATCCTTTCTTCCTTTCCTTGAACCTTGTACAAATTTATGCTTTTATTTGATTTATGTTGCTTAAGTTCATCTTGTCATGTCACCTTCACCTTCGACGTATTGTTTTTAATATATGTCTGGTGTTATTTTAAAACAATTGTTTCGATACTTTACGTTATCAAAACTTTTATTAACATTTTTACCTTTTCTTAGTCTTTGCTGTAGTAGTCATCCCCACAATAACTCCGACTTCTTTCCTATATTGGAACCTCCGTCCTCAGTTTAGTACCTTTCATCCTATGATGTACTTCCTATTATTTTCTTACTATAATCAAGCGATGCCTTTTCCAACCAGAAGAGGTTACTGTAGATATAACATTCTTCAACCACCTCATTTACCTTGCGGCTGACCTAAGTTAAACAGAATCGGAGAGACAGTGCAAGCGCCGGGGAACTGCTGCATCTGTACTGTGAAAGCTTAAGCACTTATTGTACGGAAAGTAAGCACTTGACAGACACGCGCACGAGAGTGCGTGCGTGCGTGCCTGTGTGTGTGTGTGTGTGTGTGTGTGTGTGTGTGTGTGTGTGTGTGTGATTAATTTTTTCCTCCTTCCCTCTAAATCGTCTGCCAATAGAGTGGTTAAAAATAATGAGGTGATTAAGTAATTAGCGTGCTGAGGGATGTACTAATTTTTTTAATGACTAAACACGACCAGATAACTGCCTTGCCCCTTCCCTCTTCCTTTCTGTCCCCTTTCCTCTCCTGTTTTCTCCTATTGTCCTCGTATTTGATCTGGCAATAATTCCTTCACTCTTATTTTAGTTGTACTTTCTAAATGAATAAAGACTTGGAAAAACAGCTTGATAAGAACAAAAAATATGAAGGGGATTAGGACGTGTGGAATTGTGAACATGATAGAGACTAAGGGAAAATCATAATAATTTAAAAGAAGAGGATAAAGAAACCATCTACCACAAAAAGAAAATGTATAATAATATTACATGAAAAGAAATTGTATAATAATATTACACTACGGAAGTAAGAGAGGAGAGGAAGAATGCACGGAGGAAAGCGAATAGAGATGAGCAAAAAAGAACTGAGTGAGGAAGGAAAGAGGGAGATAGGAATGAGATAGAACACTGAACTGAAGAAGAGGAGTAAAGGATAGAAGAGTACCCAGGACACTGAAACAAGGAAGGCAAGGAAGATGGAAAAAACAAGGAAGAAAGAGAGACACCAGAAAGCAAAGACAGGAAAAAAAGTAGGAGTTACAAGTGAAGGTCTGTTTTGCTGACAACAAGCAGCAGAAGGAGGAGAAACTGGGAGAGGCGATGGCAATAGAGTATTGGTGTGTGTGTGTGTGTGTGTGTGTGTGTGTGTGTGTGTGTGTGTGTGTGTGTGTGTGTGTGTGTGTGTGTGTGTGTGTGTGTGTGTGTGTGTGTGTGTGTGTGTGTGTGTGTGTGTGTGTGTGTGTGTGTGTGTGTGTCGCCCCCTGGACCACAGAAGCAGATTTGTTTATAAATTCTCCGAATAAATTCCAGGCCAAACAAGGCCAAACAACCCTAGCTCATTTTCCTCTTCATTTCTATTCCCTAAAGAATCATTTTTCTAGTTGTTGCCAAATCCCTCGCTCGTCCATCCTTTCTCTCCTTTTCTTACCATTCTTCATCTCCGCTTCCTCTCTTACCCTTCAATCATGTTAAACTTCCTTAAACTCCTGCCTGCTTGCCTTCCCACAAACATATCACCGCCTTCACCTAGGTCAGCGTTTCTTAACCTGGGGTGCTGAAATCAATTGTAAGGGGTGCTGGAAAATGCTGCATCATTTTTTTTTTTCCTTATTGGTTTTGCTGTGTATTGGCATCCTTGATTTTATTTATTTATTTATTTTTTTGTGAGAAAGTATAAAACAAACTTTTAGGCAGTAGCTTACTTCACTTTACTTTAACCCTGCAGTAATGAAGCAACTGTAGTCCTAGTAAATAGATGTAAAGGGGTGCTGGCTGGACTGAGACCTTATTACCGGGGGTGCTGAGGTTGGAAAAGGTTAAGAAACCCTGACCTAGGTCTTCCTATCATTTACGACTCCCCTTTTATAACTACTTATACGAAAGTAATTGGACAAATATTAATGGAACTTGAAGACAGTTGAGGGCTTGGTAAGAGGGTTGGTGAAAGATAACAGCAAGGAATGGTGGGAGGAGGTGTGGGCATGTATGGGATGATGAAAGTTGGTGTGGATGGTGTAGAGTGGTGTGGGGCAGTGGGATTAGGTGGGATGGTGAACGGTGGTGTGGTGTGAGGAAGTGGTGAGGGCTCGTCGGAGCATCACACACACACACACACACACACACACACACACACACACACACACACACACACACACACACATACTTCAGTGTTTCTTTCCTCTCTACCACAGCTTTTTATGTCACTGTTAGCCATTCACTATTATTCTTCCCACTCCTCCCTGAAACAATTTCTCGTCTCTTCTTCTTCTTCCTTCGGTGTCCCATCTCCTCTCTCCTCTATGCAACGTCTCTTCATACCCCTTCAACCCTTCTTCGCTTTATGCAAGTCCTCACCCTCTCCTAGCCCCACTTTGCGTCATCCTCCAGCAATCCCTATTGTCCCCCACCACTCACTCACAGCCTTCCCTCACCTCTTTCTTCCGAAGTACAAACCATTATTTTTTTTCTTATATACCTTCCTCTCTTTTCTAGATATCCATTACACTCGCCATTTTCTATTTTTTTTACTTCATTCTCTTTTCTCATCCACATCCTCAACTTAGGTCACTGATGAATAAAAGGAAGAGTTGGTGTTAGGACAGAGGCCTGAGAAACGCCACAGTTAATAGATCTATGAGAAGAACTGTGGCCGTCTACAACTGCAGCTATAGAAGGACCAGAAAGGAAGCTATAGATGAAGGCACAGATATATGAGGGCAGTTTGGAAATTAAAGATTTATGCCAGATTCCATCGAAAGCCTCTGAGATGTCAAGTGCCATGGAAAAGCTTTCGCCAAAATCCCGAAAGGAGGATGACAGGAAGTCTGAAAGGTAGGTGAGAAGATCGCCAGTGGAGCATCTCTGACGGAACCCACACTGACAATCAGAAGGAATGTTATGATAGGAAAGATGCTTAAAAAATTTTCTGTTAAGAATTGACTCGAAAACTTTTAAGACACAGGATGTTAAAACAATTGGGCGATAATTAGACGGTTGGGAATGGTCACACTTCCTTGGGACATGCTGCATGAGAGCAAATTCCCAGCAAGAAGGAAAGGTACAAGTTGACAGATAAAAGCAAAAGAGTTTCTCTAGGCAGGGTGTAAGCACAAATGACTTCATCAAACCCATTTGCCTTGTTATTATTGAGGCCAGTGATGGCAGAAAATACATCAGCTGAAGAAACTTTAATGTCAGCCATTAGGAAGTCAGAGGGGGGAAAGTAATGGCGGAACAGCACCGGAATTGTCTAAGGTGGAATTGGAGGAGAAAGTCTGAGGGAAGATATGTACTTTATCAGTAGAAGACATTGCTACAGAATCATCTGAGTAGAAAATAGGAGGGAAGGATGATGAAGTAAAGTTGTTAGAAAGGTCCTTGGCTAGGTGCCAGAAGCAGCGGGAAGAATTCGAGGTGCAGAGTTGAGAGCATTTAGTATGGATAAAAATATTTTTATTTGAGCGAAGAAGAGATTTAGCATGATTCCGTGCAGAAACATAAAACGGAAGTGATTCAAGGGTGGGTTGGACCTGGTACCTTCTATAGGTCTTCTCCTTGTTGTGGACAGCATTAGAACAAGCGTGATTAAACTAAGGCTTTCTTGCATTAGTCAAAGGATGTGAGAAAGGAATGTATGGTCCCATGCCCATGAGAATAATCTCGACAATGCGGCAAAGCACACTCAGATGGCTCCCGGCTATGAAAGCAATAATCATTCCATGGAAAATCAAAGAAGTACTGCCTGAGGGCCTCCCAATCAGCAGGTCCAAAGTGCCACAACTGACGTTTTTCTGAAGGGTTCACAGGCCGTACCGGAGCGACAGGACAGGTTAAGGTAATAAGGTTGTGATCAGAGGAGCCCAGCTGAAAGGGAAAATCAACAGTGTAAGCAGAAGGATTCGTTGAACGGCAGAGGTCAAGTATATTGGAGCTCTCTCCAAGGCGGTCAGGCATGTGGGTAAGGTGCTGTACAAGCTGCATTGGGTCATTAGGGATAAGAAAGATGTAGGCATGTTCACCAGGTTGATCAGTATTTGTACATGGTGACTCTGTGTGTTTGTTAATTTATGCAGATTCGTGAGTGCCTGTTTGTAGTTCTATGTTTTCCTTTTGTGTGGGCTTCAAAGGAGTAGCCATCTTAAGGTATTTGTAAGGGAACCGTCAGACGAATGAAGAAGCATGTGACTTAGGTTTTACTGATTTAAATGAGAGAAACACACACACACACACACACACACACACACACACACACACACACACACACACACACACACACACACACACACACACACACACACACACGGTAAACAGAAATACTGTAAATCTACTGTTAACTAAAAAATCATTCCCTTATCAATAACTTTTGAATCTAAGTTCAATAAAAAATGGACTCTGATGAAGACTGAGGGTGCAATTCAATGTTTGTAAGCACTGTGGTCTTATAATGCGTATTACAAGTATGTAAAATTCCGTTGTTTTACCATCTTATGTTTAGTCATTCTCCTTTGCATCCATTCTTTGTTACCCGTCCCCCCTCCCCCCGGAGGGGGTCGGGAACGGATATTGAATTCACTAAGTTTGTCTGTTTGTTTGTCTGTTACGTGAAAACTAATGGTACGATTTTGACTAAAATTACAGGGGTGATGTGCAATGGCCTTCTGATCATATGATTAAACTTTGGGTCAAATTGGGCAAAGGACAGAGCTGTAGGCCCAAAAAAATGTAAAAAAAGAAAAAAAGAGACGGGGAAAAATCTTTTTTTTTTTTTTTTCATCATAACTCATTTCAAACTCAAGTCGACATGAAACCTAATCCTCGGTGCATCTTTCAAATCTGCATCCTGTGACATGCCTCATTATATCAGGGGGGTCACTCCCCAGTTAGCAGCAGGGGAGTCAATGCCAGGTGGGTCCGGCCTAAAAATTTCAAAAGGGCATATAATCATCAATTTTCACCCGATTTACTCCAAATTTGATACAAGACATCTCCGACTAGATATCCTGTTGTGCTTTTACACTAGCACTAAAATGACCGCCGGGGAAGGGTTTGCTGTGCCTTGGCACCGCTTCTTGAGTGTGCTCTGATTATTCATGTCTATTGTTTTTGTTTTTTTGTCTATCAGTCGTGTATGGCCATTTTCTCTTACATATATATATATATATATATATATATATATATATATATATATATATATATATGTGTGTGTGTGTGTGTGTGTGTGTGTGTGTGTGTGTGTGTGTGTGTGTGTGTGTGTGTGTGTTTTGCTGTTTTAGCCTGTTTGGTTATACTCGTCTTTCTGAAGCTGCAAATTGTAATAATATTCTTCTTACCTGCTGAAACTTTTACCGCTAGCTATTGTTAATGAGAGCGATTATTACCAGTTCCTGCCCCAGAGAGGCTCGGGGACGGGTATTGTTTTCACTCGGCTTATTTGTCTGTTTGTTTGTCTGTCTGTCTGTTAGGTACTTTATGCGAAAACTACTGGTGCGATTATGACTAAAATTACAGGGATGAATGGCTATGACTTTCTGATCACGTGCTTAAATTTTGGGTCAAATTGGGCCACGGGCCAGGCTGCAGGCCCCAAAAATGTAAAAAAAAAAAAATCGACACAACTCTTGAAATTCGTCATATCGACAGGATACCAAGACCTAAAGGTTCATCTTGCAAATATGCATCCTACGATATGCCTCATTGCTGTACATCATTGGTGTCACCCCAAGTTAGTGGTAGGGGGGTCGGGCCTAAATGGGCATACAATCGTATACAGTATTTTCACCAGATTTACTCCAAACATGATATGTTTCATCATTGGCTAGATACCCTATTGCGTTTATACGTCAGCACTAAACAGACAGTCGAGGACGGCTTTGCTGTGCCTTGGCACCGTTTCTCGTGTGTTTTTTATTTTCTTTTTTTATCTCATTCTTTTCATTACTTTGCTCTGTTTTTAACTTTCCACCGGATGTTTATAGTTCCTTTCCTTATTGCTCCTGTTTACCTCTCCTTAAATCACATTTGGGACTTTCTCTTGTCTCCTTCCTTTCTCCTACCCTTATCGCCTTTCTTTTATTCTCCCTCTCTTTTTTCCCATTCAATTTCTCTATTTGTAATTTTTTTGTGAATTTCGCTCTCCTTTTCCTGTTTCATTCTTTTTACTGACTGTTTCCTGTCTTTGTTCTCATCGGGAAGCCCATACAAAATCTTTGCTTTACATAATCATTTCTATTTCATTCAATTTATTCCATTCTGTATCATCCTCTCATTACTCTCTCTACCTTTCCTTTTTCATTGTTCATCCATATCCTTGTCCTTGTGCGCCTCCATACTCCTACTTTATCTTTCTGTTCTTCCTCTTTCATCTTCATCCCATATTCTTTCTCCTCCTTCTCCTCCTCCTCCTCCTCCTCCTCCACCCGTCATCTTTTCCACCTTCCACGCCCAGGTCAGGTCACGATCTGACCGTTCTCTCTCTCTCTCTCTCTCTCTCTCTCTCTGCTGTTTCCTGTTTCTCTTCGTCTTTCTTCTCTTTTCCTGTTGTTTCTCTTGGCTTTTCTTCTATTTTCTACCTGTTTCTCTTTTTTTCCCTATTTTCCTGCTGTTTGTCTCACCCTTTCTGCATTTGATATATCTCTCACTCTTCCGCACTCTTTGACCCTGTCAATATATCTCTCACTCATCCGTGTCGATATATCTCTCACTCATCCGCACTTTTTGACCCTGTCTCACTTCATTTTCCCAGACATTTTCTTCTTTCATTATTTGTCAAGGGATATAACGATAAGGAAAACTAATCACATTGGATGAAGCGCTTCAGGGTTCAAAACTATCACGAACGTCAAAAAGTGTAAGAACAATATTAAAATTGAAAATCATAAGTCCAAAGAACTAAACACCTTCACACAATACTAAAATAAACAAGAAGCTGTGCCAAGGCACGGCACCCCCGTCCCCGGCAGTCATTTTTGTGCTGACGCATAGGCACAACAGGATATCAAGTCAAAGATGTCACATATCAAGTTTGGAGTAAATCGAGTGAAAATTTACAATTTTATGCTCATTTGAAAATTTAGCCCTGATTCACCTGACATTGACCCCCCTACCGCTAAGTGGGAAGTGATCCCCCTGATGTAATCAGGTATGCTATAGGATGCAGATTTGAAAAATGCACCTTATGGTTTTGGTTTCATGTTGATTTAAGGAGTTATGGAGAAAAACTTTTTCTTTTTTTTTTTTACATTTTCTGGGACCAACAGCCTGGCCATTGGCCCAATTTGGCCCAAAATGTAATCACTTGATCAGGAGGCCATAGTCCATCTACCCTGTAATTTTAGTAAAGATCGCCCCAGTAGTTTTTGCTTGAAGTTGTTAACAGTCAGAGAGACTGACAAACCAAGTGAAAACAAAACCCGTCCCCAGGCCCCTCCGAGGCAGTGATGGGTAACTAGAAAGCCTGAGAGAAGCTTACCTCTGCCAACGACAATAAAGTTTATGTTACACTGCCGTAATTCTCCATCCATCAATGGTATCTCTCAGTCAATTGATTATACGGGTTTAGTCTCAGTTGTTACGTAAATATCATAGAGTGCATACCTCCTCTGACGCCTGTGCAATTTATGATTTATTCCTGCATCCGGACTGGGATCTACCTCAGTATCTAATGAACAGTTCAATGACCCAGTGCCCACCTATCCATAAGATGGTAATCAAAATCTAGTAATAAATTCTTAACCTATCTTCCGCACAAACCGGCAATCAGGCAGATTAAGACGGGTGAGTACATAGCTTCCGATCAACTGCATTGGCGCAGGTAAAAGCAAGGATATAAATAAATAAATAAATAAATATTCATCTATCTGTCCATATATATATATATATATATATATATATATATATATATATATATATATATATATATATATATATATATATATATATATATATCATCCGGACCTCCTTTCCCTTGGGCGGGAAAGGAGGTCCGGATGATGATGATGATGATGATGATGATGATGATATATATATATATATATATATATATATATATATATATATATATATATATATATATATATATATATATATATATATATATATATATATATATATATATATATATATATATATATATATGATGTAGTTAGTAAATTCTTGAATTAGCCTTATTGAATCTTGCAAAAAGTGTTCATTCGATCCCATGTCCCCAGTAAACTGTAGTATATATTGACGAGAATAACAGTGTGTAACCAACAAAACAATTTTTTTGTTATGTTGACTATTACGCTGTTTCTGAACAATGTCAATGCGTAGATTCCGAAAATGCTATTTATTTTTGTGTAAATCTAGTGGTACAGGAATTATGCAACAACAAATGTATCATACAAGGACAGGAACTGCAACTTGTTATCATTTCAAGAATGCGGAGAATGTCAAAGAATTTATAAATTTCCGGGTACATATTAAGAATATAACTAGAAAATAAGCAAACAGTAACATCACAAGGAATGCAGGGCACATAGTATCTTAAAATGCACTTTTGATCTTGATTTTCTTCTGTAGCTGTGATGACAATCACACAAAAATTCGCCAATCATGATCGTCCATGATCACATAGTTCCACCTGCCCTGATATCTGGTTTCCATCAGCAGAATGTTCCGGTGGAACCGTTCGCCATGCTCCTCGCTGACTGCACTCAAGTTGCCTTTGAAGAAATCACGGCGGGAATGCAGATAGTGCAATTTGCTTGACACTGCATCCAAGCCAGTGGAATGCGCTGATCAGGTCATCAACTAGCTGTGTAAAATCTGGTCTCTTCTGGTTGCCAAGAAAACTTTCCACAATCCCTCTGAAAGCACTCCAAGCTCGCTCATTGGTCATTTTACCCTGGAGTTCGTGACTTGGAAGCATTCTTTGAACCTGCGGCACGGTGAATTTGCCAACTGTCACCTTTGCCACAGACAACTTGGGAAACATTGATTGGATATGCAGAAACGCATCGCCATCCTTGTCGATGGTTTTCGTGAATTGTTTCTCAAGACCAAGTTTTATGTGTAGTAGTGGTAGCAGAACCTTCTCCACGGAGATCAGTGGAGCTCTCAGAATGTTGCATGAGCCTGGTGTGACTCTCTCTTGAGAGGCCGGTCCTTCCTCACGAAATATTCTGCATTGCTTCAGCTGTCCCACAAGCATAAAAAACATG
Organism: Coenobita brevimanus; assembly: GCF_032717465.1. NCBI lineage: Eukaryota > Metazoa > Arthropoda > Malacostraca > Decapoda > Coenobitidae > Coenobita > Coenobita brevimanus. Next base: position 37,859,798 of record NC_137025.1, on the reverse strand, counting down.
AGTACTTCGTATAACCTTCTTGCATTCCAAGTAGGAACGAAATTATTTTGAAATCCCCACAAACATCCCAACTGTGATCTGAGTACTTGATCTTCGTCAGACTAATCTGCACATTCTCAAACCCTTCTTTCATTTCCACAGAGTGTGCAACTGGAATTGATAGGAGTTAATTGCCGTTATGCAAAAGTACTGTTTTTAGGCTCTTCACGGAACTGTCTATGAAGAGTCGCCATTCTGAGGCATTGTAATCCACTCCCATGGCTTGGAACAAACCCTTAACATCAAAACAATAATGCAACGAGGTTTCTTCACAAAATTTAAGCTGGGGGTTAGACGACAAATACTTATCCAGGCGACCTTTAAAGGTTTGTACTGTATTACTATTTACTACATTGGAGGGCAATTTATTCCATACATTTACAACTCTACTGAAGAAGAAATGCTTAGCTTAATGCGACTGGAATCGTTTGCCAATTATTTTATGCCCATTGCCTCTAGTATAATTCGAATGAGCAACTGTGAAGTATTTATCGACAGCCATGTTATCATGTCCTTTGAATATTTTGAAAACTTGAATTAAATCTCCTCGAATTCTCCGTTTAGTTAGGGTAAAGAGATTCAGGGATTCTAAACGCTCCTCGAACAGTTTATTTCTCAATCTAGGTATCATCTTTGTCACCCTTCACTGCACTCTTTCAAGCTTTTCCATATCCTTTTTATAATACAGTGTCCAAAACTTAATGCAATACTCCAAGTGCGGGCGTACTAAGGAATTAAACAAAGTGAATACAATATCATCGGCTTTATATTCAAATGCTCTGCCTATGAATCCAGTTAATTAGTTGGCTTTTTTCACATATTCTGTACATTGTTTGCTTGGTTTCAAATCGTTTGTTATTTTAACTCCTAAGTCTTTTCATGGTTTACCCTATCAAGTTGGACATTATTCATGCTATAATTCGCTCTTACATTTTTACTGCCAATGTTTAGCACTTTGCACTTATTAATATTGAAATCCATTTGCCAGACTTGGGCCCAGTTAAACAGTTGATCGAGATCTCTCTGAATTGCCTGTCTTTGCAGTGCTGTATCTGCTCTGTTACCTATTTTAGTATCGTCAGCAAATTTTGAAATCTTACAACAAAATCCTTCGTCAATATCATTTACATATATTAAGAAAAGAATAGGACCTAATGCTGAATCTTGCAGCACTCCACTTGTAATGTTTATCCAGTCTGACTCTTTTCCATTAATTACAACTCTTTGCTTTCGTCTGTTGAGCCAATCTTCTATCCACCCGAGAACACTGCCACTGAAACCATGTGCTTTTAGCTTCTGAAGGAGTCTTTTGTGTGGAACTTTGTCAAAAGCCTTTTGAAAATCAGGGTAGCCCACATCAACAGATTTAGTCTCGTCGTACATATTCAGTATATCATTTAAAAAGTCAAGCAGATTCGTGAGGCAAGAGCGATTATTACGAAAACCATGTTGCGAATCGTTTATGAGATTGTTTGTTTCTGAGTGATTCATAAACTTGTTTCTGATAATAGTTTCAAGCAATTTGCAAACCACCGATGTTAAACTAATTGGGCGATAGTTTTCTGGTTGGGCTCTGTTGCCCTTTTTAATACTGGGGTTACGTTAGCAAGCTTCCATTCATGTGGCACCTTAGTGCTCTTAAGGGATAAGTTAAAAAGTTCAGATAAAGGCTTTGATATTTCATTCTGTAATTCCTTCAATACAAATAGAGATATTTTGGGTTACGTTAGCAAGCTTCCATTCATGTGGCACATTACTGCTCTTAAGGGATGAGTTAAAAAGTTCAGATAAAGGCTTTGATATTTCATTCTGTAGTACCTCCAATACATGTGGAAATATTTTGTCCAGTCCTGGTGTTTTATTCTCTTTTAATCTGTTTATTGCAAGCAGTACATCGTGATCATTAACTTTAATGTCAGTTATTATGTTGCCCTCTTCTATAGGAATGGGGGAAACTGTAAGAATCATATGTATATTTTCTGTTGTAAATACTGACACGAAGAAAGTATTAAGAATTTTCGCCATCATAGTTTTATCATCAGTGTGCTCTCCGTTATCTGTGATTAAGGGACCGATTGATGGAGTTATTACCTTTTTGCTTATTATGTAACTGAAAAATTCTTTGGCATTTGATTTACTGATCCTTGCAATATGTACCTCAAGGTTTTTCTTACTGTCTTTAGTTATTTTTTGGTTTTTCATCGAAGGGCATCATATTCATTTTTATCACTTTGACTCTTAGTGGTATAATTCTTTTATGCACGATTTTTTGCTTCTAGATAATGTTTAATGTCGGAGTTCCACCATTTGGGTTTAGAATTTTTGGCAGGCCTTCTGTTCCACATTGGAGTACATGACCTGACAGCACTATTGAGAGTTTCTGTAAAAAAAAAAAAAAAAATCCATGCATCATTGATATCTAAACTTTCTACAGTGGGATGCCAGTCACGTGCATCTACAATTGCCTCTAATTTCTTAAAAATTTGCTGTCTTAAAGTCAGGCACTTTCTCGTAACTGGCCCTGACACCGTCTTCACTGAATTTAATGTTAAATGTAACTATGCAATGATCACTTGTACTAAATTCTTCTCCTAGAATAACGTTACTACATTTTCTGATGTAGCTAAGACAAGATCTAGGATGTTATATCCACGTGTCAGATAATTTAAAAATTCATAAAAAGAACTTTTCTGCAAGTTTGTATACAGGTCTAACCCTGTGTGTGAGGGTAGGGCTTCTCCCCATTTTGGAACTGGTAAATTAAAATCACCAAATATTAGAGTACTTTGCGTACAAGATATTTCGGCAATATGATTGTAGATTTCATTATTGATGTTTGGTGGCTGACCAGTTGGACAATAAATTAACCCAAGAGTGATTTTATGACAAGATTCGTTTCTAAGCTGATTATATATAGTGTCAATGTTTTCAATACATGGCTTGGTAATTTTGACTGGATGAAATCCTGATTTAATGTAATTATAACAACACACACTGCCCCCTACTCAGTTCTTACTTTCATTACTAAAAATGTGATAGCCTGGTAGATTAAATTCTGCTAGAAAATCTCTCTGCTCAGTATCTAGCTACGATTCTGTTATACCAGTTACATCATAATCTTCGATAAAGACAAGGGCCTCTAAATCAGAAAATTTATTACGTAGACTACGTGCATTTATAAGAATAGCTTTAATGTGTTTTCTCTTCCGATGTTGGGAGCTTCCATTACTTATTGATTTATTGGATTGTACGGGTATGACATCTACGTTTGCATCCTGTGATGCTTGTTTTTTCTCCAGAAAAAAACTTATGGCATCACTAAGCAAACGACCAAGTCAGGCAGAACCAGCAGCATTCACGTGCAGTCCATCATTTGCATAATTATAGTGTTCACTGCTCGTAAAACTAGTTCCATGTGTCGATGAACTCAACTCCTTCCTGTAAGCAAAGTGACTTAACTCTGTTATTTATACTAAATGCTCCGCTGAAGAAGACATTCCCTGCATTAATCCTTGGGAGTATGCCTGAAATTAAAATATGATTAGTTTTCTCCTTGTAGTGTCAGATCCTCTTCCTGTACTTCTCCATCAGCTCCTCTGATTGGGTTCACATGACATCATTGGTACCTGTATGAATGATAACAAGGCTGTCATTTTCCACATTCTCAAAAATGTCATCCACTGCCTCTGTTACGTCATCTACTCCTGCACCTGGAATACAAAAACACTTTCGTTGAGAGGGTGCCCTGCCGCAGAATTCCACCAGCTGACCATGGATGATGGAGTCCCCCATAACTCGTGCCTCATGGGGTTATTCCTCTACTTCTGTGAGAATCTGAAATATATTGTACTGTATGTGGTTACTGGAATGAAGCTCCTTTTTTTCACACACCTGGCACCATTCCACACTGGCTGGAATTCGTTCTGTACGGTGGGGGTAGAAGTAACTACAGTGGGAGGAGGATGGTCAATTTGGACCGCGGTTGGCCGAGCAGTGGGGCTATCATCCACAGTGTGTCCAACATTGCTCGCAATGAATTCCTCCAGCACATCAACTTTATGGGTCAGGCTGTTAATTTTGTTTGTAGCCTCGGTCAGCTTCTCTTCCAAGCTCTGACGTAGTTTGCACATCCTGCAAACAAAGCAACGGTCTGTATAAAAGGATCCAGTGAAACTACCGGAGCAGGCTACGCAAATGATGTTCTGCAGCATTCTGAAATTCAAAGTTACTGTGAAGTTTTATAAGAGAAACTGAATAAAAAATTGCTGATTAGCACCTGGAACAATAATCAGTTACTTATACAAAATCTGCTTGTAAAACAATCACAATTTATGTAATTGTTACAGGTGAAGTTCTCGCTGATGCAGGTCTTGCTGTTTAAAACTACTTTACTGGTTAGCAGTGTACCTGCAGAGTATCTATCAGCAATCCCTTACAGAGAAAGGAAAGCTAAATGTTACCTGGAATGGAGAAATAAAACTATAGTACAATCTGAAATATACCTGTAAAGTCACCACACAGTCATACAATACACAAATAAGTTTATTATCTTCTGAGAAGTCACAACATATGAAAATACGATATATCTTACCCGTAAAGGAATGGAAGAGATATTTCACTGTAAAAATTAGAGCAAGTAGGAAGGAAAAAAAAATGTTGGGCAATAACAGCAAGACTTACCCATAAAGAAATGGGAGAGAGATTTCACTGTAAAAATTTGTGCAAGTAGAAAGGAAAAAAAAATGTTGGGCAATAACAGTAAGACTTGCCTTGAGTTGAAAATGTAAACAAACGCTGACGTAATCCTTTGTTTTGCTGATTTATCGTTTCTATCTATCTATCAATTGCCAGACGCCTAAATCCCGTTCGGGGTGGCCACAAACAAATCGCCTCCACGTCACCCTGTCCCCCATCATTTTATCGTTTACAGTAATAAAATAACAGATCACTGGTATAGTAGAGAATCCTATCTTGGTTTATTAATACAAACTTGGTTCTGAGACCAAAAAATAAACAATGTGCAAATTCCTATGGTTTTCCAAGGGTAACTCGTCTGGCCCTCTGGCGGAAGACGGCTGAAATAACTGCGTATCAGGGACAAAGAGATGGCGCCAAGGCAAAACAAAACTATTTATATGATATCAATTGTTTTTTTCTTACCTTAGAGCGGTGCAGATTGCTGTCCAAAGCACTCTACGTCACCCAGTCACAGAGATTCACAGAAATAAACTCTCTTATTCAATACCATCTATCAAACAAAGCAAATCAGACTCTCATCCACCAACAACACTCACAGATGATGAACAAACCGAATTCACAAACTACACTCAGCGACCAGACAATCAGCCAGATCACTCACCCAAACTCAGGATTATCACACTATTGTAATCACACACACAAAATACTGAAACAGGACACTTAGCTGTGGGTATTCGCAGAGCAGACCAGGAGGATGTCTTGCTAGTATGGCACGTAGAGCAAGAGTGGTTGCGGCAGAACAAGAGTAGTACTAAAGGAGATGATAACGAGGAAAACAAAATGGGGATAATTCAGTAGATTGATTCATTGATATTTTTATTTAGCCATATCAAATACAAATTATGATGGTTCCATAAATTATGAAAATGGCTGTGTCTTTGAGAGGAGAAACTCATAAAAGGCACCTATGTTACACAATGTTGAAGTGATCCTCAAACATTTACACTTTATCTAGCTAGAGTGAATTAAATAAGATCAATGTGCTGAGTGTCTCTTTATGAATATCAAAGTCATTGTATACCAAATCCAGTGTAAATTTGAATGAACAAAATAATCCACATGTACAGTGTGCTAGCCAATCACATGAAAAATATGTTTTCTCATAATTACAATTCAACTTACTTTAACATAATGATAAACATTTACTTAACATAATACATTCATTTATACTTAACAGACATATACTGTAGGTAAAGGCCTACGCACATAAATGCACATGAGTACACAGGTAAACTTGTAACGAGGATTTATATAATCTCATACTCACATACATTCAAACATATACAGGATATACAATATGTCTAAACATACAGATGCGTAAGAACATTACTAGTACATTTATTAACTTAATTATTGCATTTATCTTAACTTATACTGTCAGTCATCTGTAAAAAATATGCATACACCTTAATGCTCTCTGGCAGTCATGCGAATTGCTTTCCATGTGGTTTCGTAGGAAGAAGCACAGTCACATGAATCGCGTTCCTAATCACACAAAAAATCGCCAAAAAATTAAGTTTTCAGCAGATATGCGTCAAATTTTGGTGCATCATAGCGGGCGCATGACTGTCCTGAGGTAAGGCATTGGCAACACTGTGACTGCTCTGATGAGACAATTGGTAGCAGAAAAAAATCAGTATCTCACGACTAGCTGGGCTGGAGGGTTGCACAGCTGTCAGTCATCCCTTTAAACCTGCCATTTTCCCCCCTCCCACCGGAGGCAGAAGCCACTATTGAAATATTGTGACTGTACAGTGTTTTTTACTATAATGTGAAGTGATTGTGTCTATGGAACACATATATATTGTTTGTATTGTTTGTAAAGCATTGGGACCCGTTATCAGTCATTAGGCCCACAGGCAGGAGTCTGGTTTGTTATAATGGGGTTTCCACTCTCCTTCACCTGCCCATAAATGATGAGTATTTTACCTTTTTATAGTGAAGCCAATACTTATATTTGTGAAACATATAGTGCCTGGATTGGTGAAATAACTGTCCTATCATAGCAGGCATTATGCACACCATAGAGATGTGCAACAGTCGCTAAGGGAACAGGAGCTCACATACGCCATAGAGTTGGGAAGGGAATAAGAGAGGAAGTTGGGATGGAATCATGTGATACTGTTTTCTTTTGCATATGGTTTAGTGTGAAACATACATATAAAGTAGTGCAGCTAGTGTTCAGCAAGAAATTCTGCATGCATTGACTGACAGCTCAAACCTAGCACAAGTGTCAGAGACAACAAATACGCCACACAGTCACAGACTTCAGTGAAAAGGTATTGTACCAGTCTCAGACAGCGCTATATTGCATATAGTTTAGTGTGAAACATACATATAAAATAGTGCAGTGAGTGTTCATAGAGAAATATTGCATGGATTGACTGACTTAGCGAAAACATAGCGCAAGTATCAGAGAAAAGAAATATGCCACAGCCATATATATATACATATGTCGTGCATTGAATATTCGTGGTGAAATCTATTGTGTGCATCTCATGTGTTTTAGGCAAACGTATCGCAAGAAGAGAAGAAAATACGCCACAGCCCCCCCCCACACACACACACACTACATAACTCATCTTCCAGCAATCCTTCAAGGTCCTGCCAGCATCTCAACACCTTTGGAGGAAGTGAGTTATCCGTATTTTGTTGATTTGTATATTGACCTATTTGTTTAGTTCTACATTTTTTACACAAATAAGTACTGTTTTTTACCTACACACATATGAGATGGAAGAAAGTTCAGCTTCAGTATCAGTACCTAGCAAAAAGACTAGTGGTCATGTCGAGTTTCTGAGAGCACTATCAAAAACCTTATGATATTTTACGTGTATACTTTGAGTACAAAAAGAAAATAATAAAACCTAATGAGCAAAAATATGTAGGTGTGGATGAGGCAGGGAAAGAATGTTTTTATCTTGCCTGTGGCCAAGGAGGAGTACTCTACGTTTGTTGTGCAATTACTCCAAAACTATTGTACTTATCGATTTCCCGTAAGAACCATGATAATGATCAGAGAATTCTACGTATGTTCAGGACATAACAATATAATATCTCTGACAAACAGATGGGAATATAATGATTATTGTGCATCCATCACAAAAGTGATGCACGGCCGTGAGTACCCAGTCATTTTTGGCGATTTACTCAAAAACTATGAGGCATATTGAAACCAGCCGGTGCTCATGAGAAAGCTCGTGGAATTCTGCATAATTTTATGCAATAAAAACATAAGGTGTGCAAGAAAAGTTCTTAAATATGAGTGAACTGAACTAAGAGATACGAAGATCGCTACTGTTTATTTGGAATGTTGGTAATTTTCCAATAAATATTCTTTTAATGATTTTAAATCACTTACAGCAGACAAGGATTGTGGAATAAGAATATATGGAGTAAATGGGAAGTTGCTGAATACCATAAAGAGTATGTATGAGGGTACTAAGGCTGCAGTGCATTTGGACAGAGATTTTTTTCTATTTAAAGGTTGGACTGAAACAGGGATGTGTCATGTCTCCATGTTGTTCAGTCTGTATATGGAAGGGGTTACAAATGAAATACAAGGTTGGGCAGTGGATGTTGGAGTGGCTTTAACCCGCCCCGTCCCAACCACTTTTTCACCACTGGTACCCCCCAATCCCGACCATTTTTCGACCCTTTTTTTTTTTTTTTTTTTGCTAAAACTTTCGCTTTTGGTCAGAAACAATGGTCAGTGACAAGGAAATTGTTCCCCGGGGTCCATAATTACCTTAAACAGGTATGCCTTGGTCCCACCTGGCCCCATGTTCTCCGTAGGCGGTCTGAGCCTCTAACGTTTTCTATGGTATTATAAGTCTGGGAAACCAATGAAAGTAAGTAGATATGTATTTATTACAAACATAAAAACATGTGATAAAAGAGTATATTGGATTTTATACAAAAATAGAGCAGAAATAAGCATTGTACCATCGTGCGAAACGAGCAAAATCGGGCAACTTGGTCACGATGAATCGGTAACATTCGAAAATCATGATACATATTCATTTTTTTTACTTACATAATACTTCTACAATAACATTATACCATTTTACATTTTATTGAACTGTTTTTACGTATTCACAGGCCTTTTGATAACATTTAGCGTAGTGTTAGTGCTTATTTACGTAGTGAGTGAACTCGCTGTGACTGTTGTTTCAACTCGTATTGTGTTTTTTCTACTTACATAATACTTTTCTAATAACATTATACACTTTTCAACTTTATAGAACTGTTTTGAGATAATTTCAGGCCTTACGTAAATATATAGCGTAATAATAGTGCATAATAACACACACGGTGAAGTCGCTATGAATACTATTTCAACTTACAACCTATTTTTGTACTTATATAATAATTCTCCACTAACATTGCACATGTTTACACTTGATATAATTGATATCACATAATTTCAGAACTTACAATGCAACTGAGCGTCATATTAGCGCGTACTTACACAGGCAGTGTTATCGCAATATCTTGTGTTTCATCTTACACTAGTATTCAACTTATAAAATACCTTACTACTAACATTACAACAAATTCCACTTTATATAATTCCTATCACATACTTACTGACCAGAATGTGGGTGTACTCGTGACATCAATTATTACAACTTACACTATTGTTCAACTTATATGTTTTATTCATGCTAACATTACACCCGTTTCCACTTTATATTCTTGCTATCACATATTTACTGACCAGAGTGTTATACTGAGCGTCATATTTTCGCAGATTTACACAGTGGGTGTACTCATGACATCAATTATTACAACTGACACTATTTTTCAACTTATACGTTTTATTGATGCTAACATTACACCCGTTTCCACTTTATATTCTTGCTATCACATATTTACTGACCAGAGTGTTATACTGAGCGTCATATTTTCGCAGATTTATACAGTGGGTGTAGTTTTCATATCACTTCGTTCAACTTACACTATTTCTCAACTTATACATTACTTTCCTGCAAACATTACACCCGTTTCAAGTTTATATAAGACTTGGCACATACTGACTGGCCTTACCATTATACTGAGCATCATATCGCCATCCCACACAGTTTCAGTAGTGTAGGAAGTTATGGTACTCTCTGAAACATGGCTGAAGGCACAACGCAACATTGGTGGTGGTGGGCGAGGTGGAGAGCGGCGCCTTTCATCACTCGCACTTCTCTTCCCTCTCCCTTTTCCTTTACCCTTTCCCTTCCCTTTCCTTCCTTTCCCCACATCCTGGGGCTGTGTGGAGGAAGTTTGGGAATAATGTATGGCGAAAGACGTGCTGAAGAGTGGCTCCACCTCCTCTCCCCTAGGCCTACGTGCACCACGTGCTCGTGCTGCCTCCCTCACACCACTTCCCTTTCACCCCGCACTCCCACCACACCACTTTCGCCTTCCCCAGACAAAACACTAGGCCATACTTTATTTGCCTTCTCGCCCCACCTTCTGATCCTCGGGGCGAGATTTTTTCCTTCCCCAACCACGAGGCAACATCACGTCCTAAGCCGCCGTCATCGTCATCGTCCTCATCCTCGTCCTCATCAGAATCTCTCTCTAGGGGATGGAGAGAGGTCCATGCAGGTGTTTTGGGTGCAGGCTGGCCTTCCCTTGCCTTACGATACGTGACATACCGCTTTTTCCGGGGCGAAGGGACCTCCTCATCACTGCTTGTTATTTCCTCCTCAGGCTGCACATAATCTCGATCCACCACATCATCATCAAGTGGAGAATCACCATCTCCAGTGAAGGCATCCAGGGAGAATTGTATTTCGTCGTCTGAGAGACCTTTACGCGCCATGTCTGACCTGGGTCACTGCTAACAGGTGAGTGACCGAGACAAGGGCGAGCACAGGTCACACGGGGTCTGGGACGCTGCCCGCCTGGGGGCAGGTAGGGGAGGCTTGGGTACGTGGGCGAATCGAAAATCTCGCGCGAATTTTGAAAATTGTGGAAATTATGAACCTTGCAATTGCAGGACGTTGAAGTACGTCAACGGGATTGGCAGTGACATAACGTGAGGACGTGGAAGTACTTCGATGGGACGCCGCGGGTTAATGAGAGAGGGCAGTGTTTGGAAACTCCCTGTACTGTTGTATGCAGATGATACTGTGCTGTTAAGTGAAGATGAAGGGGAGCTGCAAGGCTTGATGAATGAGTTTGGGAGAGTTTGTAAGAATCGGAATCTAAACGTGAATGTAGCAAAGAGTAAAGTTATGGTCTTCGAGAGAAATGAAGTCACAGAATGTACAGTGAGTTTGGATGAGGAAGAAATGGAAAATGTGGGTGCGTTTAAGTACTTACGTAATGTGATGAGTAAGGATGGATGTTTAGAGGGTGAAGTGCTTGAATGGGTACAACAAGGAAGAAAAGTTGCTGGTTCTTTGAAAATAATGATAAGAAACTGAAGTGAGCATGGAAGTGAAAAAAGTTGCTGCATGACAGTATTGTCATACCAACTCTAACATATGGAAGTGAAGCGTGGACCTTGCTGGAGGGACACAAGTGAAGAGTGAGAGCAGTGGAAATGAGCTATTTGTGAGTAGCCTTTGGAGTCACATGGAGAGACAGACTGACGAATGAGGAAGTGGAGCTTTGTGGTGTGGATGTGGATGTGATAGGAAGCATTAGGAGAAACACATTGAGGTAGTTTGGTCATGTGGAGAAGATGGAGAGTAAGAGACTGACGAGGAGAGTGTATGAGTGAGGAGGAGGGGGGGAGAGGGAGGGGAAGGCTAAGGATGAGATGAAGGGATGGAGTGGAGAGGTATGTGAGACTGGGGTGTGTGAGCTGGGAGCAGGGCAGTGAAATGATAGGTGACAGGGTGACGTGGTGATTTGTCCGTGGCCACCCCTGACAGGATTAAGGTGTCTGGTAATATACAGATAGAAATCACTTACCGGTTTATTTGTTGCTGACTTAAATAGATCTAAATTAAAATCTCCACCAGTACATCATTTCCTTGCCTAATGGTCGATGATTGACACTATGGCAGTAAAGGATTCATAGAACTTCTCTACATTTGAATGGGGTCTTCTATAGACCATATCCACTATTAGTTTATTTCCACTGAGATCTTAAGTTTCGATAAATACAGTTTCTATATATTCCTAATGAACTCTAATGTCAGGTCTCTCAAAGCTGGCAAAACCGTCCATGATATACAGAGCAGTTCCCCCACTGTTGCAAGTGAAAGCATTATGTACTATACATGGTGTAGTTGGGAATGTTGCAGAGTTGCCGAATATTTACAGTTAATTTAGTATTACAAAATCCAATGATATCGAAATTATGTTATAGTGAAGTTACACAGTGGTCAGTAAATTCATAGAGAGTGAGTAGAATACTATCAATGTTATGGCATACTATAAAGAAATATTACAAGGTAATGTAAGAAGAGGATTGCCCTGTGAGTCTGCAAAACTATCTATCTATCTATCTATTGCCAGACGCCTCAATCCCGTTTGGGGTGGCCACAAACAAATCGCCTCCAAGTCGCCCTGTCCCCCGCCATTTCACTGCCCTGCTCCCAACTCACACCCCCCTCTCTCATATACCTCTCCACCCCATCCCTCCATCTCATCCTCGGCCTCTCCCTCCCTCTTCCCCCCTCCACCTCGCTCACATACACTCTCTTCGTCAGTCTTTCACCCTCCATCCTCTCCACATGGCCAAACCACCTCAGTGTGTTCCTCATAACGCTTCCTATCACATCCACATCCACACCACAACGCTCCTTTATATCCTCATTTGTCAGCCTGTCTCTCCACGTGACTCCACAGGCTCCTCTTAAATAACTCATTTCCACTGCTCTCACTCTTGACTTGTGTCCTTCCAACAATGTCCAAGCTTCACTTCCGTACGTTAGAGTTGGTATCACAATACTGTCATGTAGTAACTTTTTCATTTCCATGCTCACATCCCTGTTTCTTATCACTGCTTTCAAAGAACCAGCAACCTTTCTTCCCTGCTGCACCCTTTCAAGCACTTCATCCTCCAAACCTCCATCCTTACTCATCACACTACCCAAATACTTAAACGTACTCACATTTTCCAATTCCTCACCATCCAACCTCGCTGTACATTCACTAACTTCACCTCTCTCAAAGACCATCACTTTACTCTTCCCTACATTCACCTTTAGGTTTCGTTTCTTACACACTCTCTCAAACTCATCCACCAAGCCTTGCAGCTCCCCTTCGTCTTCACTCAACAACACAGTATCATCTGCAAACAACAGTACAGGGAGTTTCCAAACACTATCCTCTCTCACCAGGACCACCCCAACATCCACTACCTTGTACCGCTTTTATTACCCCATCCATGTACAGATTGAACAACCATGGAGACATGACACATCCCTGTTTCAAACCAACTTTCAAAGAGAAAAATTCACTTAGTTCACCATCCACACGCACTGCAGCCTTCGCACCATCGTACATACTCTTCACATCATTCAACAACTTCCCATCTACTCCATATATTCTTAACACTTTCCACAATCCTTGTCTATCCACCCTGTCATATGCTTTCTCCAAATCCATGAAAGCCGCATACAACTTCTTTCCCTTCTCTAGAAACTTTTCCACTAAAGATCTAAGAATGAATATCTGATCTACACAACCTCTTCCCTTCCTAAAGCCTCCCTGTTCTTCTCCAAATAATTTCTCTGTTCTATCTCTAACTCTGTCTATAAGTATCCTATCATACACTTTTCCTATTATACTAAGAAGACAAATGCCCCTATGATTACCACAAACTTCTTTTTCCCCTTTTCCTTTGTACAAGGGAATAATTATACCTGACTTCCAATCCTCCTGGACTCTACCTTCCTCCCAGGCCAATCTGCACATCTTCCACATCCATTCTACTACTATCTGTCCCCCATGCTTCAGCATTTCACCACACACTCCATCAATTCCTGGGGCTTTCCCCGATTTAACTTTCTTCATTGCTTCCACAACTTCTATCCTACTGATTTCTTCCTGTCTTCTCACCTCCCTCCTTCTCCCAGCCATTCCCCAGCCACTTATACTCGCATTACTTCCATCCTCTACGTTCAACAAGTCCTTAAAGTGTTCTCTCCATCTGCTCACTCTTTCTCTCTTCTCCACTAGTAATCTACCATTTTTATCTTTCACTCCCCTGCTAACTTCACTTCCACCCTGTCTTACTCTTTTCACTTCTCTCCAGAACATTTTCTTACAGTCCCTCCACTTTACACTCAAATTCCTTCCAAACTCCTCATCCACTCTCTTCTTACTCTCTCTTACTAATCTTTTCACCTCTCTGCAAAACATAAGTACATATTGGAGTGTTAAAATGTAGACAGTCTTAAATCCTGTAAAGACACCAGCCCTGGACCAGACACCATCACGTACAGTATGATCCAGCATCTTAATCAGGACAACCTGATTAAGATGTTAGCATTGTATAATGAGATTTGGGCGTCTCGAACGTTCCCAAACACATGGCACTTTGCGCACATCATACCGATACCCAAAGAGGCTGGTCGTCTTATGAATCCCACTTCATTTCATCCTATTGTGTTGACTTCTTGTCTATGTAAGGTCATGGAACGTATGGTAAACAATAGGCTTCTTTTTGTTTTAGAGTCGGAGAATTTGTTAAATGATCAACAATGTGGCTTCCATAAATACAGAAGTTCACTAGATCATTTAATGAATTTGGAGCATTGTATTTCAGAGGCATTTGCCAATAAAGAATTCATGATAGGGGAGTTCTTGGACATCCATAAAGCCTATGACATGACATGGCGACACGGTATACTAATGAAGCTCTATGCTTATGGTTTAAGAGGAAATTTGCCTATTTTTATTTCAAATTTCTTATGGGACAGAACTTTCTCTGTCAAATTGCCCCGTAGCGTAACATTGGATATATTTATCCAGGAAAATGGGGTGCCACAGGGAAGTGTGCTTAGTCCTACTTTATTTAGTATTATGATCAATGATATTCTGTCATCAGCTCCCATCCCGAGGAATCTTAAATACTCTACGCTGACGATTGTGCAATATGGCACTCTTCCCGTAATGCACAATTTTCGGCTGGGCGGATTCAAGCAGCCCTTGACTCCGTCCACCAATGGGCCTTGCAGTGGGGATTAAAGTTTTCCATCTGTAAGTGTGCTGCTGTAGTCTTCACTAATCATAACGTACCTTATTTGTGCTTAACATTGGATAATCAGGCGGTACCTTTTCAAAATTCTATAAAATTTTTAGGAATACATTTTGATCGTAGAATGAATTTTAAACATCACATTAATACTTTGCTTGCTCGTTGTGATAAACCGTTAAATGTCCTCAAGTACCTGGCGGGTACTACCTGGGATGCCGATAGAAAATCTTTATTAATGGTGTATAAGTCCCTTATTCGATCGAAGCTAGACTATGGCGCACAGGTGTATGGCTCAGTATCCGATGCCACGCTGAAAGGATTGGATGTGCTACAGAATAAATGTTTGCGAATGTGTCTTGGAGCCGTCCGGTGTACCTGTGTGGCTCGTATGGAAGTGGAGGCGAATGTGCCTCCCCTCCGTATTCGTCGTGACCACCTGGCCCTGTCCTACGGTGTAAGGACATTTAGGAAAAGTAATATCGGCAATGTGGTCTGTACCCCCCTGCGTCAATACCACCACCTTCTGCGGGGGGTGCGTCGGCCACTTGCCGTTCGCTTCCACTTAGTGACTCAGGAGCTTGGTGTGGACCCCAGTGACTGTGACAAGTTGGTGTTTAAAACTATAGCGCCTTGGGAGCCACCCGGCTTTACAGTGGATGTATCATGGCTCCCAGCACCAAAGGCCAAGGCGCCGGAGGTGGAGGTCCACCACTTGTTTCGTAACATCATTGTTCGTCACTTGGGGTCCCATCAGTTGTACACCGACGGCTCCAAGTCGAGTGAATGTGTGGGTGTAAGTGTGTGGTCGACTGAATGTGCACTTAGGTATCGGTTGCCGACTCATACATCTGTGTTTACCTCCGAACTTTTTGCCACTGACAAAGCCATAGACTATGCTCTCAATTCTAGGCATGACTCATTTGTCATATTTTCAGATTCAAAATCAGCCCTTCAGGCAATTGCAT
The DNA here is from genome assembly GCF_032717465.1 of Coenobita brevimanus. Lineage (NCBI taxonomy): Eukaryota > Metazoa > Arthropoda > Malacostraca > Decapoda > Coenobitidae > Coenobita > Coenobita brevimanus. The sequence goes on along the minus strand of NC_137025.1, from coordinate 37,843,880 downwards.
CTTGTACTACGGACTCTCACGAGATCCAGGGCTGCACGTTAATAAGTTGCATTCATGCAACAAGTCATTCACGCTGATCTGGGTGCCTGGTCATTGTCGTATCTACGGCAATGAGCAGGCTGACTTACTTGCAAAGTCGGCTATAGAGCTCGAGGAGACTTGGGACGTTCCTCGTGATCTACGGTCGAGTCTATCTCTCGGAAAGAAATCAATAAATCTTCTGTGGCAAGGTCAGTGGACCAGACTAAATATTCCAACTTGTAAGCCGCACCTAGGCGACTGGGACACTGCCAACCGCCCCAGTCGCCTTGAGGAAAAAGTATTAGCACGGCTACGGCTCAATGCCACCATTTTAACTCACATGAAACCATATATGGAAAGACGCTTCCCACCCCACTGTGACATCTGTAATGCATGTTATCTATCAGTCATATCATGCTGCGCTGTCGGCGATTTATTCGTGAACGTGCTTCACTTATAAATTACTGCGGTGCAGCAGACGTCCCCTTCACATTTCCACCATCCTGGGTGATGAGGACATTGTTAAGACTGATAAATTGATGGCTTTCCTGAGAAAGACCGGACTGATCAAAGTGATATGACTTTTTTACTGTATGGTTATAGTTTTTATCACCTGTAAATATGTATATATAGTACTGTTAATTAGGGTTGACAGTTGACGTATTAGAAATAGTTCCTCCACCCACTGATCTATTTCTAATATTGATGTCCCCTACATTAAACCCCGTTCCTCGACTAACAGTCACCAGCTGATGAGTGCAAGTGTGCAATATATGAAGGCATTGGGCACTTGCAGTCGATGGTGGTCTGCTGGGCGAGGTTCTTCACTTTTTGTACAAATTATGTAAATACATTATACCATCTTGCTTAAGTTATGCTAATTAGGGCCGACAGCTGACGTATATGGAAATGTTCCTGACTCGTCTGGGTCCCTTTCATATATTGATGTCCCCTATATTAGGTTGTGCCTCGACTGACAGTCACCAGGTGATGAGTGCAGGTATGTAATGTAGAAAGGCATTACATATCTGCAGTCGATGGTGTTCTCTTGGTCGAGGCTTTTTTACCATTAATGTAGGTCTAGTTATTTGTCTCTTAGGATTTAGCATAAGGTTAGCGATTTGCCTGTTAGGTGGTTAGTTTTAGTGTATTTAGATTAGGTATTTTTGATTATAAGTAATATAAGGTTAAAAATATAAAAATAGAAAAAAAATAATTAAAAAACTACAAAAAAATAAAATAAAAATTATTATATATATATGTACGTGTGCATGCAAGTGTGTATGTTCATATGCATGGATGTGTGTATGTATATATATATATCTATATATATATATATATATATATATATATATATTTGCCTTAATGGCCAGGGGCTCTGGCCCCAATGGTCGATAGGCAAAAAAAAAAAAAAAAAAAAAAAAAGTAGACAGTTTGGGGGGAAAAAAATGTCTGAGTCGATGGTGGAGTGATAACGATGATCAATGAAATTAAATGGATTAAGACAAAGTTTTTTAGAGTGTCAATGGATATAATGCTATTATCAGAATAAGAGTTATCATTTAAATTTAACAAAAAAACTCTGATCATCTATGGCAAAAATGGGAGCAAAAGTCGTTATCCATCGTAGGAACGATAATACATTCATTATGCAAACTACAAACAACTGCAGATCGTTAATGAACCTGATTTGTTTAACACTGTCTTCTTCCTGTCCGTCCATCCCACCTACTTATCAAGGCTGGTGATGGCCTCAGAGATTTGGGGTTCTGTGAGGAATGGGGCTAGAGGGGAAATTGAGTGGAGGGAAAAGTGAACGGAATTCAGATTGGTATTAAGACCACGATATTATTGAAATATAAGGCCGAACCTGTGCTCTGCTGACGAGCATGAACAGTGTTTGCAACAACCGATGTCGGTACAGTCATTTAATTGCGACCAGGAGGACCCTGTGCCCTGGTAGTGGTGGCAATCCAAGATACCGCTGACTTCGCTGATATTATTGCAACTGCTATTGCAATGAGGGGGGGGGGGATGAAAATAGGTGTGATATCTAATGTGCATGTAGGGTGGTGTAAACAGTTGAAGTAAGAGGTATTATAAGAATATGCTGGCCTACTCTCTGTTTTAATGGAAACACTGAAAATGTTCAGCAAAGGGAGTTGGCCAGGAACAGGTCCTGAGGGCTGGTGAAATGAGAGCTCCAGCTCTCCCTGTCACCAGCTTACCTTCCACATCGGGAGTACCTCCCTGTTCGACTAGTGCTACAGTTTACTCCCTACTTTGTGCAATTGAAAATGTAGAAAAACTTGTCAAGTTATGTGCTAAAAATTTCATCGATATCTAGTTTTCCTCTGCCAAGAGATATGTTTCTGGCGTACTCCCAGCCCTCGTGAATCTTGTTCAGTATTATAACTCGTGAATTATTGTCAGGAGGTGAAGATTGCCTCTTCCATTTTCAGTCACTGCTGGATATAATCTGTAAGACTAGCTGCTGGGTAGTTTCGAACGTCCTTACTGCTCTGCTCTCTCCCTAAAAAAAATTACGCAGAGTTAGAAGTTCAGATGGCAGAAACCCTCTTCCGGTTCCCAACAAATTGCCTATGTGTAAAGGCTGACCGTCTAGTCCACTTTTTTGAAGTCGTGTTGAACGCCATGTTTTTTTTTTGGTAAAACAGGGAAATTAGCATTAACTGATGGTATAATATTTAGTGGCCGAAATATTGCCTGATTATCCTGATTATCAGTATTGTTACCTATGAGTATTGATTGAGCAGTGACTAAATTGTTTTTGAAAAGGGATTAGTCATTGACTGTTAGTAGGTCGGTACAGATATTCAGTACTTTATTGACGGTTATCTAACTTCGAAGTATACGAAATAATTTAAACAAACTTTAAGAAATGCTTTATAACATCCTTAAGTGAACGAATGTGTGATCGTGAGAGGGAAATAGACTCCCAGGAAAATGCTTTCCTAGTAAGTATTTGGTCATAAGGAATTCAACGAAACAGTGAAAAAGAGCAAAAAAGTCCCCGCATTTACATAAAAATGTACAAAGGAAACCTAATGAGAAAGACATGCCAAAAATAGTGTTAAGCTTTTGACCATGAAACGCAAGTTTTTCACACCCAGCATCTGTCATATTTGCAAGTTCGAAAAAATTACATACAGTATGTTCATGACCCATGTTGCAAGTGCTCATGTTACATTTAGAAACAGAAGAGAGTTTGGCTTATATCATATTTCCCATATTAATTCACTTTTTTTAACTTTCTTTTTGTTCTTTAGTTATTTCATCTGTTCTCCGGTTATAATAATCTTTCTTATTGATTCTAATATTTTGTATTTTCCCGGTTTCTCCCTCCCTCCCATGGACGTCCGGAGGGGGGGGGGGACAAGAGGGGGCAGTTGCCCACCCCTTGGAAATTTGTTTGGCCACCCAACGACTTCTGTAATTTTATTGGAGCTCAGTCAGTGTTTCCACATTAAAGGAAATGTCGTTATTTAAAGGAAATTTGATCCTTACAGGAATAGTTTTGAGGAATTTTAAATTCTATGGAATTTCTAAGGATACCGACAGACTTAAAGGAAACTATGAAGAAATCTGTATTATAAATTAGGAAAGGTAATATTAAGTATAATAATATAATATAAAAGATTAACCCATTTCGATCGCCCACACTGTGGCTGTCACGAATTTGAGAGATTGTGTATTTATACAAATTCGTGACACTGTACTTTAGTGGGAAGCCACGAACTCTAGTGGAAAACCCACTGTGTATCACTCAGTTTAACCGTCCCTGTATGCACTTTGATCAGGATGGTTTTTCGGAATATTTGTCACTGCTCCAGAAGTGACTGTTCTTATGCATGACATTAGCACTCCACTGAGTGATTTTATTGTGTGTATATATCGTTTGCCTTGCCACCGTTGACCGTTGAAGTTAGGCCACGCCCACTTCCAGTGAACATGGGCATTTCTCATCCCCGTCCCTGGTTTGAAAACATCAGCCAGCTTTGGACCGCCACGGGAGAAGGCTTGACGTGCCCACATCTCCCCACCGAGTTGGTAATCGACATAATGGACTTAGTAGCGAGCAACGCCTGCCGTAGAAACAGACAGATGCCCAGTCTTGTGTAGCTTCAGCTGCGTTCCCTCCACTGACCAGTATTTCCGTTCGTTTTCCTTGGTTTAAGTCTAACTAGCTTTTTGAATGAGAGTGAGTGATTGTATTTCCTTTGATATTTGAATTCATTTTTTAGATTCTTGTAAATTTATTTCATTGTAATTAATAAATTTACAGTTCTGTCCTAACGTTGCGGTACGGCCTGCGGACCCTCCAAAGAACGTCGTCTGTGGGACTTTGGAGCTGCGGATTGGGAGGCCCTCAGGCAGTACTTCTTTGATTTTCCCTGGAATGATTATTGCTTCCATGGCCGGAAGCCATCTGGGTGTGCCTTGCGCATTACGGAGGTTATTCTCTCGGGCATGGGAGCATAAATACCTTTCTCATATCCTTTGACTAATGCACGAAATCCTTGGTTTAATCACACTTGTTCTAATGCTGTCCACAACAAGGAGAGGGCCTATAGAAGGTACCAGAGCCAACCCACCCTTGAATCACATATATTAAACGTTTCTGCCAGGAATAGTGCTAAGTCTGTCCTTCGCTCTGCTAAAAATAATTTCATCCATACAAAATGCTCTCAATTCTCTAACTTGAATTCTTCCCGCTCCTTCTGGCACCTTGCCAAAAACCTTTCTAACAACTTTACTTCATCATCCTTCCCTCCTATTTACTACTCTGATGGTTCTGTAGCAATTTTTTCTACTGATAAATTAGATATTTTCCCTCAGGCTTTATCCTCCAATTCCAACTTAGACGATTCCGGTGCTGTTTCTCCATCACTTCCCCCCTCTGACTTCCTCATGGCTAACATTAAAATGTCTTCAGCTGATGTATTTTCTGCCATCACAGGCCTCAATACTAATAAGACATACGGGCCTGATGGAGTCCCTTCTGTTGTCCTCAAGAACTGTGCTTCATTGCTTACACCCTGCCTAGGTAAACTCTATCGCCTTTGTCTTTCAACTTGTATCTTTCCTTCTTGCTGGAAGTTTGCTCTCATTCAGCCAGTCCCAAAGAAGGGTGAGCATTCCCAACCCTCTAATTATCGTCCAATTGCTTCAACATCTTGTTGTGGTAGGTCTCCATATTATAATTGCAAATCATAATAGATAGATAGATAAATAGATAGATAGAGAGACAGATAGAAGCAGGAAGTCAGATGATGAGAAGGTGTTGTGTCTGCGAGAATCGAGCAATGCTAAACATGCTTACACTGAGGAAAGCTGACGACAGCGGCCAGTAAGGAGATGATGCAGTTAGCTGTCAGCAGTCCTCTCGTGAACAAAGACCTAGTCCATCCACGAGGAACACACGTGACACACCCCTGCTACACCAGAATTTAGGAAAGAGAGCTCAGACGGAGATTAGCCACCGAACAGGCTAGATAGAAGGAGACAAGCGACCCTAGAGAGAGGTCGAGACGGAGATTAGCCTTAGAATAGAAAGAGAGAGAGATAGCGAGACAGGGAGGTAGCTACCCGGGACTTATACTCTTCCCATGGGAGAGACCTGTTTAATATCTCCAAGACAAATAAAAATAGTCCCATATTATTCTTTACCTCTCCCGTCACTACATGACATCTGGTGGGGAAACTACTACAAGATATAAAAGCCGCTCGACCACAAGTCTAAAATATACGCCTCTACAAGCAAATACAAAGTCGTTGCTTTATGATACAGTCTTTATGACATTTGGTAGCAGCGAACGTATACGAACCTCGTCTACGAATCAACATTAAATTCCTACAAAATATCAAGATTGAAAACAACCAACAACATCAGCTCCTGACAGTATTCTCTCCATCCAGCCCCCTCCGTCTCCCAGATCATTACGCTGATGCAGAGGTCAAGAGATCACTCGACGCCTTGCAAGTAGCTTAACGACAAACCAGCAAATCTGCGGACATCGTCTCCGAATTAAAAGCAAATTTCTACAAAAGCAACCGAGACTACAAGATTAGCTTCAGTTCTACATTGAATCCTACAAAATACAGCCTACAGTGCAAATAGTCTACAAGTCTACGACGAATTAGCGAACTACAGCCATCTACAATCAACTACAATTAACAACTCTACGTCGTCTGTATAATCTTCTACACGCACCTACAAGTAGCGGCAGTCTTCATCCCACAACGAGTAAATCACTAGAGAAAAGGACCGAGAAAACATCGACATAGAAAAACGAAACAAACAAACGAAGAGTGAGAGACGACTCACAACTCATAACCACCAGACCTCACCCTCCTCTTTCTGCTACATCCACCCAACCCCCACCGCCTACGCAGGTGTGAAGAGGTCAGGACGACGAAGCAAACACCAAGTCCATATTCACAACTCGTCTTACTCACCCGTCTTCACTCAAGTTACTCATCGCTACTCATTCACTCACCACAGCTACCAGTGTGGGAAGCCGACGTCACCATGTGCTGAGACGACAACACGCCAATCAACCCGCGAAGGACAACGCTATCACCACGTGCAACACCACTCACACCATTTCCCACCACGGTAAAAATTAGTGAGTTACATAGTTACTTCATTTATGCAATACACAGTGATAGACAATAAGCTTCTGCACAAACATATAAAACGTGTTGTATAGTTACAGTTTAAATACACATACTTAATTCAGTTATCAGCATAACTCAAACATTAAATAATCTCCAACAATAAATATAACATTTATTTACTACCAACGAGTGTTACCATTTATACCTACGTAAAATACGTGTTTCATATATACAACTATACATTAGTACATCTACAAAGTAATAAAGAAAATATACCATCACAGTTACTCAGTGAGCGATTAAAAGAACTGTATTTAACATTTATTAATTCAAGCTACCTAGTGGAAACATATAAATTAAGTTACAAGGTAAACTAGAGAAAAAAAAAAATGGCCAACACAAATGCCGTTAGCAAGAGTGAACATCTTCAACACAATCGTGAAGACAATGATTTCCACACAGTGCTGACACACATATTACCCACGATAGGTACAGGTGAACAACAAATCAGTGTATATAGTTAATACTGTATATAGTGTATATATATATATTTTTTTTTATAAAATAACAAAATATGGGACTATATAATATCATTTTCAGTAGTATCTGTGCAATATAAACTAAACTTTAAAAAAGTATCCCAAGAAAATTAGTCAGCAATTATGTAACCATGAACAACATGGAAAAAAGCGTACACAAGCAAAGAGAAACAAACTATAGAAAATCAATACATACAAAACAAAACAAAACAAAAAAGAAAGAATGAAAAGTAAGAAAGAAAAAAGAGAAATAAAGTAAGATCACATAACAAACAAATGAAAATAAGTGTAAATGTTACTACATATGCCAAAATACCACATAAACTACAAACAAAAAAGCAAATTGTGTCTCCACAAACAAGTGGCACGACACATCATCACTATCATCGATCGCAGCATATGTTAGGACTGCAGTTATTACAATTATGTAACTCCATATTATAAGTATGTAACAGTTGCATTAACAAGATGTGACTTTTATGTAACTTTAACTACAATTATGTAACTACAAACAATACTACAAACAATATGTACCATCTATGTAACAGTTACATTAACAAGATGTAACTTTTATGTAACTTTAAGTACAATTATGTAACTACAAACAATATGTACCATTATGTAACAGTTGCATTAACAAGATGTAACTTTTATGTAACTTTAACTACAATTATAAGGCCAAGACACTTATGTCAGAGTTGCATTAACAAAATGTAACTACAGTTATGAGGCCAACACAATTATGCATTAACACAATATAAGTCATACAATTATAGCACAATTCTGTATTACCAGTATCATCATACAAGTTAGGTGAAATATTAGACATTACTAAAGTGATAACTCAAATATGTAATGTATAACCTAGCAGTATTACCATTGCACAATTATATGCGTACGTCTGTTGTACATGCACGTCTTACAAGTGTTATACAACAACCATTACATTTATTCAAATATGTATACAACTTATTTAAAATGTAATATTACTGAATAATCACTATTTACTATGAATAATATATGTATACAATATTCATAAAATTATGTTACTTTACAATATTATGTATTTCACTTAATTAGCTTATAAGTTCATTATAATGTGTATGTAGTATGTATTAATATGTTATAACTATTAAATGTCGATGGTACGCCATTTTTGCGCGGCCGAGCAATGTGGTAGGTCTCCATATTATAATTGCAAATCATAATAGATAGATAGATAAATAGATAGATAGAGAGACAGATAGAAGCAGGAAGTCAGATGATGAGAAGGTGTTGTGTCTGCGAGAATCGAGCAATGCTAAACATGCTTACACTGAGGAAAGCTGACGACAGCGGCCAGTAAGGAGATGATGCAGTTAGCTGTCAGCAGTCCTCTCGTGAACAAAGACCTAGTCCATCCACGAGGAACACACGTGACACACCCCTGCTACACCAGAATTTAGGAAAGAGAGCTCAGACGGAGATTAGCCACCGAACAGGCTAGATAGAAGGAGACAAGCGACCCTAGAGAGAGGTCGAGACGGAGATTAGCCTTAGAATAGAAAGAGAGAGAGATAGCGAGACAGGGAGGTAGCTACCCGGGACTTATACTCTTCCCATGGGAGAGACCTGTTTAATATCTCCAAGACAAATAAAAATAGTCCCATATTATTCTTTACCTCTCCCGTCACTACATGACATCTGGTGGGGAAACTACTACAAGATATAAAAGCCGCTCGACCACAAGTCTAAAATATACTTCTCTACAAGTAACTACAAATGTCATTTATGACATTGTATCTCAAAAGTTTTTGAGTCTATTCTTAATAGAAAAATTTTAAAGCATCTTTCCTATCACAACATTCTTTCTGATCGTCAGTATGGGTTCCGTCAGGGACACTCCACAGGCAATCTTATCATCTACCTTTCAGACTCCTGGTCATCCTCCTTTCGGGACTTTGGCAAAGGCTTTGCCTTTGCACTTGACATCTCAAAGGCTTTCGATCGAATCTGGTATAAATCTTTAATTTCCAAACTGCCCTCTTACGGTTTCTATCCTTCTATCTTTGCCTTCATCTCTAGCTTCCATTCTGGTTGTTCTATAGCCGTTGTTGTAGACGGCCATCATTCTTCTCCTGGATCTATTAACAGTGGTGTTCCTCAGGGCTCTGTCCTATCACCAACTCTCTTTTATTCATCAATGACCTTCTAAGCTGTACATCTAACCCTATCCACAGATACTCTGATGATTCCACCCTTCACCTTTCCATTCAATTCCCACAACGTCCATCTCAGCTGTTACTTCAACAAACAAGGGATGAGGCTATGGCACACCTAATGTCTGACTTGGCTCGTATCACTGACTGGGGTAAAAATAATCTGGTTGTTTATAATGCATCAAAGACTCAGTTTTTGCACCTATCAACCCGACAAAATCTTCAACAGGTATACCCGTTAATGTTTAATAATATTCAGCTTAATCCTGCATCATCGTTGAACATGCTTGGGGTTTCATTTACTCGGGACTTATCTTGGAAAGATCATATTATATCTCTTGTAAAATCTGCTTCCAAGAGATTAGTTGTGCTGAGCCAACTCCATTCCTTCTTTACCCCTGCACAACTGTTGACTCTATACAGGGGTTTTATCTGCCCCTGCGTGGAGGATAACTCTCATGTGTGGGGAAGCTCTCCACATACAGCTCTTCTCCATTGGGTGGAGTCAAAGGCTTTTCTTCTCATTAACACTCCCCCTCTTACTGACTCCCTTCAACGTCTGTCTCTTCTCTGCACTGTTGCATCTTCATCTCTTTTCTATCGCTACTTCAATGGTCACTGTTCCTCTGAACTGTCTGCATGCATTCTTCCACCTCTACGACGTGTGCGCAGCAGCTGTCTAGCAGCAAACTCACCCCTTTTCTGTCCAACTCTCTAATGCAAGAGTTAACCATTACTCCCACTCCTTCATTTATGCAACAAGTCAACTCTGGAACTGTCTCCCTCTGTTTGTATTTCCTGCTTCCTATGATCTCCAGTCTTTCAAATGCAGTATGTCCAGGCATCTCGAAATGAATGGATCTTGAATTTGGCTCTCTCTTGAACTTTGTTTTTCTCTTGGATGGAACAATTTTGCGGGCTCATTGCCTTTGGTTCCTTCTTCCTCACATAAAACAAAAAAATGTAGAATTGTGTTTATTTTCTCCACATTGAGCTTACATTAGTGTGCTACTCCCAGTTCACACAAACTTTTTATTTTAATCATGACTGGTATTTAAGCCAGTTCCTTGGTATTGATTCTTAAATCTGTTGTGCCAGCCAGGAGTTAAGCATCAGCAAGAACTTGTCTCGATTATTATTATTATAAGCTGGCATAAAGTACTTGTTAGTTGATATCTTAAGTCGATTCACCTTGTGTCAACTGATTATATACATATATTAGCATCTTATTCTTAAATTCACATCCTCCCATGACATCTGGTGACCTCATTCCAGGATATTAACCTCTAGCTTTAAAGTTATTAACGAAATAATACGCACTCACATTTAAGTAGGCATTTGTTATCATTAAAGTCTATAGGCACTATCTTACTGGTGGTTATCGATTCTGCTTTATTAATTTTACGTAAGAGTTTTCCAAGTCAGTTGCATTTTTTTTATTTCATTTCTTCCTTTCCCAGTTTAACCCAAGGCGTCCCTTCGACGTATGGATACATCGCAGCATTTTGTCACAGCTAGTCCCATAGATGTACCAGTACGTTGAGCAATTGCAAGGTTCATAATTTGCACAATTTTCAATTTTTGCGTTTGATTTTTAATACGTATTCACGGGACACCTTCCTCTACAATATGCCAGACAGGGACAATGCCTTATCCTGCATGACCTCTTCCCCTCCCACATGCCATTGTCTCGGCAATTCACCTGTTATCAGTGACCTGGCCAATAAAGACATTCAGGGCCAGAGTGATTCCCCAATCGATGACAATGTGGAGGACAAAGTTTACATAGGATTAGAGGAAGAAACAGTCAGAAATGATGATCAGGTAATGTTGCCAAAAAAGGTCAGGTATGTTGATGTGTTAATGAGTGACACAATGCTCATACTGCCTATATTACTGTGTGAAAACCAATATACTCTCATACTACATATAAATTCGTACCAAATAAATAAATACCGTTTATGAGTGGTGTGGAACAGTTACCCTCCCATAGAACTCGTTTTCTTTGGAGCCAGGCTGATAGAAAACCGAGTAAGGTAAGGAGTATTGCTAGCTATATTGAGTATTTTAAACCCCAGGTGAGCAATTTCTCTATGAATTTTTAACGTTTCTCACCAAAAGCGGAGGTTTGAGCCAAAAAAAAAAAAATCAAAATTGGTCGGGATTGGGGGGAGTCAGTGGTGGAAAATCGGTCGGGACTGGGTGAGTTAACTAGATAAAACTGGTCACCACCAGCCTGTGCCTATATTCTTAACTTTCGGTTATTAGCATTTCTCTGTGAAACAGCAGTCAGTACTCAGTCTTAAGTCCCCTCAGTCTTAGTTGAGTTAGCATCATGGCTACTAGTTTGTTTATACAGGAAGCCAAAGATATGGGGCTTACCAATCCCCATAAAATTAAAGATTATGTGCTCTCATGGTATAATTATGAACAGCAACAACGTGAGAATGATGCCCGTGATGAGCGGAAAATTCAACATGAACACGAGCCAGAACAGTTCGAGGAACGTGAGAGAGAACGTCAACACGAGCGTGCCGAGTGTGAGGTACGTGAGAAACACGAGCCTGAGATGTTGAAACTCAAGCGAGACTCCTTGGTTTCAGGCACATCTAGTGCCGCTGACCGAGCTCCACGAGTGCTCCCCCTGCATATGTTCTGGCAACCCCGTGCCTCAAGCTTCCTTCATACAAGGAGGGTGAGCAAATCAAGCCATTCATTATTTCTAACACATGGCGCAGCTGTTCCAGCTTGTTTAAGGGCCCTGCCCTAAATATTCTCCACAGAATTCATGGAGACAGTCTCATGTATGTGATGATGAAGGCCACGCTCATCAATGCATGCAGTCTCACAGTTGATGATGCCAGGAGTCAGTTCATGAGGGCATGTCTCCAAGAAAAGGAGAATGCTGTTCAGTTCCTCGACTGTCTCACTGCTTACTTAGATGAGTGGATGGAGAAAGATGAAATTCCTCACATTTGAGGGAGATAATTGACCTCACGCTGCACACACATCTAGAAAAGTCGTGGCCTGCTGAGCTTATGGCTCAGCTTAAGATCTGTCAGGTAAGAGATGCCAGCCAAATGGTGGAGAAGGCTGATGCATTCTTCACTGCCTACTGGTACCAAACTCATAAGCAACAGACCTGGAACAGGAAAAATACTGCCAAGTCTGGGAAGCCATCTCAGAATTAATCCTAGCATCAAGACCATTCTCAGAATAATGGCCACGGTCCACACAAACTGCAGAAGAAGGATCAGGGGCAGAATACGCAGAAACCCAATTGGAAGAAGTACAAGCAGTAACCCAACCAGCAGCAGTATCCCAAGCAGCAGCAGAACAAGGACAAACCATGTAACCCTCAGTCAAGGCAATCAACTTTAGTGTTTTGTAGGCAGGAGGCAAATGCTGCATTAATACCCCAACAACAGTACGAAGGTGCCATCCCTTACAGTACAGGTACTTCCCCACAATTCACTAGTGCCCCTCATACAGTGAGCCCTCCATAGGTAGTCAGTGCTCCAGCTCCCCAGAAGGTGACACGACCCCTTAGGCATCTAGCTCTCAGGGTGTCACGTTTGTCGCATCGTTCATTCCACAGACTCATCAATGACATGCTGCTATCTCCTCAGACCCTTCCACCAGCAACACTGCCTTTCTTGTTCAGCCAGGGTTTGTGGGAAGTGTTTCCATAAATGTTCTGAGAGACAATGGTTCCTCAGGCTGCTCCTTCAGGCAGAGTCTAGCTCAGCCCGAGTACACAGGTAGGCAATCCAAGTTATACATATTGATGGATCAGTGAGATTGTTCCCTGAGGCACGTATCCAGGTGGTATCTCCTTTTTACACTGGCTTGACTGCTGCGGTTGTAGTGCCAGAACCTTTGTTTAACGTTATCATAGGTAACATACCAGGCATCAAAAATGGTTGCAGACTTCAGCTGTTGCAGCAACACAAGCCGTGGCCAAGACTCCAAACCATGCCACCCCGTTGACCATTGCAGCATCACAAGATCTGATTCATAGTCAAGATGTCGTCCAAGAACAACAGTCTGATCCGATACTTGCCTCAGTGCGTAAGAAGCTGGAGGGTATGTGATTAGGTATTCAAGGGGAGGTCAAGCCAGGTTCCTTCATAAGTGAGGATGGCTGTACCGTGAGTCACAAACACCCCAGGACAAGGTTTGACTGCAGTTTGTCGTTCCCGTGCAGTATCACTGAGAAGTGTTTGAAATGGGTCATTGTTCAGCGATGGATGGTCACATGGGCCAAAAGAAAACCTCTGACCGCATCCATGCTGACTTTCTCTAGCCAGGAATGGGACAGAAAATGACTAGGTTCGTGCGTTCCTGCGATGTTTGTCAGTGTACCACTTACCGGGGATGTGTCCGTCCTGTGCCATTGAAAACAATGCGTATAATCTCTGAACCATTTGAGAGAGAAGCAGTTGACATTGTTGGGCCAATTTCTCCTAGGGCTAATGATGGATCAAAGTATAGCCTCACTATCATTGATTTCAGCACATGGTGGCCTGAAGAAGTGGCCCTTAAGATTGTAGAGGTTGTGGCCCTTAAGATTGTAGAGGTTGTCAGTGTTGCCGAGGCACTGATTGAGGTGTTCTGTCACATAGGTATCCCCAAGGGGGTCTTAAGAGACCGGGGTTTGCAGTTCACCTCTGCTATGATGAATGAAGCATTCAGGTTGTTGTCTTTCCGAGGCTGGCGAACTACGCCCTATCATCCCATGTGTAACAGGTTGTGTTAGAGGTTCAGTGGGACTCTCAAGAAGATGCTAAAGAGCATGGCCGCTGAACAGTCAAAGGAATGGCCGTGGTTCATTGTCCCTCTTCTGTTTGCTTATCGAGAAGCCCCACAGCATTCTTTGAAGTTCACACCTTTCGAACTGGTGTATGGAAGGTCGGTCCATGGGCCACTTCAAGTCCTTCATGAGTTATGGGATGATGAAGAACCCGACCCTGAAGTCAAGACCACCTACACCTAAGTCCTTGATTTAGCTGACCGCCTCCAGTCAACAAGCGAGTTAGCTAAGGAAGAATTGATCAAGGTGCGAGAAGTTCAGAAAGCTTATTTTGATAAGAAAGCAAAGTTTCAGAAGTTTAGTCCAGGCGATAAATGCTTGGTGTTACTCCCCACTGCCCAGAACAAGTTGTTGGCACAGTGGAAGGGTCCTTTGAGATTCTGTCCTGGGACCACATTTCCTGGTTAATAATAACGTAGGTTTAACCTGTAAACTACAAGGGTCCTTTGAGATTCTGTCCTGGGACTACGTTTCCTGGTTAATAACGTACCTATCTATCTATCTATCTATAGCCCGACGCCCTAATCCCGCAAAGGGTGGCCGCAGACAAAACGCCACCAAGTCGCTCTGTCACCCACCATTTGACTACCCTCCCCCCAACTCACCCCCCCTCCCTCATATACCTCTCAACTCCATCCCTCCACCTCATCCTCGGTCTACCTCTCCCTCTCCCTCCCTCCACCTCACCTACATAGACCCTCTTAGTCAGTCTTTCATTCTCCATTCTCTTCACATGTCCAAACCACCTCAGTGTATTTCTCCTAATCTTCTCAACCACATCCACATCCACCCCACAGCGTTCCTTCACTTCTTCATTCGTCAACCTGTCCCTCCATGTCACTCCACATGCTCCTCTCAAGTAACTCATTTCCACTGCTCTCACTCTTGACTTGTTCCCCTCTTACAAGGTCCATGCCTCGCTTCCATACATCAGGGTAGGGATCACAATACTATCATGCAGTCACTTCTTAACTTCCATACTCACCTCCCTATTTCTCATCACTGCTTTCAGTGTACCAACAACCTTCCTTCCCTGCTGTACCCTTTCACGCTCTTCATCCCCCAAAGTTCCACCCTTACTCATCACACTATCCAAGTACTTGAATGCACTCACATTCTCCATATCCTCACCATCCAACCTCACTGCACACTCTGTGACTTCATTCCTCTCAAACACCATAACTTTACTTTTGTTTACATTAACTTTCAGATTCCTCTTCTTACACACTGTCCCAAATTCATTCACCAAACCTTGCAACTCCCACTCATCTTCACTCAACAATACTGTATCATCAGCAAACAGCAACACCGGAAGCTTCCAAATCTCACCCTCATTCATTAGAGCCACCTCGACATCCACTGCCCTACCCTGCACCTCCTTT
This sequence comes from Coenobita brevimanus, assembly GCF_032717465.1. NCBI lineage: Eukaryota > Metazoa > Arthropoda > Malacostraca > Decapoda > Coenobitidae > Coenobita > Coenobita brevimanus. The sequence goes on along the minus strand of NC_137025.1, from coordinate 37,828,285 downwards.
ACAACCCCATCCATGTATATATTAAACAGCCATGGAGACATCACACAACCCTGTTTCAGTCCCACATTGAGATCAAAGAACTCACTCAGCTCACCATCCACTCGCACCGTAACCCTAGCTCCCTCGTACATACTCTTCACAGCACTCAACAATTTCCCCTCCACTCCATATATTCTTAATACCTTCCACATACCTTGCCTATCTATTCTGTCATAAGCTTTCTCCAAGTCCATGAAGGCAGCATACACTTTCCTTCCCTTCTCTAGATACTTCTCCACTAAACATCTTAGAACAAATATCTGATCTACACACCCTTTTCCCTTCCTAAATCCCCCTTGTTCTTCTCCAACTAGCTCCTCTGTCATATGCCTAACCCTATCAATGAGTATTCTACCATATATTTTACCAGTCACACTAAGTAGGCAAATACCCCTATGGTTACCACATACTTCTCTCTCTCCTTTTCCTTTGTATAAAGGAACAATTATACCTGATTTCCAGTCCTCTGGAACCCTTCCCTCTTCCCAAGCCAATCTACACAACTTCCATATCCACTCCACAACAGTCTCACCCCCATACCTAAGCATTTCACCACACACTCCATCAATTCCTGGGGCCTTTCCCAACTTAATATTCTTCATCGCTTCCACTACTTCCGCCCTACTGATCTCTTCCTCCCTCCTCTCATCTCTTCTTCTCCCAGCCATTCCCCAACCGCTTATACTCGCACTGCTCTCACTCTCCACATTCAACAAATCCTCAAAGTGCTCCTTCCATCTCCTCAGTTTCTCTCTCTTCTCCACCAACCATCTATTATTCCTATCTTTCACTCCCCTACTATTTCCCCTTTCACACTGCCTTACTTTCTTTACCTCCTTCCAAAACAATTTCTTACTCTCCCTCCATTTCACTCTCAGATTCCTCCCAAACTCCTCATCCACTTTCTTTTTACTCTCCTAAGAAATACCCAATAAGAAAATAATGATGTACCTTTTGTAGCATATGTACTGACTACTAGGCAGAGAGAGAAATTGGAATTTAATACAAATTGTTATCACATCGACATGTTTGATGCTCCACCTTCGTTCATTTCGCAGGTACAGATGGCGAGCGTAGCAGTTTTCCCATGCAGATCAGCTGATCGTCTCTGCCGCATGCTGCCACCTCTTCTCTTCTGCCTTGTCGTCTCCATTTACTATTAACTTGTGTTATATCATTTTACACATACGTACAGTTACACTACAACTGTCACACCTACACCGTGTATTACATACACTACGCTACATGACAATTAGTTGTTAATGTAAATGTAACGAACTTTCACTCAGTTTGACATAAGTACAGGATTTTTCACCGTCGTCACAGAGTTTTTATTTCCTCAAGCTTGCTTCTACTAACATAAGTACGAGGTTTTTACGTTCATTGGTGACAGTTATTTTCTCCTGTAGCATGATAGTACACACACCACAGTGTGAATCTGGTGTGACTGAGTTAGGATGTTTATGTATGTTTATACTGTTAAATTTTCAGAGAAAAATTTGATTTTGATGAGGCGTAATGACACGAATTTGTGAGACTGTGTATTTACACAAATTCTTGACACTGTCCTTTGGTGGGAAGCCACGCACTCTAGTGGAAAACCCACTGTGTATCACCCAGTTTAACCATCCCTGTATGCACTTTGATCTGGATGGTTTTTCAGAATATTCGTCACTGCTCCAAAAGTGGCTGTTCTTATGCATGATATTAGTGCTCCACTGAGTGATTTTATTGCATGTGTATATCATTTGCCTTCCCTCCGTTGACCGTTGAAGTTAGGCCACGCCCACTTCCGGTGAACATGGTCTTTTCTCACCCCCGTACCCAGCTTGGTGACATCAGTCAGCTTTGGACCGCAACGGGAGAAGGCTCTTCGTGCCCACATCTCCCCACTGAGTTGGTGATTGGCATAGTGGACTTAGCAGCGAGCAGCGCCTGCTGTAGAAACAGACAGACGCCCAGTCTTGTGTAATTTCAGCTGCGTTCCCTCCACTGACCAGTATTTCCGTTTGTTCTCCTAGGTTTAAGTTTAATTAGTTTTTTGAATGAGAGTGAGTGAGTGTACTTCCTTTGATATTTGAATTCACTTCTGAAATTCTTGTAATGTAAATTTATTTCATTGTAATTAATAAATTTACAGTTCTTTTCTTTGAGCTTAATGTAAATGTAGAATCGTGTTTGGTTTCTTCATATTGAGCTTACTTTAGTGTGTCACCCCCAGTTTGCACAAAGTTTTTATATTAATCACGAGTGGTATTTAAGCCAGCTCCCTGGTATTAATTCTTAAATCCGTTGTGCCAGTCAGGAGTTAAGCATCAACAAGAACTTGTCTCGATTATTATTATTATTATTGATTGTCAGGGGGTAAGGACACCTTCTCAGATGCCAACAGTACTAATGATACAGCATTCGTGAGTAGATAGTCTCTGCTGTGTACTGCTGAGAAAGTTTATAAAATTCTCGTCTTTAGAGAATCGGCGAAGTAAGTCGGTATAAAGTAAAACATACTACTTTTGATTTCTTAAGTCGATTCACCTTGCGTCAAGTGATTATATAAATATATTAGCATCTTATTCTTAAATGCACATCCCCCCATGAGACTGGCATACTACAAATATCGACAAATATCTCGCTCTGGAGAGAGTGGGAATTGTGGTCCTTTGTTTTTACAGATGATTGGCTGCCTGAGTCGACCTTGCATTCCCAGCTAACCAGTTAAAATTAAGCCTGTATAACTAAACCAATTACCTCAGCCTCGGGGCTGCAAGTTGTACGGTATGATGAGGAGTGCCTGTGCTTTATTATCAGCAATCCTATAGGTTTATGCGAAGCATTAAACATATTTCTTTAAGTTTGCATGTAATGAAAAAAATACAGATTATGTTCAATGCATTTTTCCTTGCTGACAATTTGTGAAGGGCAGATGTGACGCAAAATTGTCTTAGCCACCTGTAGAAAAGTCAGCCTGTCGGATGACGGTGACAGAGACAGAAGTAAGCCTTTATCAGGAGCATATTGATAACCACAGGGAAAATGACAGTAGAAGACTTAGAAGAAAGTATATTGTTTACTACACAAAACTGCACCTTTTGATCGTTTTAAACTGATGAAGTTTTTTGCTATTTTTCAGAGGAAATTTTTTTAGTTAAGCTGATACCTAGCTATAATTATATGAGGCGAGTGAAAACCTGGCTACGTTCACTGATGTCAACGAGTCACCTATCAGCTCTCTATATGCTTAGCGTGCACCGCAAGAAAGTGATCTCCAAGAAGAAATGTTCATTGAGACAGTCATTGAACATTTTGCCAGAGACAGACACCGGCGACAGTTCCTTTTCAAGGACCTGTAGTGTACTGTAGTCTGTGAATGTGATCTAGTCTACACATGAAGTTTATTTTTATATTTTCATTGTATCATGTACTATAATATACAGAAGATTGAATTACATTTTTTTTTCTTTATACCTTGCAAGTTGTATGAGTGACTGGATAATTAACTCTCCATGATATATTAAATTTTCGGTGTCCCTATGCCTGAGCCATAAGATTTTGATCGAGCCGTTTGCCCCCCCCCCCTCTTGCGAAAAATCCTGCAGACGCCCCTGCTCCCTCCTATTTTACTTTTCTTTTATTATTTCATCCGTTTTTCTTAGATGCTGTGCTTTACGTCCTTACCTATCCTGCATTCTGAGTCTTTTTTTCTCCTTTTTTTTCATAAAATTAAAAAAAATAGAATTCTGTCCATTCTCTCTTTCCTTCCCTCCTCATCGTCCTCTGTCGCTGTTCTAGTCTTTTCTACAGTACCTTAGTCACTCTGTCTCCTCTCGCTCTCCTGTTCTCTCTCATTTTCTCTCCCTCTCTGCATATCTACGTCTCCTCCCTCCCCCATTCATTGGATTCTCTTCGTCCCCTCCAGCTTCCCAAGCCAATACATCGCCTCCTACCTTCCTGTACGCATATAATATTCTCTGTGTTTGCATGAATCTTCAAATGCTTAGTGTGCATGCAATGCTTGAGAGAGAGAGAGAGAGAGAGAGAGAGTATGGTAATTGTTTCAGAGTGTTCCTACAGTGCTTCTGGGTAAACATGCTGGCAATGCTGCTATTCACTGTTACGTTAAAGGAAATTTACTTAATCATTTTAATATGATAATGGATTTTTACTTTCATTATAAGCGGGTTACATAATGATCTGTTTATCTACCACCACACACCTTATTCCAAATATTGTAATCTAATAGTAACCCGAACCAGAAGTTCCCACGAGACAACTACGCATGTGTGCCTGATGACGTCCTGCTGAAAAACCTCGGATGTTTCCCTCCCCTCCCCTCCGTCGGTCTTTATTAAAGACGTTAGGTCAGTTGAATTTATAGGATGGGAGCTCTAGGGATGCGACGCCCACATAATGAGGAAGGAATATAGATGTTAATCTGACCAAGCCCAGCATCTTCATGAAGGACAAACACAAGGTATGATGGGCAGAAAAATCGTAACGCCATCAGCTTGATGTCATCGGAGGCGCATGCGCAGGTGCTGTTTACGAACACTGGGTTTGAGGGGAACTCGGGAACTCTCGGTCGCTTATAATGTGAGGGGTGGCCGCGAATGATTCATTCCCATGTCACCCGTCCTCTACCAACCAGCTGCTCGCTCTCCAGCTCACAAGCCCGCTTCATAAAACTATCCATTTCATCCATCTACGTCATCCTCTGCCTCTCACTCCCCTTCCGCTCTTCGGTTTTCTCTCCCTCGTTCTCCGAATATTCAAATCAACCAATCCTATCAAAATATTTCTCAATACCTCCAGATGATTATAATCATGGAAAACACCCTCGCAGTGACGTGGTATGAAACAGTATCCATTAATTTATTTAGCTTTGATAAAGCTTTCTTTCATTCTTCTCTCTCTCTCTCTCTCTCTCTCTCTCTCTCTCTCTCTCTCTCTCTCTCTCTCTCCATTCTACATCCTTCATTTTCCATCCGTTAATTTGTAAGTGTTTTTTCTCTACCCTCTTCGACATTTTTCCTACCATATTAATGTCTCTTCGAATCTCTTTCCTCATTGTTGCATTCCATTCTTTTCACTCTCTCTCTCTCTCTCTCTCTCTCTTTACAGCTCATCTTCTTTTTCAGCTCCTGTATCATTTTGTAACTTCTCCCACCTCCTGCAACTCCTCTCTCTCTCCTCTCGCAACTTCTTCTCACCCTCTCTCATTCTCCTCTCACGGTAACTTGTTCCATGCTGCTTCACATTTACACTCTCATTCTACTCATAACTGTTTTTTCTTTTTTACCTCTACGCTTTCCTCCCGTGCACTTATTCCTTTCTTCCTGTTCTCCCACCTTCCTTCCTCCCTTCGTCCCTCCTCTCCCTATCCAACACGCCTCTGCTTGTTCTCACAGACTCCGTCATTTCTTCACCATTTCTCCCCTCCTTTTTTCTGCTCCACATCCATCCATCATCTGAGGTCGATATGAATAATTACTGCTAGTAAAGAAGAGGCATAACGATCCATTATATGCTGCGCAATTGCCTGATGAAGACATAACACGACCATTAGCAGAGAAAGAAGGCCCACGAGAATATCCTTACTGACTCACTTTTGCATATTTTCACTGCTAGAGAAATATATATTCAAACTGACCAGTTTGGAAATCAAAGAATGTGTGTGTATGTATGTGTGTGTGTGTGTGTGTGTGTGTGTGTGTGTGTGTGTGTGTGTGTGTGTGTGTGTGTGTGTGTGTGTGTGTGTGTGTGGTCAGGGTCGAGTAACATGAAGTTTCACTCGAGACATGACTCTTTGCGAATGGAATGAAGTGTACTGCTGATGCTTACAGTATATATGTGCTGAGCCTGAAGTAGTTAAATTTACCAAGTACTCTGTCTCTGTCTCTCTCTCTCTCTCTCTCTCTCTCTCTCTCTCTCTCTTGCCTCCTGGCTCCCACCACACAAAGGCTGCAATAATTCAAACGTTCTATAAATATTTTTCTCTACCTTGCCCCTTTATGTGTGTGTGTGTGTGTGTGTGTGTGTGTGTGTGTGTGTGTGTGTGTGTGTGTGTGTGTGTGTGTTTTCCAGTTCGGGTCAAGGTGAAATATTATTGAAAGAAAACACAGGAGACGTGAGGGATGAGATAACGATAAGAAAAGATAAGACAGAGAAAGATGGAACCCAAGATTTCATCTTGGTTGCGGAGCGAAGGGAAGGGGGAGGAGAAATGTAATGGATGATGGAAGGAGGGTAGAAGGGACTGGAGAATCGATAGGATGCAGGTTATTAGCGGAGGATAATGGCGAACATGGAGGGAACGAGAGAATGGGGATACCCGAGTAATAAAGGCATGATAAAGAATTGGGATGTGATAGAGAAGTAAGGAAATACGTGCATGAGTGTCTATAAGTCACCAGTAATACTGGAGGGGAAGGAGTACGAAAAGATTAGCGAAAAATACTCGTAAAGTAAGGAACAGCATTACGTATATATTACAAACAAAAGAGAACAAGTGAAAGGGAGAGGAGGCGGAGAAGAAAAGTCCTGTCAACTGTGAAGAATAATGGGAAAGCCTTGTGAGTTTCGATTAAATATTGAATGGAAGACAGGGTCGGGGCTTATTTATGAAAAAAAAAAAAAGGACAGTAGAGGACTTCTTGAGGAAGTGAGAAGAAATATAGAAGAGAATGCCGACTGGAGCTAAATGAATGAGATCAAGATAACTACACAGTTACTGTACGCTGGTAAACTTTTGTGTAAAGCTCCATAATAATTAATGAACATGAAAAACTTACTTTATTTATATGGTTTGACGTTTGACTAGCATAAATCCCTTGAAAGGCTTAAATCAAAGAGAAAAAAAAATCGGGAGATATTGGACCAAGGAATAATTGTGCTACAGTTGATGCAAATCGATGAAGAAATAGACGAATGGCACCAAGTGAGAAAGTGCTAGGAAAAACAAAGAAATATAGGATGAAAAACAAACTGAGGGAATGCAAGATTTCCCCACACTAATTTTAAAAAATGGGATAACCAAAAGAGAACAACGTGTCTTTCCAAGTCTGAATATCGTTGTTGAGTCACAGCAAGAAAAAAAAAATGTAAACAATCTAACAGTTTTGAAGACTCGCATGTTAATTAAAAAAACACACACACACACACACACACACACAATGAGAAGGCTTCTCTTTTATGCTGAACACTATCGTCTGGTGTTAACAGTAAATTAAAATAAATCTGTGTTCTGAAGGGGTCACCAATGTAGGGTACTATTTGTAACTTCTAGAATAGTAAATACCAGTTACACTCTGTTGCCAAATAGATAAACTGATTGTCATACAATTAATTTTGCTTGCATAGGCAAAATATCAGTACTCAACCCTCAATTCTACCAAAATTTATCTATCATTCATGTTTTACTAATTTCGAAACTGATTTTTTGTAATGTGTCCGACTCTGGGCATACGCTTCACAGCCTGCTCTCAAGACCCAGTAGTCGTCCTATATAGGCCCTACCATACACCTCTGCATGTCACCACTTCGGCACTAACAGCCACCGTCCATATTGAATACATACTAGGGCTGTCTCATACAGAACTGGTGTATTGGTATTAGCGGGGGTAGTTTTACGACATGTCGGCGGGTCTTCTGGTAGATCAGTAGAGTTTGCTTTTAAAAAATTAAAACACTTAAACTGTTCCCTGCCCCAGCCGGGATTTGAACCTGGGTCCGGTAAGACTGCATGCCACTTCTCTACCGATTGAGCCACTGCCTCCCCAGAGTCGTTAGCAGTAATAACTTTGTTTAAGGAGATTTGGATTTGTGAGGGTTCCATTAGTGTTCGAACATAGCCACTGACAAAAAAAAAAAAAAAAAAAAAAAAAAACCTTCCTATATCCATCTATTACGCCATGATATCCAACTAGCCATATGTACATTCAGCCATGCAGCTGTAATATGTACTCACTCCACATTTTATACATTCTTCCATCAATTCATTATATCGTCACTTCAGTTATCCATCCACCTAGTAGCAATGACATCGATTTACATTTATCTACTATTTACCAATCCATTTATTCATCGGTTTCTAACACTCAGATTTTCTCTCTTATTCATTCCAGAACGCCACCCGATTTTATTCAGTTGAGAATGAGTCACAGAAACCAGAAATTGTTAATACGGCTGCCACTAATCATCTCATTGTTGAGAAAACGCGTCAGATGGCTTCATCTTGTTGAGAGAAAAAGAAAGAAACCTGAGAATTAGAATCGACTAGCCCCTCCTCCTTCGTAGACATTCATTCAGTCTTCGTCCATTAACTCATATACACCTAACCATCCAAATCCGCTTCATCCAACCACCCAACCAGACAGACTCCATCCTCCCATCCATCATACGTTTCAGCCATTAATATATCAGTTCATTTGAATTACCCTTCATTCACACGAATATCTGTCCCTCCTAGTTTCTCCCAATATCACTTGTCCAGTACTCTCCCACCCTACTTCACCTTCAACCCAGTCCTTCCCAATCGTGTTATGATAACATTCTTCCGTTCCCACTTCAGCATTACTCATTCCTCTTCCATTCTTTCTTCACTAACATCCTCAGCCCATCAAGATTCGCTAACGCTTTTAGCAACATGTCTTCCATTTTGTTTTCCTGGTAAAATAATACTAGATGAAGCAAGTTTTTTTTTTTCTTTAACCACCATTCTTTTACAAACCTTCGCCATCTTTATCAACCCCCCGATAACTAGGCTTTGCATAATGCGAAGTCACTATGTTATCAGTTACTATTACTCTCTTCCTTTCTCTTTCTCCCGATCTCTACTTGACTCCTACATTCCACTTCATCTCTTAACATCATCTCATCATAACCAGATAAAGCATCAGTCACATTGTAAGACGAAACAAACACCTACCCGCATCTCTCTCTCTCTCTCTCTCTCTCTCTCTCTCCGCTGTTCATTTAAGCTGCCCCTTCTCCTTCCTTTAAAGTCTCACTGACACAAATCAACCTGCTCTCCCACCATTCACACTCATTTTCCGCCTCTCTCAACTCTCCTTTCATATTTTCAACTTCGCTTTCCTCTCCCTTCTCACCGACGCTTCACTCCTGATCACCGCCTCATCCTTTCTCGAAGTAAATATTTCTCTTTTGATTTCTCCTATGGTCAACATTGTATATATATATATATATATATATATATATATATATATATATATATATATGTGCGTGTGTGTGTGTGTGTGTGTGTGTGTGTGTGTATAAATATAGATAGATAGATAGATAGATAGATAGATGGATTTATACATACATAGATACGTGTGTATAGATAGATAGACGATAGATATAGATAGATAGATAGACAAATAGGTAGGTATGTAGAGCGATAGATAGATAGATAGATAGATATACTCGACCCTCCATTTTCCGGACTAAAAGGACGGGAGGAATACCAGTCCGGGAACCCCAAAAGTCCGGGAATCGCAAAAGTCCAACCTCACATACAGTTTTCCCTACTTTTACCATACTTTGTCCGAACTGTCCAATATTGTCCGGCAATTATTACGATATTCTAGAGCATTCTGGAATGTAGGCTACCTTACCATCATAACAAACATACACAGTACCTAAAATAATAACACTGACACAATAACAAATATAAATGGAGTGCATAGTGAAATAACAAATGAAAATACAACCGGTGGGGTGAAGCACGATTGTGGCCATGATGCTTTTCATGTATGAAATTATCTTTTTGTGTGTGTTACAAATGACCTTTATTGAGTCTAAACCTTGCTAAAATTGTACTGTGTTGTGCAGCAGCCTGCTTACAGTTTTATATGAGGGAATAATGGCCGGACTTTTATGAGAATCCCTGACTTGTACGGGCATATGTCAGGCATTTTGTAATATTGCTCGGCCTCAGCCCATGTCCGTGAAATCCGAAATCTGGGAAATTGGGGTTCGGGAAATGGAGGGTCGTGTGTGTGTGTGTGTGTGTGTATCTATCTATCTATCTATCTATCTATCTATCTATCTATCTATCTATCTATATATATATATATATATATATATATATATATATATATATATATATATATATATATATATATATATGAATATACAGATGCAGACGTACATAGATATAGATGAAAGTCTGAGATCGTGCCTAGATGATATTGCCATAATAAGGGAGTACATGTAAATAACTATGGTGAGGAAAAGAGTATATGTGAATGAGCTGATAGGTAGGAGCTGGGGAAGGACAAAAAGATGGTAGGCAGATGTATTAAGTGAATGTGTGAGAAAGAGATGTATGAGTTTGGGAACCTAGTGAAGTGATGAAAGATTGAGCAGGTTACTTGAAGTTTGTTCGGAGGAGTGCATAACAAGGTTTTGGGATCCCTTGTTTTGGTTTTACAGTCATCCAACTAACTGTGACTTAGAGGTAATTACGAAGCTAAGTGTGCAAAATGTGTCTCTGAGATGGAGACAGGATTTCGGGGCTTTGAATAGTGAGTGAAGATTTGAGACCCATTTCAAGTTCAATAAATTTATATATTTTTCCTTGCTTCGTGGACATTATATACCTCATTCCATGTGTGGGGTCTTATCCAGACCAAGCCAGTCTGGCTACGAAATCGTTGGGTTTACATCATGTTAAACCTACACCCTCAACCTGGTCCTATTGGTTATATAAAACATACACACACACACACACACACACACACACACACACACACACACACACACACACACACACACACACACTTAACCACTCCACTTCGGTGACATTTTACTTACCTACTTTTCTATTTATGTATGTATGTATGTAGGTCAGAAACAGTTTTCCTTAATATATTCAGAACAGGGAGGCTCTCCATATTAAAATATAGTCCTCTGGCTCCAGCAAGAATATAGTAAATAAGATAAGTCAGCGGTCTAAAGGACATGAATATATCAAGTAAACAAACACAATGTCAATCTGTAAGTTCATCTTACACCTCACCTCAAACATCCCCGTACACATGATTTCGTTATTGACCTCCTCTCCTGAACACAACGGTCCATCACACACACACACACACACACACACACACACACACACACACACACACACACACACACACACACACACACACACACACACACACACTACAAACGATCCCTCTCCCCTTCTTTCTCTTGAGAAATAGGGACATTAAGGTGTTACGTGTAACTTCTCTGAAGTGTTCCTGTAACCTCTCCAACACCCATATATCCGAGAGCTGGTGATATAAGAGAAGGGGAGAATGGAACGGAAGAAGGGGAAACGGAGAAAGGGAAAATTAGAATAGATGAAAATGGAAGAATTGTGGTTCAAAGAAAAGCAATAAGAACAACAGTTACATCATCATTATCATTACCATCATCATCATCATCACCATTTCATCATCATTGTCATCAGCATAATAGTTATAGTCATCGTCAGAAGACGAAGAAGAAGAAGAAAGAATGGAAAGTAAAAAAGGCAGAAGAAGAAGAAAATGAAGAAGAAGAGGAGATGGGTGTGAAAAAATGTAGAGGAAAAAATCGAATGAATGTGTAATTCGTAAGAAGAGATCTACCTCTAGCCAGACGCCTTAATCCCGTAAGGTATGACCAAAAACAAATTTCCATGTCGCCCTGTCCCTGGGCATTTCGTTGCCCTCCCCCCATCTCACACCCCCTGTCTCACGTACCTCTCCACTCCATCCTTCCACCTCACCCTCGATCTCCCTTTCCCTCTCCTCCCCTCCAACTCATATACACTCTTTCTCATTAGTCTCTCGCTCTCCATCCTCTCCACATGGCCAAACCAGCTCAATGTATTTCTCCTAACGCTTTCTATCACATCAACATTTAACCACAACACTCCTTTACTTTCTCATCTGTCAGTTTGTCACTCCATCTAACTGCACACGCTCCTCTCAAATAACTACTTTCCACTGCCCTCACTCTTGACTTGTATCCTTCCAACAAGGTCCAAGCTTCGCCTCCATACGTTGGAGTTGATATTACAATACTATTATGCAGCGACTTCCTTACTTAAATGCGCAATTCTCTACTTCTTCTTGCTGCTTTCAAAGAACCAGCAATCTTCCTTCCTCACATTTTCCATTTCCTCATCATCCAGCCTTACTGAACATTGAGTGAATTCATTCCTCAAAAAGAGCGCAACTTTTACTCGTCCTTTACTCATCCCTATATTCAATTTTAGATTCTGTTTCTTACACACTCTCCTAAACTCATTCACCATGCCTTGTAGTTCCCCTTCACCTTCACAAAATAATACAGTATCATCCTCAAACAACAGAACTGGAAGTTTCCAGACGCTGCCCTTTCCCATAAGGGCTGCTCCAACATCCACTGCCCTACCTGGTATCTCTTTTATAACTCCATTCATATATAAATTGAACAAAAATGGAGACATGACACATCTCCGTTTTAATCCAACATTCAGATAGAAAAATTCAGTTTGTTCACTACTCACATGCACTGAGGCCTTAACGCCCTCATACATTAGTAACCAAAAGTTGACCAGAGACATGTGAAGTCAGGTTTATCGAGCCATCCCTCAATTCTTTTAAGATTTTTCAGTATGATGACAGTTTGTTTAATTTGTCCTACCGTAATATAATATACAGTTCAGTGAAAGAGGTTTCACCTGATGTTAAAAGTGTTCATTAGTTCTTCAGTACATTTATATTATTATGTATTTCATTCTTGCAACTTCGTGAATACATTAATCATCCTCCACAACTCTCGCAGTATTTATTTATTTTTAATTACCAACTCCAAATTTTCTCTTACAAATGTGTCCTTTCCTTTTTCATCTGTTATTGTTAAATATTTCAATCCTATTTACTCTCTCCGTTCCCCGCGTATCATCATTTTCAGTTCTTTCATATTTCCGCTAATATCTTTCTTCATCTCCTCCCTCACTCTCACTTAGTATATCTATGTCATGTTCACATTACTCCCTTCAGCATAAAGTCAAAGTTCTTCATTTTCAAATTAACGGTTTTCTTTTCATTATACTGATATATTTGGTTATGATAATTTTAGTGAAACTTTTTTCAGGCCTACCATTCCTTTCCTTAATCATGAACCACGGTAGTGGTTCCTTTTCAACAGTTTAGGTCAGCCAAGTAATGATAATGTGGAAAAGAAGTGTTATAAGAAAGTTTGGTACATCCGAAATTTGCCAGTTTGTTCATATTATTATTCATATTATTGTTTCACAGGGTTACAAGAAAAACTATTCCGTATTTCGGGATAAAAGTTAGCCAGTCGTACTTAATGGGTCACTGTGCGTGTCCATGACTAATTTTAAAACATCTAATTGACAGATGATCATCCACCTTCCGGATACGTAGAGATTTCTCTACGGCATTGCAAGCACGTGAGAAGTCATTCAAGCACGGAATTGCCGTCAAGTATTAATAGTGCATCACTAGCAGTGTGACTATATTAAATTTTTTATTGTACTACGTTATTACTAAATGGAAAGCTCTAGCTTCTATATTACTTATATGGGCAATGAAGTGCTTTTGTGGGAAAGTGTCTTTGCATAATTAGCATGCATCGGTGCGATTTTACACAATTACATTAATTTTAAACTCAAGGCTATATTTAGCTTTCTTTTAGTTCATCCGTGAAGTCCCAGCAGGCTTGTGTGTAGACGTCATGTGAGACAACGGAAAAGCACGGGTTTGTGTTTTACACTCTAAGTGGAAGTGACCACGTTGTGATATCGTGACCACTTCTTTAAGTGAACTAACGCCAAACTTGGATCAGCTTTTCAGTGTTCTTAGAATTCATCATGACAGTAACCATGTCACGAGTCAACTGTAGAGGGGCGCAGAGGAAGGGGGAGAGGAAGAGATGGAGGAGGGGGACGAGGAAGAGGCAGAGGAAGAGGACAAAGGAAACTTGGGGGAGGCACAAGAAGTGTCCCATACATCAATTATTACTGTAAATAATGTAGCAATGTTCCATTTTCACACACACACACACACACACACACACTATATATACCGACTACTATGCAAAATAGTTTTGTTAAGCACACAACAGTAGGTCTTTACACACACAGAGAATATACCGACTACTATACAAAATAGTTTTGTTAAGCACACAACAGTAGGTCTTTATTCTGTCTTGTAATCAGTTTCAATATATAGCATTTCAAATTTTTGGAGGGTGAAGTGCTTGAAAGGGTACAGCAGGGAAGAAAGGTTGCTGGTTCTTTGAAAGCAGTGATAAGAAACAGGGAAGTGAGCATGGAAGTGAAAAAGTTACTACATGACAGTATTGTGATACCAACTCTAACGTACGGAAGTGAAGCTTGGACGTTGCTGGAAGGACACAAGTCAAGAGTGAGAGCAGTGGAAATGAGTTATTTAAGAGGAGCCTGTGGAGTCACATGGAGAGACAGGCTGACGAATGAGGATATAAAGGAGCGTTGTGGTGTGGATGTGGATGTGATAGGAAGCGCTATGAGGAACACACTGAGGTGGTTTGGCCATGTGGAGAGGATGGAGGGTCAAAGACTGACGAAGAAAGTGTATGTGAGTGAGGTGGAGGGGGAAAGAGGGAGGGGGAGGCCGAGGATGAGATGGAGAGATGGGGTGGAGAGGTATAGGAGAGAGGGGGGTGTGAGTTGGGAGCAGGGGAGTGAAATGGCGGGGGACAGGGCGACTTGGAGGCGATTTGTTTGTGGCCACCCCAAACGGGATTGAGGCGTCTGGCAATAGATAGATAGATAGAAATTTTGCTCAATGCAGCTTCTATAAATTTATTTTTGTGTAATCAACTTGCAAAATACAGGGATTCTGAAACAATCAATGTCCACTGCAAGAGGCGTCACATCTATGCTAAATAAATGAAGACCAGATTTTAATATAACCAACAATCAGTGTGTGCAAAGCCCTAACACCACGGCAATGAAATTTTTTTGAAAATGCCAAGTGTACATTGTCATAACATAAATGCTTTAATAGTAACTGAAATGTAAGAATTCTGATTGTTTAATTCAGAAATGGATGATAAAAAAGTAAGCAAACTAGGGAAATAAAATAGTAATTTAAAAAAAGGGAATAGGGATCGCTAAAATAAAAAATTAAACAAACAAGGAAGGATCGCTGGAGAGCATGTAAAACCAGCAAGGATTCAAGTAACGTTGACAATGTAAACCTACAAATTCCTAATTTGGCTCTTTACAAACTATTCACCCGCTGTGTGCCGGTTATTTTTAGCCCTCTCGGTCACCCCTGTGCTGACCATTTTTCGACCTTTTTTTTTTTTTTGGCTAAAATGATAGATTTTGATGTGGAAACAACGAATTTTGCCATTAAAATGCTCACCAAGGCTCGGAAATGAGTTTTATTGAGCCCTGCATACTCGTGTACAGGTATAGCCGCTCTCTCACGCTCACCATGTAGGTGAGAGAAAGCCATTTTCTATGTAAGGTATACTCAGGTATTTATGCTGGGAAGGTATAGCAATGGTCAGTACACTTTTCTGATCATTATTACTTCAGCATCTATCACAACTTGTGTGTCTTTCTCACTGTGAATGCATTATCTTACACTTACTTGAAGAATGGCACAACCTGACTTCATTACATACAGTCCTGGCACTTACAAGAAGGTATTTACAAATTGACTTCACTATATAGTCCTTACACTTACAAGAAAATATTTACAACTTACACTTTCATGAAAATATTTACAAAATGCCTTCACTATGTACAGCACTGGGTGAGGCACACAGGCAGAGTGAGGCAGAGTGAGTGTGAGGAGGGGAGCGAGTGAGTGTATGGCCTTGACAGCCTGGGGAATGGTAGAGGAACAGTTACCTTACATGCCTGCCAGTTTTTACCCTCGAATCTTGAAAAATGCGGTCACAGAGAAATTTTTTATTTTAAACCATTTTTAAATGGCACTGGCCGCAGCATTATGTCAGACCATTTTAAAACGGCACTGGTACGCAGCGGGTTAATACCAGAGTAAAAACGGATTTGTGGGTTTACATTGTCAACGTTACTTGAATCATTGCTGGTTTTGCATGCTCTCCAGCAATCCTTCCTTGTTTGTTTACTTTTTTTTTTTTGGCGATCCTTATGCCCCATTTATAAATTACTATTTTTTTATTTACCAAGTATTGTCTCTTCTCATTCCCTACTACTGTGTCCCATTCTTTCCTGTTTTCTTACTTTTCATTCTTTATCCTGCATCTTGTTTTCGTGTCATATTCTTCAATATTACAATACATCTTGTTTCCATAACTTCTGTTCCTCATTCCTGAATATATCACTGTTTAGTCAGAGAGTGTCTTTACCAGTCACACACACACTGAATATCTTCCCATCTGGTTTCAAAATTGTTCTTCCTTAACCATATTTATTCTCTCTCTCTCTCTCTCTCTCTCTCTCTCTCTCTCTCTCTCTCTCTCTCACTAGACATGCACACACACAAACACACACACACACACACACACACACACACACACACACACACACACACACACACACATTACCCCGAAACCGTACCCGTACTCACTCTCATACTCACTCCGAAATCCCCATTCATCAAATTCTTCATCATTACGTACTCTTAAGTTTTCATTAAGTAAAGCTCCTACTTATAACCATATACCCATCCGTTTCTAAGGTGTCCCTTGACATACTTCCCTTTACAGTGTGTGTGTGTGTTCTTCTATCTATCTATCTATAGCCCGACGCCCTGATCCCGCAAAGGGTGGCCGCAGACAAAACGCCTCCAAGTCACTCTGTCACCCACCATTTGACTCCCCTCCCCCCAACTCACCCCCCCCTCCCTCATATACCTCTCAACTCCATCCCTCCACCTCATCCTCGGTCTACCCCTCCCTCTCCCTCCCTCCACCTCACCTACATACACCCTCTTAGTCAGTCTTTCATTCTCCATTCTCTCCACATGTCCAAACCACCTCAGTGTATTTCTCCTGATCTTTTCAACCACATCCACATCTACCCCACAACGTTCCTTCACTTCTTCATTCGTCAACCTGTCCCTCCATGTCACTCCATATGCTCCTCTCAAGTAACTCATTTCCACTGCTCTCACTCTTGACTTGTTCTTACTTTACCTAATTCTTACCTAATTGTATCTTTACAGGAATGAGTCAAGCTCATACTGTCCCTTGTCTTAAACCATATTTATCGTACATATCCTTAAATTTGTGAATTGTTTTGGCACACACTATTTCATTCGGTAGGACATTCCATTGATCAATTGCTCTGTTTGGGAAACTGAATTTCCTTACGTCTTTATCACCTCTCTTCTTAAGCAGTTTTTTGCAGTGTCCTCTTGCTGATGCTTCTCCATATGTTAAGTAATCATTTATGTCTATTTTCTTCTTTCCTGATATGCATTTATATAGCATTATCATGTGTGTGTGTGTGTGTGTGTGTGTGTGTGTGTGTGTGTGTGTGTGTGTGTGTGTGCGGTCCATTGCAAAAGTGATGAGGTTAGCGGATGAAACCTTGATGGTGCTGGTACATAAAATCACATCACAGAGAACCACGTGATGAAGGTAATGATTATGGTGAGTCAAAGGATTGAGAAGTGAAGAAATGAAGAAAGATCAACATACAGAAAAAGAAAAGAGATGAGGTGGGAAAAAAAGAGATGGAGAGATAAGGAGGAGCAAAGAGACGAGGTTAGGTAAAGAGAAACGGGAATAGAGGACGATGTAAGAGATAAAAAAAAAAAGGGAAAGAAAAACAGAATAGAAAAGAAAAGAAAAAGAGAAAGGGTGGAAGAAATTAAAAAAAAAAACGCAAGATTACTGGAAGCAGATTGCCAGTAGAACGAAAAGGAAAGAAACGAAGAATACTAAGGAAGAGAAGCTATCTCCGTCTATATACCTAGGCTGTTTCGCCCAAAGAATGGGAGGTAGCTGATACATGACGACACAATCCCAATTTATTCATCGAAACACACACATTTATTCGTATCTTAGTCCCAAGGGGAGAAGGGACAGATTCTCACCACACCACATTGCACGAGGGTCAACTGTGCAGTGCAATCAACGACATCCGCAGCAATGCCCAACAGCAGAGCAGGTTTACCCCTGCCACATCATAATGGTCCCATCCCCTTACCCGCACTTGACCTGAGCAGATGATCAGACCGAATGCTGGAGAATATCCCCTCAGGGCTGCGTCACCATTTATTCATTCATAATTTCTCTCGAATCATACCTATCACGTGCAGCCACTCATCCTTGCTCAACAGACATCCCTTTCGCATCTAACGCTCTCTTCACACTTTCCATCCATCCTATTCGTGGTCTTTTCTTTCAGCGTTACACCTCTCACATCCAATCTAGTTATCTTTTTCACAAATTGCTCTCAACCATTCTCTTCACATGCCCAAACCAATGCAACACACTCTGCTCAACTCGATCAGCCATTTCCCACATAGCATCAGTTCTCCTTCGCACTTCATCAATTTTCATTCGATCCATACACGTCACTTCACATATACTCCTCAGACACCTCATGTCCATTACATTCAAACTTTTCCTTTCTGCTACACCCATATTCAGTGTTTCAGCCCCATATACTGTAACACAGTCGGTACCACTACACCCTCATACAGCCATCTCTTTACATCACTTCTAAGCGAACGACATCTATTCACTTTTTTCCTTCCACCCGGCACCTTTCCTACTTCAATCATTCTAAACTTCACTTTTACATTCATTCTTCCATGCACAACAACATGTGACCCTAAATACTTAAACCACTCTACCTCCTCAAGCAACTCACCTTTAAAAACTATATTCTTCCTCCTACTATCTACGAACCTCGTACACTTCATCATTTTACTCTTATTCTCATTTGCTCTCAATTTCCTCCTTTCACACTCCCTTCCAAACTCCACTACCAACTGTCTCAATCTCTTCTCCGAATCAGCCACAAGTGCAGTATCATCCACTAACAGCAGCTGATTCAGATTCCACTTTCTACCATCAGCATTCACAAGACTCAAACCTCCAGCTAACACTTTCGCATTCACCTCCTTTACAACACCATTCATATAAATGTTAAACAATTAAGGCGACATCACACATCCCTGCCGCAGCCCCAGTCTCACGGGTAACCAATCACTCACAGTCTTTCCCAATCTTACACATACTCTACTATTTACATAAAAACTTTTCACACATTTTAGCTATCTACCATCAAGTCCATACAATCTCAAAACAGTCCACAAAGCCTCATTATCAGTTCTATCATATGCTTTCTCTAAATCCATGAACGCCCAAACATATCCGTACCTTTCACTAAATAATTTTCACACATCCGTCTCATAGTGAACACCTGATCCACGCATCTCATCCCTCTCCTAAAACCAATTTCTCTTCATCAATCACTCCCTCTGTACCCTCTATAACTCTCTTAATTAACAGTCCACCATACACCTTACCTACAACACTCAACAGACTTACACCCCAAAAGTTAGTACATTCATTATCACCCTTACCTTTATACAACGGAACCACACAATCATTTGCCCAGTCATTTGGCACCATATCCATAAAACACATTCAGCAGTCTTACTAACCACTCAACAATAATTGCTCCATCACCTTTCAGGCATTGCATGGCACACCCATCTATACCTGCAGCTTTCCCTATTTTCATCTCCTTTACTGCCTCCTGCGCTTCCTCCATTGTGATCAATCATTCAACTCTCCCAATACATTTACTCCTTCTACCCTTCCATTTGCCCCAACCTCAGCCTACCTTTCCTCCTCTACATTTAATAGTCTTTCAAAAACTCCGCCCATCTCTTCCTTACTGCATCCATCTCAACTACCATCCTTCCATCCTCTGCTATTACTCGCTCTTCCTTCCCAGACTCTTCATTTCGCTCCCTCTTCACCCCCTTCCAAAACATTTTCTTATTCGGTTGAAAATTCTCAGTCAACCACCTACCCCATCTCTCATCTGCTGCCATCTTAGCATTACGCACAGCCCTTCTCGCCCTATTCGTCTTTTCCTTATGCCTTTCATATGACACCTCATCCTTCCTCTTCAGCCACACTTCACATGAACACCTCTTCTCAGCCACAGCCATACTTACTTCCTCGCACCACCATTCACTTCCCTTTCTTACACCACCACCCACTCGTCTCACACCACACACCTCTTCCATATGCCCCACCACAGCACTCTTAAATAATTGCCATTCCTCCTCCACGCTGCCATTTTCCTGATCTTTCACTGGATTCCACTCATCTTTCAACTTCTCCTGATACTGTATCATTTTCTCTCTTTTATCCAACTCACTCACTTTCAAAACCTCCCTGCCACACCCAACCCTCCTACCCCTCACCTATCTCATATCTACTCTCAACTTTCCCTCCAGCAGGTAATGATCAGACATACCTCCACCCTACCCTGTCAAAACTCTTACATCCAATAATCTTCCTCTTTCATTCCGGGACACAACCACATAGTTCATCAATCCTCTATCAACAACCCTTCCACCCACCTGTCTTACCCATGTATGCTTATATATATCTTTCTTCTCAAACAAGTTATTTCCAATCACCATCTCTCGCTCAACACACATTCCTATCATTCGCTCCCCAATTTCATTTCATCCAGGCACACCATGCATACCAACTACACCTTCAAATGAGGGGGGAAAAAAAAGAGTGAATGTATGAGAAATAGACAGAAAGGAAGAGACAGGAAAATAGAGAGGAAGAAAAACAGTTTGAATTAAATTTTAAGATTTTTTATGAAGGCTGAGAAAAGGAAACCGATACGTAGACCACTAGGAGAAAACCTGGCTGTGCATTTAAACCTTGAATAACGGGAGAATTCTCTGTAGCAAATAAAATAGTCTGTCGTACAGTACCTACCACTTCCGTCGCAGTTTAAAGGTTAAGTGGGAAAATTCGCATACCTTGGACGGCGGAATGTATTCCTGTGATTAGAAAAATCGTCTGCGGTTAGCCAGGGTAAAATTCGTAAGTCGTCAGCCGCTGTGGATGGTCTTCAATCCTTGAACGATGTCACGTGTGTCTGTTTAAGGTATAACCATCTGGTATTAACAGATGTAATATGCATTAGCCGTCATCCCTCTATTATGGGTTACTCAGTCGAAATCTGGTTAAAGTTGAGATCCGGTAGAGAGTGCTGCAGTCAAGTTGTGCATCTTGATGTGCCCTCTAAGGCAGGAGATACGACTCTCAGCTGCCCCTGACATTCAGCCGACCGCCACAATCCTGCTGGACGATTTCCTGACCCTTTCATCCAAGTTGCTTCCACGAACCATACAGTTCTTCCTTCATGTCCACTGTAAGATTATAAGGTCAGTCAGGATATTGCAACCGCAGACACTGAAGCTGAAACAACCTCATCACTTGTTCTTATGACATGCGATGTAAATAGGCTGTGAAAGTAGATGGTCCATGCATTTAAGTGAGTTTGCAGAAGCTAGATGTTGGTGAACTGCACAACTATAACAATTAATTGCCAGTAAAAAATTGCATGGAGAAAATAGTGAAATATTATCAACAAAACATTTGACACACACTCACACACACACTCACACACACACACACACACTGACCGATCTTCAGTCTGAGGACATTCTGGTGATTTCATGGCAGGTCCTACCTGTCGCAAACATTTGTCTACACTATCATTCTTTGTTTACATCATTAACATGACGCTACATTATATTATGGTTATAAGCTAATGTTATCGTAGATTAAAAACTTTATGGAGAAATGATGGGGTTTCCCCAGAATTCAATTAATATAGCATGCGGTGTGAACACAATAGTTTGCGTTCTAATATGGTAGGATATATTTCAATGCAGTTATCCATTTTTTTTTTCTTAAGACAAACAGCCACCCCTTACGGGACTATGGCGCCTGGCTATAGATGGATAGATAGATAGACAACTTTATTTTAAGGGAAACTACGGTATACATTCTCTCTCTCTCTCTCTCTCTCTCTCTCTCTCTCTCTCTCTCTCTCTCTCTCTCTCTCTCTCTCTTAACATACAACAAGGTGAGGAAGGAAGACTGGTATTTCTTACTTTCACTT
This sequence comes from Coenobita brevimanus, assembly GCF_032717465.1. Lineage (NCBI taxonomy): Eukaryota > Metazoa > Arthropoda > Malacostraca > Decapoda > Coenobitidae > Coenobita > Coenobita brevimanus. The sequence continues at coordinate 37,806,096 of NC_137025.1, read as the reverse complement.
TCATGCTTTCTTTTTCTAATTGCACCCTCTCATCGCTCTATCACGTAACTCAGTGCTTTCATTTTTGTACTCTCTCTCTCACTCTCCACCTGCCTGACGCCACACAATAACCACGGAACTACCATGATTTTTTTCTAATCCAAGGAAGAAGAAACCAAAGGCTAGAAACCCACAAACTGTTCCCTTCAAGAAAAATTAAAAGGAAGATAACAGACATCCAAATTCAAAATCCGTTCATTTCTAGATGTCTGAAAATACAGGCAGAGGATGAAAGATCCATAGTTGACCTGCTGCATACATGAAGGACTGAGAGCAACGGTTAGCTCTTGCATTAAAGAGTTGAACAGGAAAGGAATGAGAATTTGCCACTAGACGGGTCTTACGCGCCCTCCATAGTGGTGCGGGATGAGAAAAAATAATTCAGTGGAGCAGTGACTATTGAAGTATTGAAAGAAAAGCGATAAAGTTGTAATACGTAGTGCAGTGAACAGATAGAGGTTGAAGGGAGCCAGTAAGAGGACGAGAGTTAATGATGTGAAAAACCTGTGACTTCACCCTGTTGAGAAGGGGAGCTTCCCCACTCATGAGAGTTGTATTCTTCACAGGGGTGAATAAAACCCGTGCATAAAGTCAACAACTGCGCAGGGTTAAAGAAGGCAGGAAGCAGATTTTACTGGAGAAGAATCATGATCATTCCATGATAAATTCCGAGACAATGGAACGTCAAGTACATTCATGGATGATGTACAGTAGGAATGAGTTGGCTATTGTTAAATATTAGAGGATATACCTAAGGTAGATGTTGACCGATTGAAAGATGTAAGAACTGAGTTTTTGATGCATCAAATACAAGATTATTCCTAGGCCAATCAGATATCCAAGGAAGACATTAAGTGTGCCATAGCCTCATCCTTTATTTGCTGAAGTAATTGCTGAGATGGACGCTGCAGGAAGCGAATGGAAATGTAAAGGGTGAAGTCATCAGCTTTTGGGCGAATAGGATTAGATATACAGCTTGGAAGGTCTTTAATGAATAGAAAGAAGTGTTGGTGATAGGCAAGAACATTTAGGAATTCCAATATTGATAGCTCTACGAGTAGAAGAACGGTGGCCATCTACAACGGCAGCTATAAAACGACCAGAAGGAAAGCTAGAGATGAAGGCACAGGTACAGGGATGGAAACCGTAAGAGGGTAGTCTGGAAATTAAAGATTTATGCCAGAATCGATGGAAAGCCTTTGAGATGTGAAGTGTAATGGCAAAGTTTTCGCCAAAGTCCCAAAAGGAGGATGACCAGGAGTCGGAAAGGTAGGTGAGGAAATCGCCAACGGAGCCTCCCTGTTGGAATCCATACTGATGATCGGAAAGAAAGATATGATAGGCAAAGGTGGAGTAAAATAGATTCATACACATTAGAAACACCGGAGGATAATGCAATGTGATGATAGTCAGAGGGCTGGGAATGGTCCCCCTTATTTGGAACAGACTGAATGAGAGCAAACCTCTAGCAGCAAGGAAAGGTACAAATTGACAGACAAAAGTGAAAGAGTGTACCTAGGCAGGGTGTAAACACAAAAGCACAGTTCTTGAGGACAACAGGAAGGATCCCATCAGGCTCATGTGCCTTGTTAGTACGGAGGCCAGCGATGACAGAAAACACATAATTTGAAGACATTTTAATATCTGCCATGAGAAAGTCAGAGGGGGAAAGTCATGGAGGAATAGCACTGGAATCGTCTAAGGTTGAATTGGAGGAGAAAGTCTGAGTGAAGAGATCTGCTTTATCAGTAGAAAAACAGTTACAGAGCCTTAAAAAAGGAAAAGATGAAGGAAGGATGACGAAGTAAATGTTAGAAAAGGTTTTGGCAAGGTACAAGAAGGTGCAGGAAGAATCTGAGGTGGAGAGTTCAGGGAATTTAATACAAACAAAATTATTTTTAGAAGAGCAAAAGACAGACTTGGCACGATTCCGAGCAGAAACATAAAAAGAGATGTGCACCATTTGACACTTGATTCAGTCTTGGGTGACGGGGACGTTGGTGCGACTGATAAACTGATGACTTTCCTGAAGGAGACCTTACTTACTTATTGTATATATTTCTGTTTTCATACTTTTTTTCACTATATATTTTTTGTGTGTATATGGATATGGTTATTATCCACACACACACACACACACACACACACACACACACACACACACACACACACACACACACACACAAACACACACACACACACACACACACACACACACACACACACACACACACACACACACACAAACACACACACACACACACACATACACACACACATATATATATATCTATATCTATCTATATATATATATCTATATCTCTCTATCTATCTATCTATATATATCTATATCTATATCTATCTATCTATCTATCTATATATATATATATATATATTTATATATATATATTTCTATCTATATATATATATATATATATATCTATATCTATCTATATATATATATATATATATATATATATATATATATATATATATATATATATATATATATATATATATGTTATGCTGGATGTTTTTAGTCCGACTTCTCCTTCTAAAGACACCAGCAGTTGAGCGGGGTCCTCTTTCTAGACCGGAAATAGAACACTTACAAAGGAACAGGGCATAAAAACTCGGCAAGACACCTTAACACATATATTGCCTTAATCCAACTTCCTTACAATATACATACAATGGGGCACTGAATGTGGAATGGGTATAGTGACAGGTTAGTTAATACTGGTACACCAAGTTACATAGACACTGTGGTTACACCTGAGTTACTGCACAAGAGAATATCACATAGGGGTGGTGACACAGTTCATACACTCGGTCCCTTGGACTCTGCATAGTATACTGGTCTATTTGCACTTGGTTATCGCCGCACGCTTGTATATTGCTCTAGTCCTGGGAGCTTAGGTACTAACACAGCATTCTGAGTAGATTGGGGTAGAGACACTTTACGGGTGGTGTTCCGGTTTCACTGTTTCTGTAATACACAGTCACTGTCACTATTGAGTCTCTTATACGACACTGGGGTCTCACTGTGTTGTCACTGGGCTGCCGAGGTCAGGGCTCATTCGAGGTGGCGCCCGGGAGTCGGAGGGAGCCCTACTGGTGAGCCCTCCTGCAGAAGACAAGAGACAGCTCTCGGGGGCGTCACGGCCCGGGCACGTTTCTGGTCTGGGGTGCAGGGTGGCCCTTTCCTCTCAGGGCCTTGACCTGGTGAGGGACCCTCAGGGCTGGGGCCAAACAGTGTCAGGAGTCGGGCCTGCCGCTTCTTACTCTGGGCGGAGGGCCAACAGTGAGTGGAGCCAGGGAGGTCCCGCCCTGGGGTCCGAGGGCTGGCCCTGGGAGGCCTGGGACTGCGGTCGCCTCTAGGTTGGGGCGCCGTCAGGGGTTGACTGTGGCACCTCTCCTGCGGGGCATCCGTCAGGACCCGGCGTCATCCAGGGGCAGGCTGGAGGGCATGGAGTCCTCCTTCAGCGACAGGGCCTCGCCACCCCTCCTGGAACGGCACCACCTCCGGAGAACCACAGCTGGAGGGAGAGACAGAGGGGCATCCCACGGGGCCGCAGGGTGGAGAGTGGGCCAGACAAGGGACCTCTCCTACGGGAGAACCCTCGGGACTGTGGACGAAGGGCGTACAGTGGCTGTCCCTTCCCCGATGCGTACAGTGGCCATCGTCACAGTTCTACAGGCCCTTGGGCTATCAGCAGAAGGACGTACAGTGGCCGTTAATTCCCCGGCACGTACAGTGGCCATCGCCGCGGTGTTGCTCCCGAAGGAGGAAGAGGCAGATGAGGGACATACAGTGGCCATTCCCTCCCCGGCGCGTACAGTGGCCATTGCCGCAGGTCTGCCTGCCCGATGGGCAGGGACGTACACTGGCCGGTCCCTCCCCGGTATGTCCTGTGGCCGTTACCGCGGTGCTACTCCCATAGGAGGAGGAGGAGGTGGATGAGGGACATACAGTGGCCGTTCCCTCCCCGACACATACAGTGGCTGTTGTTGCGGTTCCACTCCTGCCTTTGTCTGTCGGTGTGCATACAGTGGCCGTCACACTGAGGTGGGCTCCAGATGTGGCTGCAGCAGGACGTACAGTGGTCGTTCCTTCCTCGACGCATACAGTGGCCGTCGTCACGGTGCTGCAGGGGGAAACAGCTGAGGGACGTACAGTGGCCGTTCCCTCCCCGGTACATCCTATGGCCGTTACTGTGGTGCTGCCAGGGACTGATTCTGGAGCAGTCCCGCCCCGATCCTGATGAGGGCTGGTCCGGCCGAGAAGTAGTCTCGCATCCCTGTGGCGTCGTGGTTGGGCAGGTTGAGGGGAAGAGGGACACAAGATCGGGGCGCACTTGAGCCCTTCTCGCTCTGGGCAAGTGTCTCGCTCACCTGGCCCACTGTGGTATCCTCCTGGGGTGGGGGTGGGGCTGCAGTTCCATAGCTGGGTGGGGGTCTAGCGGTGGGAGCGAGCATTTCAATATATATATATATATATATATATATATATATATATGTCAGTACACTTTTATAATATTTGTGAATCGCAGGAGGAGGTTACATTTATGATTTTTTTTTTTTTCTCCTTTTGTTCAGGACCAATAAATTCGTAACTGTTCCTTTTTATGTATTTCTTACATAAATTTGATATGTGTCTGATTATATTGTAGTAGTATGGTAATGAGTCTACATGTGACGTATAGATGGAAGTGTCTGTCCTGGTACTATCCACGTATACTGATGTATTCTTTATTACTTATTATTTCATAATCATGAATAATAACTTAATATTGGTATGAAGTAGATGCAAATGTTTCATATCACAATTTTGGTTTTCATGATTATCGATTTTTGCTGGCGTAATGCCCCCTCAGGGTGTTGACCATTGATTAAAGGAAAAAAAAAATCGAGCAGGACAGGCTGAAAACTCAGGTCTCTTCACACAACAGTAAGAGACCATTGTGAATCTTGAGATATCATACTTAAAAAAAAGAGTATTTTAAAATACCAGCTTCTTCACCAAACATTGACTTGACTGCTAGAATCGATATATAAGATCCATAACTCATCTCTAAATAACATTATGTCTGCAACACCTTTCCACCCCCACACTTTTTTTTTCTTGTTTTATACTTTGTGTCTGTGTCTGTCTTTTTCACTTACACGATATTGCAATTGATTTTTAGTATTTTGAATTCATTTTTTTTTCCTTTTAGCTCATTGTTGATGATATTTAAAATGTTGAAACGTTTGTAATAAAGATGCTGTTCACGTCTACGCTCGTTGTCCTCTTCCTTCTGAGGTTGAGGGTCTCTACGAACACCCCACTACCTAAAGTACATATATTGGAGACAAGGAGGGTGCATAATAATGAGGGCAGTTACAAAAACCACAAACTATCCATAACTGAAGGGAAATCACCAGAAAACATTACCTAAGCATACCCCACGGTCTGGTAGTAGGTGGTGGCAACCATTATCCACTCACTTGATATAGTACTACTTACTTCTTCCTTAGGTGATTCCACACTCAGTGTCAAACCTATGAATTCCTGTAACTCAGGAAATCATTTACAACGTTGGAAAACAAGCACATACCAAATAACGAGGAGATGCCAAGCATACCACGATGCCCTTTTCAGCTGGGTGGATAGACGGAAACTTGGCATCCATCCAGGAATTAAACCTCGAAACTCTTCCCTGCTCCTCGCTTTGGCGAGGCACTGTCCTCCGCAGAGAAACATCGGTTCATTGCACTGGATAGCCATGCAAGGACGAGTGCTTTCCTGTAGTTAATGGGTCTGCTCGATCAGACTGACCGTGGTTGATCTACTGCTACTACTACCCCACTCCCTGCCTCCTCCATGTTGTCTCCATCCCCCCTCCCCCTACCCTCACGCTCTTTCACCTTTCCTTTCCTTCCCCTCCTTACCCTTCTTCTGCCCCTCTCCACATAATATATTAGCCTTTCTTCTTCATTACCTTCCACCTCCAATCTTGATCGTCCCATTTCTATTTCTTCTCTTCCTTCCCTTTCTTCGCCATTTCTTTCCGTTTGTCCTTCATTCCCATCACGGACAGTACCTTTTCCCTCTTCTTTATTTCCTATTACCCTCTCTCTATATACATTTTCTCCTCTTTTCGTATGTGGACATTAGTATTCATTCCTCCACTATCCTCTCTCCCCTTTTTCTTCCCCCAGCTTTTTTTTTCTTTTTTACTTTTATTTTCAGCACATCAGTTTTCCAATCCATATCTTTTCCATCCTTACATTCACTTTGTTCCCCCTTGCTCTTCCCTTCATACTTCATCATGCCTTTCCATCCTGTTCTGTCCTTCCCTTCTCTTATCTTTCTTCACCTCCGTTCTCCCTGTCTGTCTTGGCGTCCTTCCTCTAATGCCCAGTAACTAACTTTTAAAAAGTGACATAAATGGTGATTATTCTGGTGGAGTTTTTTTTTTTTTTTTATGTGTCGAACTCTGGACATAGGCTTCACAGCCTGATCCCAAGGCCCAGTAGTCCTCCTACATACCACACACCTCTACATGTCACCACTTCGTCGCTAACACCCACCGTCCATATTGAATAAATGCTAGGACTGTCTCATACAGGACTGGTGTACTGGTATTAGCGGGGTATTTTTACAACATGTCAGCGGGTCTTCTATTAGATAAGTAAAGTCTGTTTTACCAAATTAAATCCTTAAACTGTTCCCTGCCCCAGCAGGGATTTAAACCTGGGTCCATTGGGACTGCAAGCCACCTCTCTACCAACTGAGCTACAGCCTTCGGTGGAATGGTTGTTGTCTGGCAGCTATGATGTGGAGGTGATGGTGAAGTAAGGGAGGAGTTTGCGCACGATGAATAGAACTATAATGAACAGAAACGAATCCTTAATGACCTAGAGCAGCTTGTACAGCACCCTACCCGTATCCCTGATCGCCTTGGAGAGAGTTCCAACATACTTGACCTCTTCCTTACAACTAATCCTTCTGCTTATACTGTTAATCTTTTCTCTCCGCTGGGCTCCTTCGATCACAACCTTATCACCTTAACCAGTCCTATCGCTCCAGTACGGCCTGCGGACCCTGCAAAGAAACGTCGTCTGTGGCACTTTGGAGCTGCGGACTGGGAGGCCCTCAGGCAGTACTTCTTTGATTTTCCCTGGAATGATTATTGCTTCCATGGCCGGGAGCTATCTGGGTGTGCCTTGTGCATTACAGAGGTTATTCTTTTGGGCATGGACGCATACATTCCTTCCTCATATCCTTTTACTAATGCACGAAAGCCTTGGTTTAATCACGCTTGTTCTAATGCTGTCCGCAACAAGGAGAGGGCCTATAAAAGGTACTGAAGCCAACCCACCCCTGAATCACATCTTTTATACGTTTCTGCCCGGAATCGTGCTAAGTCTGTTCTTCGCTCTGCTAAAAATAATTTCATCTGTACTAAGTGCTCTCAACTCTGTAACTCGAATTCTTCCCGCTCCTTCTGGCACCTTGCCAAAAACCTTTCTAACAACTTTACCTCATCATCCTTCCCTCCTCTTTTCTACTCTGATGGCTATGTAGCTATTTCTTCTACTGATAAAGCAGATCTCTTTCTCCTCCAATTCTAACTTAGACGATTCCGGTGCTGTTCCTCCATCACTTCCCCCCTCTGACTTCCTCATGGCTGACATTAAAATTTCTTCAGCTGATGTATTTTCTGCTGTCACAGGACTCAATACTAATAAGGCATATGGGCCTGATGGAGTCCCTTCTGTTGTTCTCAAGAACTGTGCTTCTGTGCTTACACCCTGCCTAGGCAAACTCTTTCGCCTTTGTCTGTCAACTTGTACCTTTCCTTCTTGCTGGAAGTTTGCTCTCATTCAGCCAGTCCCAGAGAAGGGTGACCATTCCCAACCCTCTAACTATCGTCCAATTGCTTTAACATCCTGTATCTCAAAAGTTTACGAGTCTGTTCTTAATAGAAAAATTTTAAAGCATCTTTCCTATCACAACCTTCTTTCTGATCGTCAGTATGGGTTCCGTCAGGGACGCTCCACCGGCAATCTTCTCACCTACCTTTCAGACTCCTGGTCATCCTTCTTTCGGGACTTTGGCGAAAGCTTTGCCATTGCACTTGAGATCTCTAAGGCTTTCGATCGAGTCTGGCATAAATCTTTAATTTCCAAACTGCCCTCTTACGGTTTCTATCCTTCTATCTGTGCATTCATCTCTAGCTTCCTTTCTGGTCGTTCTATAGCCGCTGTTGTAAACGGCTATCGTTCTTCTCCTAGATCTATTAACAGTGGTGTTCCTCAGGGCTCTGTCCTATCACCAGCTCTCTTCCTTTTATTCATCAATGACCTTCTAAGCTGTACATCTAACCCTATCCACTCATATGCTGATGACTCCACCCTTCACCTTTCCATTCGATTCCTGCAACGTCCATCTCAGCAGTTACTTCAACAAACAAGGGATGAGGCTATGGCACACCTAATGTCTGACTTGGCTCATATCTCTACTGGGGTAAAAATAATCTTGTTGTTTATAATGCATCAAAGACTCAGTTTTTGCACCTATCAACCTGACAAAATCTTTCACAGGTATACCCACTAATGTTTGATAATATTCAGCTTAATCCTGCATCATCCTTGAACATGCTTGGGGTTTCATTTACTCGGGACTTGTCTTGGAAAGATCATATTACATCTCTTGTAAAATCTGCTTCCAAGAGATTGGGTGTGCTAAGCCGACTCCGTTCCTTCTTTACCCCTGCACAATTGTTGACTCTACACAGGGGTTTTATCCGCCCCTGTGTAGAGTACAACTCTCATGTGTAGGGAGGCTCCCCACATACAGCTTTTCTCAATAGAGTGGAGTCAAAGGCTTTTCGCCTCATTAACTTTCCTCCTCTTACTGACTCCCTTCAACCTTTGTCTCTTCGCCACACTGTTGCATCTTTATCTCTTTTCTATCGCTACTTCAGTGGTCACTGCTCCTCTGAACTGTCTGCATGCATTCCTTCACCCCTACGACGGGCGCGTAGCACCCGTCTAGCAGCAAACTCTCATCCCTTTTCTGTCCAACTCTCTAATGCAAGAGTTAACCGTTACTCCCAGTCCTTCATTTATGCAACAGGTCACCTCTGGAACTGTCTCCCTCCGATGGTATTTCCTACTTTCTATGATCTCCAGTTTTTCAAACGGAGTGTGTCCAGGCATCTGGAAATGATCGGATCTTGAATTTGGCTCCCTCTTATATTTTGTTTTTCTCTTGGAAGGAATAGTTTTGCATGCTCGTTGCCTTTGGTTCCTTCTTCCTCATATAAAAAAAAAAAATTCATTCATTCATTGCCAGACGCCATGTATCCCAAACGGGGTGGCCAAGAGCTTAGAGTTAATTGCTTTACAGGGAGGGGCACTAATCCTCCACCAACCCCACTTGACACGTAGGAATGCCAACAGCATCTGGTGTTCCCAGGCGGTCACCCATCCAAGTACTAACCAGACCGAACGTTGCTTAAAAAAATAATGAAGACATATACGAAGGAAAAGAAGAGAGGCAAGAGGGAAAGGTTGTCAGGTTATAGATGGAATAAAGAAGATAGGGTGTGACACAGTCAGTCAGTGATGGTGAAGGACACGGAGAACCAAGAAGTATTGTTACATGGTTATATATGAATAATATATGTGTGGCTTTCAAATTATAGATGGGAAAGGTTCATTATTTTAGATGATGATGGTGGTGGTGGCAAGGGGGAGAACGGTACGGCTTGCAGGTAGAGTTAGGTACAGGAGTACAGGAGAGAGAGAGAGAGAGAGAGAGAGAGAGAGAGAGAGAGAGAGAGATAGTATAGGAGTACACAGGGGATACAGATAACCGAAGGCCTGTTTGTCCATAACTAGGTTGTGTGTGGGATAAAAGGTTAATTCTACTAAGATCTAAGTAACATGTAACTTACAGGAATGAGTTCATAGAGGATGAGATTTGATACATAATACGAGCCTTTGAGAAGCTATGACATCCAGGAAGAATGTTGTTAAAACCAAAATGGGAAGGAAGCGATATCCTTAAAAAGAAAATAGATAATGCCAGTGTTCAATTAAACGATGATAGTACAAGATATGTACCCGTCCCCAACTCTGCCAAGGCTTCAGCTATCAACAGATACTTACAGAAAGCAGGCCTTAGGATTGCAGTATCCTCAGAACAAAAAATTGGAGATGCAGCAAAGACAAAGGAGAAAGGAAGTAAAAATGAGAACAGTGTAGTATACAGCATACCATGCATTGGGTGCTCGAAAATGTCGATAGGGGAAACAGGACAAGGTATGGATACAACGATAGCAGAATACAAAGCAGATATACGGTGTCACAGAGTACCTAATTCCCTATGCTCATTTTTTTTTTTTTTTTCGAGGCGAAGATGCACTTGACAGGTTGGTAATGATTGGCTGACTGCTTCATGTCCGAAGAACATCTTTGTATTTCAGATAATTACTAGGTTTCAGTTCACATTACCGATAATTGTTTGAAATACAACGATGTTATTTGGACATGCTGCATTCGGCCGATCATCAGCCTATCAAGTGCATCTTCGCCTCGATTAAAAAAATAAAAAATGAGTATAGTGTTACATATAGCTCAGCACGATCATATGCCCGTGTGGGAAGAAGCTGCAATCACTGAGAAAGATCTGAATAAACAATTGAGAAAAATGTTGGAAACTGCTCACATCTGGGTAGAAATCTTAACTAACCTAAGCCTATGTAGATATACAGCAAGGATAGCACTATGTCGCTAACTGGTGGGGTAGGACGACTGATTTTTTCTAGAGGTAGCCAATCAGGCTGCGACATGAAAAAGGAGGGAATTTCCAGTGGTATAAATGTCTGGGATATATCACCTGTTGTTCAGAATAGCTGATGGTGGGTTCTGTGTAGCCCGAAAAGTTAGAGGAAATAAAAAATTGAAGCTCTAACCTGTGCCTCTCTCCCACCCAACATTTCCAATTTTTCTTACACTTGTGTTGCATCTCTTGCTGTTGAGTTTCATTCTATTATTTCTAGTCACAGTGTCATTTTATATTTCGAACACATAATCACATCTAACATTGTCAGATCTGTTACGAATGTGGAATTACTTGAATTAGGTCTGAGTCGTTGTTTTTTTTTTCTCTCTCTTTTATTATATGCCTTTAGTTATTACATGTCTTTTATTATATGTCTTTAGTTGCTATTCGTAGGGTAAGTTTTGAAGCATTGGAGTAATATTTCTTGTAAATGAGAGCAATCACAACCTTTTTCTACTTTACTTGTAGTTTCACACGCTCATACTTTCTTACATATCTGAACAAACCCTCCATCCACTCTATTCACTACTCTGAATCACCTCTGCATGAACCTCATCAGCACCTGCTTCTCTCCTATTGTTCACCTGCATTACAGCACTCTTCATTTCTGCCAGTGCCGCGTTTCCTGTCATTACACTCCTTTGCGCTTCACCAAAACAAAACATGTTTGCGAGTTTATCCGCTGTGCTCTCACCATTCCGGTTCATTAACCTTTCAAACTATTCTTTCCTATCTCCTTCTTACTTTAGTTCCAGTGGTTAGTATTTATTTCACTTTAATTCCTCAAACTTTTACACTTGTTTTCATTTCTTTTTCTACATTTTCGCACCTCTTTATCAGAACGTGTCCAATTCTCAAACTTAAACTCATTTTTCTTCAAGACCATGATTTACCTCATTTTTCTTTCCTCATTAGTCTTTTTGCACGCTTCTTACTTTCAATACATTTGATTTTTAATTTGAACCCCTTTCCTGCATTCATTATAATCACTTTTTTTTTTTTTCATTGCATATCTTACATCCTCATTCTCTAATGCTGTACCTTTTTTCTTAGATGCTACCTTCGCAACACTACACATCGCTTTGGATTCCTAAGGAAACACTCCCAAATGCACTCCACAAGTTGTCCAGGTCTTTTTGCTCACAGCTCATTCACTCAACTTCTCCACTACTTTAGCTTGGCAATCATTTGCCACTTCTTTATTTTCAACTTCATCACTCTCAGTTTTTCGCCACGACTGCTCCTCTCTCTCTTTATCCATCCCTGCTTAACTTTGCATGTCACAATCATATGATCAGAGAGACATCCGCATCGTCCTCTCATCTCCCTCTTATCAACAACCCCCCCATATATCGTTCGCTCTGCAAGTACATCAGACAGGCTCCTTCAGTACTGTTTTCATTCCTTGTGTACGAGGTATATTTGCGCGTATTGTTGCGTTTATAATTTAAATCTCGAATGCATAAACTCCTTTCTTGACGTAAAATTTATGAAGTATATAGTGCACTTGCAAGAACTGGCTACCCTTAATCCATGGTAGGAAGGAAGTACTATTAATATGCATCCATCAACTACGTTACCATGTTGTCACTCATAGGCTACTGTCGTTAATTCTGAGCCTAATTTAATAGTCTAGCCGTAAGTAAAATTTATTTCAATGGGATTTTAGGAGAGTATCACCATTCCCAAGCTCCTGCGACTGATCTACTTGTTAAAATCCGTTGGTGTTGATGAAATGAAATACTAGTGCCAGTGAGTCCACAAGGTGGTTAACCAGGAATTGAAAAAGTTGTATGAAGATGAGCTCAAAGCATTGTCTTCCTCTCTACTTCTATAATTTCATCCACAGATTGTGTTGCGGTTATTATTCATCTATCTATATTCCTTTCTAAAAATAACAATACCATTCATGTTCGAAGTAGGTTGGGTTGCTTGGACTGAGGGTCACTTTCAACAGTGGCGGACTTCTCTGCGGGGGTGGCAGGTCGAGGGCTGTGACACAGGCGAGCGGAGCAAACCTCGTTGTAGCTGGGTGATGTAAGAACCCTACGATAAATATTTAAAAGATCAGACCTATTTGTGTCCATATGCAGTGAATAAGGGATGCCAGAGCACTGTGCAAAGATTCAGGATGGAGTGTTCCCGACATCACAAACATTTTTTAAAGCTAAATATGTATAGTGTGTTATTTCCAAACTCTACCCTGAATTTCGATTATAAGAAAACATATTTCAAAGTTTTCTTGTACATGGAATTTAAAACAATCGTTAATAACATCGCCATATTACAAGTCATCCCATTCAGTAAAACCATACAACACTGTGAAACTATAGTGGCTAATAATCATCATGTGATAATATTTGGGACAACATTACGAACTTAGCAACTTGAGTCACAGATGATGAGGTGAAAAAGAGAGAGATGGTCCACTTGCTTAAGGGTGCAAAAGTGGATGTGTGTGGATTAATTGAAACTAAATAGAGAGGTGAGAGTGTGACGGAATGGGAGTTTGGATGGGGTATATGCGTCGGAGTGGGTCAGAATGAGAGGGCAAAAGAAGGAGTGTGTATTGTTGTGTGCAAGAGATGGAAGGAGATTATAAGAGAGTATGGATCAATTGCCTCAGGGACTGTGTGGGCAAGATTGAAAGTTGGACTACGAATGAGGGCGATTGTATGCGTGTATGCGCCAACATAAGATCGTGCAAGCAGACTGAAAGAAGAGTTCTGGACAAACGTGGAAGCGTGCATGGAAAAATTTGAAAGGAATACGAGAGTGATTTTTGACTGGAGATATGAATAGAAAGTAGGGAATGTGAAGGCGGATGACGAAGTTGGTGAGTTGAGTGTGCCTGTAGACGTGGATGAGAATGACAGTGCTCTAGTGTACATTTGTGCCGAGAGGGTGTTAAGTGATATCCAGCACCCTGTTCAAACACAAAATGATTTGCAGGTATACGTGGTGATTGATGAGAAGGGAAGGTAGTGAACTGAATGGATGATAGAATGACAAAGTGTTTAATGCATGCAAGAGCATATAGAGGTTGTAGGAGTGGACTTTCTGACAACCACTTGGTAGTGGTGAAAGTCAAGGTTCAAGTAAAATGGAGGAATAGAAGAAGAGAAGAACAGGAGAAAGTAGTTAATACAAGGAGGGTGGTAAGGTTACAAGAGAACGGAAAAAAGGCAGAATATAATAGAGAAGTGGAGAAGCGATTGGGTAAATATGATCTGGGGCAGATGTGGGACGTGGAAGGTGTGTGCAAGATATTCACAGAAGAAATCTTCTAATGCTGTACATAATTTTTCATCAAAGGAAGTTCTGTTTCATTTTCTGTCTACATAACTTGTGATGCAGCTGTTAAGAAGAGAGAGAGAGAGAGAGAGAGAGAGAGAGAGAGAGAGAGAGAGAGAGAGAGAGAGAGAGAAACGTCATAAGAGCAATTCGTTTTTTGAAATGTGTGACAGATACTATTTTTTGAACAACTTTGGCGTGTTATTATACCTCAGATATTTAGTGATGTTGAAATACTCTGTTTCAGTACATGATTTATACTGACGTGTACTTCATACTGACCTAAGAATTCCATACACGAATTAATCTCAGTGTACTCGTAGATATAAATTCCCTCTTTCACTCCCACATTTTCCTCTCTTTCGTTTTCTTTTTATTGTCATAACATGTCTCGAACTCCCCTATTTTCTTATAATTCTTTATGTTTCTTGTCGTCTGCATTACTTTCTTCATTCTTTTGCACTTTTTCCCTCTTCTTCTTGCCTTTCTCATGCCCCGAACTTCACTCCGTTCCTTTCGTTCCCATCTTGCTTTATCAACATTGACTCCGCACATTAATCCTCCCCTCCTCTTTTCTCTTCTTCTCCTCTGCCTATATATCGACCTTCGTTCATTTCTCATACTACTTCACTTTACACTTCATTCTATCTGTGGTTGCCGTTTTTCTTTCTTTTCGTGGATCTTTTTTTTTTTTTTTTTAACTGGTATAAGCCAGTTTTTCTGCTATACTAAGTCCTTCCTCATTTTTCCAGCCTGCTACTCCAATCTGCCTTTATTCCATTTTATCCAAACATCATCCGATCCTACTGTACATTGCCCCATGAGGAGCGTAGGAGCCCGGGGCTAGGCAGTTGGTCCCGACATTTAAGATGAGAGTGACCAGCCTCACTCATCCCTGAGTGGCATTACATAAGCAGTCCACCCCAACCACTCCTTGGATATAAACCATCACCGGCTCAATCCAATTGGAGTGCAATAATTAACTACTAAACCACCAGGAGCCAAAATTTGGTTATATGGTTACCACCCAGGGTAGTAAATGGTTTCCTGGTGTTCAGGAAACCATTTGGTTTGTCACTCAGTGTAGAGTCACCCACAGGCAGAAGGAAGAGGAAAAAATGAGGGAAGGAAAGACAGAAGAGGGAGTGTAAAGTCACCCGTAGGCAGAAGGGCAAGGAAAGAATTAAGGAAAGAAAGACAGAAGATGATGGAAGGAAAGAAGGATGGAGGAGAGGAAAGGGCAGACACCCAACAGCAGTACTACATCGAGTGAGTGGATGGTGAGCGCCCCCACCCACCACTATATTCCATTTTATCTTCCCTCATATAGTACACTCCATTCCTCCATCTCATTATTTCCCTTTCTTGACACGTAAACCAGGGTGCAATTCAGCGACCTGCTTCTTATCGAAGTCAACTTTATCTCTTTATTTATTAAAGCTCGAGATGTATGTATGTAAAGTTCAAGTCTGACAAGGTGAAACTGGCAGTGATTGTGGCATATACACAGTTTGAAGACAGGAGTGAGACAAAGAGAGATGGATTTTGGGATTAAAAAATAGGAGAAATGCCCAGGAGTTATAAACTGCTTGTAATGGGCAAGATGAATGGGAGAGTAGGCACTGGTCGTGTGAATGATATAATGGGTATTAATGGAGTACCAGGAGAGAATGTTAACGGGAAGCGAGTGAAGGACATGTGTCAGGAAAGGAGGCTGTGTATTTTGAAAGTCCTATTTCAAACACAAAGATGCACATAAATTTACCTGGTATAGAAGGAATGGCGAACGTGTTGAAAGGAGCCTGATTGATTACGTGCTCGTAGAGAAATCGATCCTGGGCAGTGTTGCTGATACGAGGGCAGTGGAAGGACGATGTGGAGGTTTGTCAGATCATATGATTGTTGTATGTAAAGTCAAGCTAAGAGGAGTGAGGTGGACCAAGAGAGGAGCAGTCACGGAGAGAAACTGAATATCTAGAACCTGAGAATCAAAGAAATAGCAGATGAATACAGGGCCAGAATAGGGGAGGAGTTAGAATCAGTAAACTGGAATGAAATGGATCTGGACAGTCTGTGGAACATATAGGGATTGCTTAGTTAGGAATGCAAAAACGGCGTGCAGCGTGGCCAGAGTAACAACAAACAAGAAAGGTACGGCATGCTGGGATGAAGAGGTTAAGAGAGCAGTGGTGGAAAAGAGGAAGTGGCTAGAGTGGATATAGGACAGGGGATCATCTGAAATATGAACTAAATATAGTGTGAGCAAGAAGCACGTTAAGAGACTAGTGAAGAGGAAAAAGAAGGAGGTATATGATGATCTAGGAAAAAAAATGAATGCACATTACTCAGGAAGTTTCTCTGGAAATGGGTGCAGGAATGTAGAAGTGAGAGTGGAAAGAAATGTGAAGGTGTGAAGGATGTAGGTGGTAGATTATTAACCCATGGGGATCAAGTAAGGAATAAATGGAAAGAATATTTTGAACGTCTGATGAATGGGCATGGAGAGAGCAAAGCAGCTATTAACATGACTGGTTTTTGGGTGTGTACAGCGTAAGAATGCAGTGCCAGGAAACGTGACACTCTCAAGGGTGAAGAACGCTGTGAAGCGGCTGCAAAATGGGAATGCAGCCGGGCTGATGAGGTGTATGCAGATATGATTAACTGTAGTGGGGAGAGTGGAATGAAGTTCTTGTTGGGGATGTGGAAGAAGGCATGGATGAATGAAGCTGTCCTAGTAGAGTGGAAAAAGGCAGTAATTGTATCCCTGTACAAAAATATAGTTGAGCGAAGTGAATGCAAGAATTATCCTGACATAAGTCTATTGGGTGTTGAAGGGAAGGTATATGGAAGAATTATTATAGAGAAAATGAGATAGATATCAGTAGTCTTAGTGAGTGACGAACAGGGTGGCTTTAGGAGTGGCAGAGGATGTGTGGATCAAATATTTGTATTGAGGCAGATAGTGGAGAAGGCGTGTGAGAAGATCAATAAGGTGTTTATGGCATTTATGGATAGGTAAAAAGCACACAAAGTAGACAGAAGGATTGCGGAAGTTTTTGAGCACGTACGGTATAAGTGGTAAGCTGCTAGGTGCCGTCAAGAGTTTTTATGATGGTAGTGAGGCATGGGTAGGAAAAACGGGCATCTACAGTAGGTGAAGGGTTCACTATCAGTGTAGGCGTGCGACAAGGTTGCGTGATGTCCCCATGGTTGTTCAATATAATACTGCATATATGCATAAGATGATGAGAGAAGTACAATCACAAGTAATGGAGAGAGGGATGGCATTGGTAATGAAAGGGTGATGGATGGAATCTCTCAACTATGTCGTATGCTGATGATGCAGTGCAGTGTACGTGCATATACCGGACAATAGCTTGGTAGACTAGTGCAGAGTTATGTTGATGTCTGTGAGTTTCGTACCTTGAGACTAAATGTAGAAAAGTGTAAAGTGATGTTTATTGAGAGAGAAAGTTAATCCCAGTGTGATGTTACAGCAAGTGGAGAGACCGGAATTGGTTAGAGAGTTCAAATACCTGGATATAGTGATAGAAAAAAGAGGAAAATATGCAAAAGAAGTGGAAGGTAGAGTGATACAAGAAAGGAGAGTAGCTGGTGCTACGAAGGCCTTGTTAAGAAACAGGCTTGAATGTTGCAGCTGTGTGAAGCATATATGAACGAGTGTTAGCGCCAACTTTAACATAAGGATGAGACTATGGTGTGGCATGAAAATGAAAAGTCATGAGTAAGAGCAGTGGATGAAGGACTGCTGAGGAATGTGTATGGAGTACAGAGAGTGGACAGGATACGAAATAATGTGATACATGAAAGATGTGGAGTAAGGAAGTCTGTGGACACCAGAATCAAAGAGAGTGTACCTCGATAGTTTGGTCATGTGGAGCGAATGAGTGACAATAGAGTGGTGAAAATGGTATATCTGAGCGAATTTGAAGAAGGGAGGAGGTGAAGTAGACCAAGGAGAATGTGAAGGGATATGGTGGATGAGTGTGTGAGGAAGAGAGGTATGGAAGCTGGTGAGACTAAGGAACTGCCAAGAGACCGAGCTGGATGGATGAATTTTGTACGGAGAAGCGCATAACAAGGGATTTGGCAACCCTTTTTTAACGTGATAGCATTTGGATTGGCTCTATCAGATAGGTATATTTGAAGCTACAGAACATGGTGACATTTTTTGACCTATCTGATGGAGCCAGGACTTCGAGGGCTTGAATGATGAGTGAATGGAGGCGTGGCCCGTTGAATTCGACAAACTTTGGCTGCCTGGACGCTGCTACTCCTTACCCTGCCCTAAGGTGGGGAAGGAGGTCCGGATGATGATGATGATGAATTTACTATTATGAAGACGTGGTTTATCAGGTTGGTATCTTCTCGAAGAATGAATAAAAAAAGGTAACTTTTGTTTCCTCATATTCAGAATGATCGCATATAATATGGAAACATAAATAAAAAATACCAAAGCACGACTAGTTTGATGTTCATGTATAACTGTAAACTCTGTCGGTTAGCAACCACTCACGAATTTCTTGATCCTTTTGGTTGTTAAACAATTTTTTTTTTTTCAAAGGAAAGTCTGTGAACGTACCTTTAGTATATACGAACACAGGTCTCTTCTTTACACACACACACACACACACACACACACACACACACACACACACACACACACACACGCACACACACACAGCATATCACTATTAGTTCCACTTACTTTTGGTGTTCCTCTATTCGTCCATCAGTGTTTGAACTCCGTGGACATTTTTGAAGTACTTTGATTTCACTGTACCTACCACTGCTCTGTATTGTTGAAGTATTGGTAGAGAGGCGGCCTGCAGTCCTAATGGACCCAGGATCGAATCCCGCCTGGAGCAGGGAACAGTTTAAGGATTTGAATTTCATAAAAAAAAAGAAAAAAAAGACTTTCCTGATCTACCAGAAGACCCGCCGACATGTAAAAATACCCCTGCTGATACCAATACACCAGTCCTGTATGGGACAGCCCTAGCATCTATTCAGTGTGAATGGTGGGTGTTAGCGCCGAAGTGGTGACATGTGGAGGTGTAGGAGGACTACTGGGCCTTGGGATTGGTCACTGCTCCCAGGAAATATGCCCTGAAGCCTTAACCCAAAGTCGGACACGTAAAAAAAAAAAAAAAACTTGCATGTATGGACGAATATGTCCTACTCTCAAATTCACATTACTCACTGTACTTCCTTGCCACTTTCCACTTACCTAAACTCAGTCCATAATTAATGTGTCATAACTAATTACACGTACAATTGGATACAAAGATCCATTGCATAGTGGACGGTACAACTGAGATTCTTTCCTCACAACACACCCATAACATGCACCACACAGCATTATAGCTTTCTTGTCGCCCGACATGGCTTCCCTTGATGTCCCACAACCAGCTCAAATACAGCGTGAATGTCGCTGCATTAAATTTAACCTTATTACATTGATTTTAATTTGGAGAATAAAAAGTTAAAAAGCAAGGTCACTAGGAACAGTCAAAAGTCAAAGCCGCATGGCTGGTCAGCATAAACAGTTACGGTGTGAATTAGACCAAACCTGATGGGAGACTGGAGGATAAGAAAAGCGCTAGAGGATTTTAGTCTTAGTGGTGATGTTGGTGAACGAAGCAGTGGTCCGCTCTGATACAAAGGCCACGAGCTCTGTGGGGGAGGCAAGAGGGAGGTGAAGGTGATGGTGTACCTTGATTATGCAGTTCAGGGTCATTGTGGGGAAGATAGGCAGGAGATGTAGATGGAGGTGTGCCTTGTTACATAGGCCAGAGACTCTGGGAGGTGAGATTAGGGCGGGAGGGGTAGTTGGTGGTATGCTTTGGTGCACAGGCCAGAAACACTGTGGGAGAGGCAAGAGGGAAAGACAAATGATAGTGTGTCTTTGTACATAGGCCAGGGACAACGGAGGGGAGGAAGGTGAGGGACGAGAGGGAGAGGGAAGAACACAGACAGACACACAGGAATGCAGAGAAAAACGGTAGGTTACAAAAAAAAAAAAATACAGACACCTTGATTGATTTTACCGAAATTTATAGAAGGACACGGAAGGTAAATGAGGGGAATAGTGAGAAACAAAAATAGAGAGAAGTAAGATTAAAGCAAAAGTAGGTGAAAGGGCATGTAGACAACTACTACGTTTTACTTCGGGCGTATCAAGGTACCGGTACCTATTATTCACCATAATTATATCTGGTACGTGTTAATAAGATGAATAATACCCATTTCCGGAAATGTAATGAAACAATGAACTAAGTCACTAGGTGGGGTGGGGCGTGGAGAGAAAACGGGAGTAGGAGAGAAAAAGACGAGAGATGTGAGAAGACAAAAGGAGAGGAGAGGAGAGGAGAAGAGAGAGAAGAGGAAAGAAGAGGGAAGATAGTGGAGATGAGAGGAGAAGAAAAAGGAGTGGAGGAACTGGATGAGGAAGAGAGGCGAGTATAATCAATGAGGGAATGAGAAGAGATGAGAATGAGTTTGTCGCTGCAAATGTGAAATGATATGCAGTTCTGAGAATCATTGGTGGTTAACTTAGAACAGACAACTAGACAGGGTTGAGGGATTGAATGAATTTCAAGGAAAGGGCCGAGTAACTAGGCGAGAGTGAGAGATCAGGATATTAGTGGCCGGAAGGTGGGAAGCGAGAGTGAAGTGTGGGTGAGTACCGAGGCGAGAATGAAGTGAAAGTGCTGAGGCGAAGGCGGAATTTCAAGATTATTCTTTACCCATAGCGAAGTAAGTCTATGTTTTTATCGCTTTCTCTTCAGTGCCTTGTGTCTGTATAGTCAAAAGTATATATCTTTGTGAGAAGCTATGTCCCTTCCTTCTACCTTAGGGTATGAGAATGGTAGGGGAATTAAATGTTTGCATTTGTATAGCCTAATTCTTTCAGCTACCTGAGAATCTTGACTGAGTGTCAAAGAAGGAACATTCATCTGCTTAATTAGGGTATGTGATAACTAGGAATAATACGTTGGAGGGGCGGAGGGGAGAAGAAAAGGTATAGCTGGAGTTGTATGAGGAAAAAAGATAATTATACTCAAAAGGTAGTATTAAACACACTTAAGCCATTTTCATTTAATCGATTCCGTTTCTATGTATGCATTCCTCTCTCTCTCTCTCTCTCTCTCTCTCTCTCTCTCTCTCTGTCTATTAGACACAGACAATATTTTAGAATATATATAATAGATAAAGATTCTATTCATCTTTTGATTAAAAAAAAAAAAATAATAGAGTAAGTATGTGGCTGTATGCCCAGATTTTCCTTTTCAATATTATTCTACTTTCTGCCGATCCTATAAAATTCCTTCAGGTTTTTCATTCCTACAAGGTATTTCTTCCTCTCTTGTTTCCTGTACGGCAAATGCCGGAGGGTCTGGAGGGTGGGGCAGAGAGCCTTCTGCTGTGCTATCCTTTTCTCCTGCTCCTATGCACTATATTAGGATTAAGGCCGGACCACCTCGTAGGGACCGTAAGGTCTGTGTGGTCTGTGTATCTATGTAACTCTATGTAACTCTCTCTCGTGTGTGTGTATGTTTGTGTGTATTGCATATAAGTATGTATTTTTTTTTTATGTGTCCGACTCTGGGCATAGGCTTCACAGCCTGCTATCAAGGCCCAGTAGTCCTCCTACATACCATACATCTCTACATGTCACGACTTCGGCGCTAACACCCACAGTCCATATTGAATACATGCTAGGGCTGTCTCATACAGGACTGGTGTATTGGTATTAGAGGGAGTATTTTTACGACATGTCGGCTGGTCTTCTGGTAGATCAGAAAAGTCTGATTTAATTAAATTCAAATCCTTAAGCTGTTCCCTGCCCCAGCCGGGAGTTGAACCTGGGTCCGTTAGGACCGCAGGCCACCTCTCTACCGATTGAGCTACCGCCTCCCCAAATGAATGTAATTATGTGCATGTATGGTCACGTATATATTTATATCTATCTGTCTATCGATTTTGTATCACTCTTTATGCAGTGTTTCTGAGTCTGGCAAAAACTGATTCATTTTTGGTCCAGACCGATGAAAGGGCGAGACCGAGAGTTAAGGTCAAAATATAGAGTGCGACGTTATCTCCAGAATGTCACAAGTAATTTGAATCAACCTTCACACATATATCATGCTACGGGAACATAAGTGTTTCGATTTTTGTGCAACTGTCTTAAAAGCCAAGGCAAAGCATCGGTTTGCTCACAGAACACTTGATATAGTTTCCATATTTTTTTTTTTTTTTATTCAGTGCCTAACAGAACAGTACATGTAGAGGTGTATGATATGTAGGAGGACTACCGGGTCTTGGGAGCAGGCTGTGAAGCCTATCCCCAGAGTCGAACACATAATACAAAAATAACTGAAATATATTGGAAATTGTTATCCATCATCCTTCTTGCAATATCAATAGCAAGTATCAGAACATGTCTTTCATTTCCCGATGACGATGTCAATGGCCTTAGATGGCTTGAGCCAGGAGAACAGTATTTCTTCTCTTGATCCGTCTATTCCAGCTTCAAAGGCCACAGTAATGGGCCAATTCTGAGGACTGAGGTGTTAGATAAAACACCTGACCGTGTGCCCACGTCGAAGTGGTCTACACACTCAGAGCAACCTTGAGGTCAAAATGACCAGAAATTTCTTGATTTCTAGCAGGAGACATAACCACGTTATCATTCGAACGGACACTCAGAATGCAGTAATTTAGGCGATGATTAGAACTTTCATAGAACCCTTTATAAAGTAGCTTTAGAAAACCTTAAATACACGTCGTGTTGCTAACTCATTCTGTGGTGGAGACAGGTAGAGAGGTAGGTAGGGGAATAAGCAGTTTGGTAGGCAGGCAGGTAAGTAAGCAAGAAGGAAGGTAGACAGGGAAATGGGTAGGGAGGTAAGTGGGCATATAAATAGGATAGGAGGTAAGAAGATATGCTAGGACTGAAGTAGGCAGGGAGGTAGGTAAGAAGGTGAGGACATAGGTAGCAGATATTTGGGTACGGAGGCAGGAAGGAGGTTAGACAGATGAGTAGTTTTCTTTTTTCGTGTCCGCTTCTTGGCAGTGGCATCACAACCCGTTCCCTGAGGCCCAGCAGTTATCCTACTGACGACATACCTCCACACGCCACCACTTCGGCGGTAACATGCACCAGCCAAGTTGAATACAAACACAAACGCAGGCTCATACCGGGCTGTTATGTTGGTATTAGCTGGGATTTTTTTTACGACATGTCGAGGGGTCTTGCACTAGGTCATTGACGTCTGTTTTAGCAAAAATCCTTACACTCCTTCCTGCTTCTCCTGAGACTCGAAGCTGGGTCAGTGTAGACTACTGGCCGCCTCTCTACCGACTTGTCAACTACTAAGTATGTAGAGAAGTAGCCAGGTAGGTATGTAAGTAGGTATGTTTGTAAACAGGATGGTAGCTAGGCAGGTAGGTGGTAGCAAGGGAGGGAGGCAGGCAATATTGTATGTGAGGAGGTTAAAAGGAAGGTAAGTAGACGTGTAGGGAGACAGGTAGGGTGTTGAGTGGGTACGTAGGGGTATAAACAGAAAAGTAGGTAAGGAAGCAGGTAGGGAGGACGGTTGGAACGTTGGGAGGTAGGACAGGAGGTATGGTAGGCAGGGAGGTATGCAGAAAGGTCGGAGATAGGTAAGCAGGAAAAGTGACAAGAAGTACAAATATATCCTCTTTAACCTAATGGAATAACTTGCTACCTTATGCCTCACAGTTAGGTGTTCACATTGTCTAAGAAAATGCTTGGATATCATGTGATAGCTGCATAATAAAGAGACCACTGTACAAGGCATGGATTATGTAATACTTCGTCTTTGGGATCCTAGCGTGGTAACACACAGTTAGTATTACAGTTGTAGACAGTGAAAGAATTATATCGCGCAAGACGGATCAAAAGAAAAAAAATGACAGAAGAGACGTGAATGCGTCACTGTACTATTTGGCTCTTCGTACTAAGGCAACAACCGCGTACAAACATTCTACTTTTCTGCGTCCAAATGCCTAATCACATGCATAATCCCTCACTTAATATTGTCTGTCCTTCCATCTCAATCTTGATCTAACGGATCTTTTACCACCCTGGTCTCAAATATTATTGTTCATACACTCTTTAAAATTGCCTTTCAGGGAAAAGGGGGGAAAGGGCACGAAGGGGTCATGTTTGGAGGAAAGTAGATAGGAAGGAGGAGATTAAGAAAGGAGGAAGCGGGTCCCTCTCTTTTTCAGGTTCAGCCACGGTACGAAAACACTGATTATGAGCAGCATCTCGAGATTTACTTACTTTCAGTTTGTGGACTTTGTCGCAGACTGCTTATTCTCCTATAACTGACAATTGTAGTGTGCTTTAGCTTTTATAATTTCACCAATGCTGTTCTTTCTACTCATCGTTGATCTGATCTTTAGGTTACCTGTAACTATTTACCCATGCACTGATGACTCCATCCTTCACCTCTCACACTTCTGACAACACCCATCACATCCGTTACTTCAACGGTCGCGAGCAGAAGCTAGATGCACTTCGTTTCTAGCCTGTCTGATAATTATGAAATCTTCTTACTTTTTGACAGCAAAAACTCAGAATATTCTGAAGGAAAATTCATTTTTGTTGTTGTTATTGCTGTTATTATTATTATTATTATTATTATACCCCTGGGGGTAGGGTTTTTTTTTTTTTCAAAAATACTCCCCCAGTATCCCTGCTTGTAAAAGGCGACTAAAAGGGTTGGCGGAGGGTTAGTGCCCCTCCCCGGAAAACGACTAACTAAAAAAACAAACAAAAAGCCTCGGGCAAGGACTGACCAAACGATGACGACCCGGGACCGGACAAAGGACTTGGTAATGGGTACATGGAATGTAAGAGGAGCGAATGACGAGGTGAAAGAGAGAGAGATTGTCCAGGTGCTTGAGGGTGCGAAAGTGGATGTATATGGAATGACTGAAACAAAATGGAGAGGTGAGAGTGTGAGAGAATGGGAGTATGGATGGGGTATATGAGCAGGAGTAGGTGAGAATGAGAGGGCAAAGGAAGGAGTATGTATAGTTGTGAGTAAAAGATGGAAGAAGAGCATAAGACAGTATGGATCAGTTGGGTCAAGGATTGTGTGGGTAAAGTTGAAAGTTGGAATACAAATGTGGGCGACTGTGTGTGTGCATGCGCCAACGCAAGATCGTGGTAGAAGAGTGAGAGAAGAGTTCTGGACAAATGTGGAAGTGTGTATAGAAAAGTTTGGAAGGAATGAGAGAGTGTTTTTGATCGGTGATATGAATGGTAAAGTTGGGAATGTGAAGGTGGATGGAATAGTTGGTGAGTGGGGTGTGCCTGCTGAGATATGAGAATGGGAGTGCGTAAGTGGACATTTGTGCTGGGAGGGGGTTGGTGATAGCCAATACCCTCTTCAGGTATAAAATGATCCACAGGTATAAATGGCGAGTGATGAGAAGGGTGGGTGGCGAACTGAATGAAAGGAAGGCAATGATTGATTATGTGTGTGTGGATGAATGGATGCGAAGATGTGTAATGGATGCAAGAGCTTATAGAGGTTGGGGGAGTGGACTTTCTGACCGCTACTTGGTGGGTGGCCAGAATTAGGATTCAAGTAAGATGGAGGAATAGAAGAAGGGAAAGACGAGAGGAAGGAGTAGTTGCAAGGAGAGTGGAAAGGTTACAAGAGGATGAGAAAAAGGCAGAGTATAAGAGAGAAGTGGAGGAACGATTGGGCAAATATGAATTGGAGCAGATGAGAGACGTGGAAGGTGTGTGTAGGATATTTACAGAAGAAATATGTGCAGCATGTGATGTGGTGTGTGGGATGAAGAGAAGACGGAAGGGGGTGCAAGGAACAGCGTGGTGGACTGAAGAGGTGAGACAGGCTGTGGCACAAAAGAAGAAAGCATACAATGAATGGATGAGAAATAGGGGCGTGGAAGAAGTTGAGAGGGAGAAGAGAGAGTTATATGTAGAAAGAAAGAGAGAGGTGAAAAGATTAGTAAGAGACAGTAAGAAGAGAGTGGATGAGGAATTTGGAAGGAATTTGAGTGTAAAGTGGAGGGACTGTAAGAAAATGTTCTGGAAAGAGGTGAAAAGAGTAAGACAGGGTGGAAGTGAAGTTAGCAGGGGAGTGAAAGATAAAAATGATAGATTTTTTTTTTTTTTTTTTTTTTATGTGTGCGACTCTGGGCATAGGCTTCACAGCCCGCTATCAAGGCCCAACAGTCCTCCTACATACCATACACCTCTTCATGTCACCACTTCGGTGCTAACACACACCGTCCATATTGAACACATGCTAGGGCTGTCTCATACAGGACTGGTGTGTTGGTATTAGCGGGGGTATTTTCACGACATGTCGGCGGGTCTTCTGGTAGATCAGTAAGGCCTGATTTAATGAAATTCAAATCCTTAAACTGTTCCCTGCCCCAGCGGGGATTTGAACGTGGGTCCATTAGAATGGCAGGCCACGTCTCTACCGATTGAGCCACGCCTCCCCCAATTACTAGTGGAGAAGGGAGAAAAAGTGAGCAGATGGAGAGAATACTTTAAGGAATTGTTGAACATAGAGGATGGAAGTAATGCGAGTATAAGTGGCTGGGAGAAGGAGGGAGGTGAGAAGACAGGAAGAAATCAATAGGATAGAAGTTGTGGAAGCAATGAAGAAAGTTAAATTGGGGAAAGCCCCAGGAATTGATGGAGTGTGTGGTGAAATGCTGAAGCATGGGGGAGAGATAGTAGTAGAATGGATGGAGAAGATGTGCAGATTGGCCTGGGAGGAAGGTAGAGTCCCGGAGGATTGGAAGTCAGGTATAATTATTCCCTTGTACAATGTACAAGAGGAAAAAGAAGTGTGTCATAATCATAGGGGCATTTGTCTTCTTAGTATAATAGGAAAAGTGTATGGTAGGATACTTATTGACAGAGTTAGAGAAAGAACAGAGAAACTAGTTGGAGAAGAACAGGGAGGCTTTAGGAAGGGAAGAAGTTGTGTAGATCAGATATTCATTCTTAGATCCTTAGTGGAAAAGTTTCTAGAGAAGGGAAAGAAGTTGTATGCGGCTTTCATGGATTTGGAGAAAGCATATGACATGGTGGATAGACAAGGATTGTGGAAAGTATTAAGAATAAGAATAAATGGAGTACATGGGAAGTTGTTGAATGATGTGAAGCATATGTACGATGGTGCGAAGGCTGCAGTGCGTGTGGATGGTGAACTAAGTGAATTTTTCTCTTTGAAAGTTGGGTTGAAACAGGGATGTGTCATGTCTCCATGGTTGTTCAATCTGTACATGGATGGGGTAATAAAAGAGGTACAAGGTAGGGTAGTGGATGTTGGAGTGGCCCTGGTGAGAGAGGATAGTGTTTGGAAACTCCCTGTACTGTTGTTTGCAGATGATACTGTGTTGTTGAGTGAAGACGAAGGGGAGCTGCAAGGCTTGGTGGATGAGTTTGGGAGAGTGTGTAAGAAACGGAATCTAAAGGTGAATGTAGGGAAGAGTAAAGTGATGGTCTTTGAGAGAGGTGAAGTCAGTGAATGTACAGCGAGGTTGGATGGTGAGGAATTGGAAAATGTGAATACGTTAAAGTACTTGGGTAGTGTGATGAGTAAGGATGGAGGTTTGGAGGGTGAAGTGCTTGAAAGGGTACAGCAGGGAAGAAAGGTTGCTGGTTCTTTGAAAGCAGTGCTAAGAAACAGGGAAGTGAGCATGGAAGTGAAAAAGTTACTACATGATAGTAATGCGATACCAACTCTAACGTATGGAAGTGAAGCTTGGACGTTGTTGGAAGGACACAAGTCATGAGTGAGAGCAGTGGAAATGAGTTATTTAAGAGGAGCCTGTGGAGTCACATGGAGAGACAGGCTGACGAATGAGGATATAAAGGAGCGTTGTGGTGTGGATGTGGATGTGATAGGAAGCTTTAGGAGGAATACACTGAGGTGGTTTGGCCATGTGGAGAGGATGGAGGGTGAAAGACTGACGAAGAGAGTGTATGTGAATGAGGTGGAGGGGGGAAGAGGGAGGGGGAGGCCGAGGATGAGATGGAGGGTTGGCGTGGAGAGGTATATGAGAGAGGGGGGTGTGAGTTGGGAGCAGGGTAGTGAAATGGCGGGGGACAGGGCGACTTTGAGGCAATTTGTTTGTGGGCACCCCAAACGGGATTGAGGCGTCTGGCAATAGAAAGATAGATAGATAGATAGATAGATTATTATTATTATTATTATTATTATTATCATTGTTATTATTATTATTATTATTATTATTATTATTATTATTATTATTATTACACAGTCCCTGATCATCCTTAAACATCCTTGAAATGACTTTTCTCGCGACGTATCACTAAAAGATAACATAACCAATATTTCCCCTGCAAAATCTGTTCCGAGAAACTGTGTGTGGTGGACAGACGTGCAGCAGTTGACTTTATACAGGGGCTTTATTCAGGGTTGTGCAAAGCACGCCATTCACATGTAGGGAGGCCAGAACATTCAGATCTTATAAACAGGATGGAAATTAAGGCTTCATTTTTTTTCTCTCATCATCTACTCTCAGTCCTAGCCTACTCGTTCTCTTCACAGAGGTGTTGTATCGCTTTCCTTCTTCTCTCGCTGTATCAATAGTCAATGCACATCTGAACAGTTTGCCAACATCCCTATCCATTTACGGCAAGCTAGCAACACCTATCAACACACGTACTCTCACCACATATCTAACCACCTCTTTAATGCAAGAGTTTTTAACCGATAGCATCAGTCCTTCATGCATTCCACTGCTCAACCTCAGATCAGCATTGCTTAGTCCTAAATAAAATGTTTGGCTTCTTAAAATTAATGGATCTTAATTTCAATTTTCTCGGCTCATTTCTTTTTGAGAAGATCAATTTCTTGCAGGGTTCCATCTTTTTTTTTTTTTTTCACTAATAACCTATATTTCAGAGGAGTGAAAGATAAAAATGGTAGATTACTAATGGAGAAGGGAGAAAAAGTGAGCAGATGGAGAGAACACTTTAAGGAATTGTTGAACATAAAGAATGGAAGTAATGCGAGTACAAGTGGCTGGGGAATGGCTGGGAGAAGGAGGGCGGTGAGAAGACATGAAGAAATCAGTAGGATATAAGTTGTGGAAGCAATGAAGAAAGTCAAATTGGGGAAAGCCCCAGGAATTAATGAGTGTGTGGTGAAATGCTGCAGCATGGAGGAGAGATAGTAGTAGAATGGATGTGGAAGATGTGTAGATTGGCCTGGGAGGAAGGTAGAGTCCAGGAGGATGGAAGTCAGGTATGATTATTCCCTTGTACAAAGGAAAAGGGGAAAAAGTAGTGTGTGGTAATCATAGGGTCACTTGTCTTCTTAGTGTAATAGGAAAAGTGTATGGTAGGATGCTTATTGATGGAGTTAGGGAAATAACAGAGGAATTAATTGGAGAAGTACAGAGAGGCTTTAGGAAGGGAAGAGGTTGTGTAGATCAGATATTCATTCTTACATCTTTAGTGGAAAAGTTTCTAGAGAAGGGAAAGAAGTTGTATGCGGCCTTCATGGATTTGGAGAAAGCATATGACAGGGTGGATAGACAAGGATTGTGGAAAGTGTTAAGAGTATATGGAGTAGATGGGAAGTTGTTAAATGCTGTGAAGAGTATGTATGATGGTGCTAAGGCTGCAGTGCGTGTGGATGGTGAACTGAGTGAATTTTTCTCTTTGAAGGTTGGGTTGAAATAGGGATGTGTCATGTCTCCATGGTTGTTCAATCTGTACATGGATGGGGTAATAAGAGAGATAAAAGGTAGTGTAGTGGATGTTGGAGTGGCCCCAGTGAGAGAGGGTAGTGTTTGGAAACTCCCTGTACTATTGTTTGCAGATGATACTGTGTTGTTAAGTGAAGACGAAGGGGAGCTGCAAGGCTTGGTGGATGAGTCTGGAAGAATGTGTAAGAAACGGAATCTAAAAGTAAATGTAGGGAAGAGGAAAGTGATGGTCTTTGACAGAGGTGAAGTCAGTGAATGTACAGTGAGGTTGGATGGTGAGGAAATGGAAAATGTGAGTACGTTTAAGTACTTGGGGAGTGTCATGAGTAAGGATGGAAGTTTGGAGGGGGAAGTGCTTGAAATGGTACAGCAGGGAAGAAAGGTTGCTGATTCTTTGAAAGCAGTGATAAGAAACAGGGAAGTGAACATGGAAGTGAAAAAGTTACTACATGATAGAATTGTGATCCCAACTCTAACGTATGGAAGTGAAGCTTGGACGTTGTTGGAAGGACGCAAATCAAGAGTGAGAGCAATGGAAATGTGTTATTTGAGAGGAGCCTGTGGAGTCACATGGGGAGACAGGCTGACAAATGAGGATATAAAGGAGCGTTGTGGTGTGGATGTGGATGTGATAGGAAGCGTTAGGGGGAACACACTGAGGTGGTTTGGCCATGTGGAGAGGATGGAGGATGAGAAACTGACGAGGAGTGTATATGAGTGAGGTGGATGGGGGAAGAGGGAGGGAAAGGCCGAGGATGAGATGGAGGGATGGAGTGGAGAGGTATATGAGAGAGGGGATGTGAGCTGGGAGCACGGCAGTGAAATGGCGAGGGACAGGGCGACGTGGAGGCGATATGTTTGTGAAAACCCCGTACGGGATAAAGACGTCTGACAATAGATAGATAGATATATATTTCAGGGTCAGATTTTAATTCTGGAGCTGTGAGAAAGTGGAAAATGAAGAGGAGAACGAAATGGAGGAGAAGAAGGAGGGGAGGAGGAGAAGGAGGAGGAGGAGGAGGAGAAGGAGGAGCAGGAGAAAGGAAGATGAGAGTAAAAAAATGAAAGGCAAGAAAAAAAAGAACATTGGGAGAAAAGTACGAGAAAGTAGAGAAAGGAATGGAAGGGGGAAGTAAGGGTAGCAGAAACAACGAATGCCATATTACTCCTTTGGGAGCCCGGAGGACCTTGGGTGTGGTAGTTCCCTACTGGTCATACAAATATGACCAAATGCTGGAATATCACAATATTAATGCCAGTATATTTCAACTATTACACAGATTTATACTGTCGATCTTGTCGTTACTTTGCTCACTATACACCTACATGAGCACTCAGATTTAATTTGGAAGGCAAACATGAACCTAAATGGGAACTGCAATAGGTATGTACACCATCTCAGAATAAATTTTCCCTTTAGATATTTCAGCCTACAATATAGAATGACGTTTGTTGATTATATTTTCATTATGCCCCTTTATTCAGACCTGGAGAGACTGTTTATCTTAAGGCGTTACATAAAGATTATATTCTTACTATAAGGGCGTTGGCCGGGCCAAAAAGGCTAACACTCTAATCCTATTTGTTCAAGTTCAATCTTTCTTTCTACTCCAGAAAGACCATCTCTTATGCTTTTGAGAAGGGATTATAAGAGGTCCAGGAACTTTCAATTTCAGCTTTCGCAGACTAATGCACGCAAAGTATTTGTGAGCACTTGTTTACTATTAGTGGTGATCTCAAATGACCTAGAAGGTCAACCTCGCATAGATTATGTCCGAACTGGTGGTTATGTGAGTCTCCACGCCACAAAATGGGCTGCTGGGTTCAGTCGCTCAAGCGTGTATATATCTATCTAGATAGATAGATAGTTTGATAGATAGACAGATAGATAGATTAAAGCACTTCACTAGTAGACTGTATTCCCATACTGAACATCAGCGCCCAGGAGCGGGAAAAAAAAATTGTCGACGGGCTGAAAATGCTGGCACGCCGCACTCTAAAAGCGTGTTTACTTTTTAAGCTTCTTGTCGAGGCCATTATACAGGATAAATAAATTAAAGTAGTAATTACTGTGTGCAAAACAGCCAGCGCCCAGAAGCCCTTTGGTGTGTGTGTGTGTGTGTGTGTGTGTGTGTGTGTGTGTGTGTGTGTGTGTGTGTGTGTGTGGGTGGGTGTGTGTGGGTGTGTGTGTGCGTGTGTGAGCTTTTTGTCAGGACTCATTTCTCATCACATTCAGTGTTAAGTTTTATGAATTTACCTTTGCCGGTAACAACGAGTTTAATTCTTTGTATTATTACTGCAGGTATTTCAGTCTCCTATTTTGTCCTTCACAACTTTGTTTTGCATTAGACAGACTAACAGCTCCACCTGTAATTTCAATCTTCAGAAACAGTTTCATTCATTACAGGAATCATCTCTCATATGGAAGAAGTTAATGAAGGAAATTATCTAAGGCCACCGGCTCGAAAAGTCTAACCTAATCCGAGAAAAAAATTATATGATTTCGAGATACAGTAACAAAAATAGAATATGAATTATGTCTTCTGATTGGATAGTTTACTAATCACTACATTCTTTTAGCCTCTTTGCAAAACGCCGACCCCATATCAACTAGCCCAGCTACCAACATTACCACAACTGTTCTTTAACAATTTTCTTGCCTACTATAATAGACCCTCCTACTGAACACAAGTACCATCACCACAACAACCAGCATCATTACTACCTTGACAATGCTGCATAGGCCTCAGCACACACACACACACACACACACACACACACACACACACACACACACACACACAAACTTTCTCCATCCCTTTCCTCAGATATTCACGCTCATCATACACACATTAAATTTATCATTGTCTTAATTCCTGATTCCCATCCTTCTTTTTTTTAATACAAAAAAGAAGGAACCAAAGGCCGGAGCCCGCAAACCGTTCCCTCCAAGAAAAAACAATACAAAAGAGAGCCAAAATCAAGATCCGTTCATTTCGAGCTGCCTGGACACACTGCGCTAGAAAGACTGGAGATCATAGGAAGTAGGAAATACAGACAGAGGAAGACAGTTCCAGAGTTAACCTGTTGCATAAGTGAAGGACTGGGAGTAACGGTTAACTCTTGCATTAGAGAGTTGGACAGAAAAGGGATGAGAGTTTGTTGCTAAACGGGTGCTACTCACCCGTCGTAGAGGTGGAGGGATGCAAGCAGACAGTTCAGAGGAGCAGTGACCATGGAAGTAACGATAGAAAAGAGATAAAGATGCAACAGTACGGCGAAGAGACAGAGGTTGAAGGGAGTCAGAAAAAGGAGGAGGGTTGATGAAACGAAAAGCCTTTAACTTCACCCTATTTAGAAGCAATGTATGTGGGGAGCCTCCCCAAACATGAGAGTTGTACTTTTAACAGGGGCGAATAAAACCCGTGTATAAAGTCAACAACTGTGCAGGGGTAAAGAAGGTACAGAGTCGGCTTAGCACACCCAATCTCTTGGAAGCAGATTTTACCATAGATACAATATGATCTTTCCAAGATAAGACCTGAGTGAATGAAACCCCTAGCATGTTAAAGGATGATCCAGGCTTGAGCTGGATATTATTAAACGTTAGTGGGTACTCCTGTAGAAGAGTGTGTCGGGTTGATAGGTGTAAAAACTGAGTTTTTGATGCAATAAAAACAGCAAGATTATTTTGACCCCAGTCAGAGATACAAGCCAAGTCAGACATTAGGTGTGCCATAGCCTTATCCCTTGTTTGTTGAAGTAATTGCTGAGATGGACGCTGCAGGAACCGAATGGAAAGGTGAAGGGTGGAATCATCAGTGTACAAGTGGATAGGGTTAGATGTACAGCTTAGAAGATCATTGATGAATAAAAGGAAGAAAGTTGGTGATAGGACAGAGCCCTGAGGAACACCACTGTTGATAGATCTAGGAGAAGAACGATGGCCGTCTATAACAGCGGCTATACAGCGACCAACAAGGAAGCTGTAGATGAAGGCACAGATAGAAAGATAGAAACTGTAAGAGGGCAGTTTGGAAATTAAAGATTTATGCCAGACTCTATCGAAAGACTTTGAGATGTCAAATGCAATGGCAAAGCTTTCGCCAAAGTCCCGAAAGGAGGATGACCTGGAGTCTGAAAGGAGGTGAGAAGATCGCCAGTGGAGCGCCCCTGACGGAACCCATACTGACGATCAGAAAAAAAGGTTATGATAGGAAAGATGCTTTGAATTTTTTCTGTTATGAACAAACCCGAAAACTTTTGAGACAGGATGTTAAAGCAATTGGACGATAGTTAGAGGGTTGGGAATGGTCACCCTTCTTTGGGACTGGCTGAATGAGAGCAAACTTCCAGCAAGAAGGAAAGATACAAGTTGAAAGACAAAGGCGATAGAGTTTACCTAGGCAGGGTGTAAGCAATGAAGCACTGTTCTTCAGGACAACAGGTGGGACTCCATCATGCCCATATGCCTTATTATATTTAGGCCAGTGATGGCAGAAAATACATCAGCTGAAGAAATTTTAATGTCAGCCATGAGGAAGTCAGGGGTGGAAATTGATGGAAGAACAGCACCGGAATCGTCTAAGGTGGAATTGGAGGAGAAAGTCTGAGGTAAGAGATCTGCTTTATCAGTAGAAGAAATAGCTACAGAGCCATCAAAGCAGAAAAGAGGAGGGAAGGATGATGAGGTAAAGTTGTTAGAAAGGTTTTTGGCAAGATGCCAGAAGGAGCGGGAAGAATTCGAGTTGGTGAGTTGAGAGCATTTAGTACGGAAGAAATTATTTTTAGCAGAGCGAAGAACAGCCTTAGCACGATCCAGGGCAGAAACTTAGGCCTAAACAAGATGTGATTCAGAGTTGGGTTGGCTCCGGTACCTTTTATAGGCCCTCTCCTTGTTGCGGACAGCATTAAAACAAGCGTGATTAAACCAAGTTCTAGCATTAGTCAGAGGATATGAGAAGGGAATGTAAGTTTCCACGCCCGAGAGAATAACCTCCGTAATGCGCAAGGCACACTCAGATGGCTCCCGGCCATGGAAGCAATAATCATTCCAAGGAAAATCAAAGAGGTAGTGCCTGAGGGCCTCCCAGTCTGCAGGTCCAAAATGCCACAGACGACGTTTCTCTGGATGGTATGCAGGCCGTACCGGAGCGATAGGACAGGTTAAGGTAATAAGGGTATGATCGGAGGAGCCCAACGGAGAGGAAAGATTCGCAGAGTAAGCAGAAGGATTAGTTGTAAGGAAGAGGTCAATTACGTTGGAGCTCTCTCCAAGGCGGTCAGGGATACAGGTAGGGTGCTGTACAAGCTGCTCTAGGTCATCCTAGTATATCTAGACAGTGTCACAACTTCCAACACGATTCTGCCTATTAGTATTAAAGGCTAATTCACCTTCATCCAACAACTAGAACAGGCAAGCTGTTTTTTGCCAGACCCTTGGAAGCTTGTAGCTTAAAAGGAAAAAAATGGCTGTGAGGAACTTAAAGAGGTTTTCATAAATAAACGTAAGGTATTAATTAAAAAAAGCAACTCAAGAAACGCTGTGAATATGATTCAAATCCATGAGAAAGATTGTCTGGCATCCAACTAAGCACAGGGAAGATTGCTGGAGCCAGCCTGTTAGTTGTAGCCTGGACCATTTCACTCCTGTTTATAAGGAGTGACTCAAAGTCTAATGTGACAGTATGCCGAACCCTGCCATTATCAGGTTCTGTTACCACTTCAAGCACAATCCTAACTAACGTAACCTAACTAATACTATCCTTGTCCGTTCATCTCTATCCCATTGCCAGCACAATTATCTGCATCATCACCACTACTACTATCCTTGTCCCGTCCACCTCCATCCCTCATTGCCACCTTTACCACTATTCACTCCCCACATCTTGCTTTTTCGACTCGGCTAGCACAGGTGCTGTGCCAAAATTGCCTCCGTCACAAATACTAACTGCCTTCCACGTTCTCAACCTCATCACTGCGAGAATTATATAGGAAAGCAATAGATGACCGTGGCTTACTGCCATAAATACAGCAATTTGAGGTTTTAGCATTGCCAATGTACTGGTTACAAATTAAAAATTTCCAAACTTCCTATGATGCACCAACAAAATGTCAGCCTTTCTCTCTCTCTAAAAGCTTTAACTTTTCAAATACCTGAATTGCTAGAATTACATCAATGTTATCGTTGCCTTTCAAACCGCAACCATTGCAACATAATGACTCGCATTATCTTTTACAAGATTCAGAACTATGTATCTCTATCTACCTATCTACCTATTGCCAGAAAATCCCGTAAGGGGTGGCCACAAACAAATCACCACTAAGTCACCCTGTCCCTCGCCATTTTCACTGCCCTGCTCCCAACTCATCGGCTCTCATACACCTCTCCACTCCATCCCACCATCTCATCCTTGGCCTCCCCATCCCTCCCCCCCCCTTCCACCTCACTCACATACACTTTCCTCGTTAGTCTCTCGCTCTCCATCCTCTCCATATGGCCAAACCACCTAAATGTATTTCTCCTAACGCCTTCTATCACATCCGGATCTTCACCACAACCTTCCTTCACTTCCTCATTTATCAGTCTGTCTCTCCATGTGACTCAACATGCTCCTCTCAAATAACTCATTTCCACTGACTTCACTCTTGACTTCTGTCCCTCCAACATGGTTTAAGCTTCACCTCCGTACGTTAAAGTTGACATCACAATACTGTCACACAGCAACTTTTTTACTTTCAAGCTTATTTCCATGTTTCTTATCACTGCTTTCAAAGAACCAGAAACCTTTCTTGCTTGTTGTATCTTTTCAAACAGTTCACCCTCTAAACTTCCATCCTTACCCATCACACTACCCAAGTACTTAAACACACTCACATTTTCCATTTCTTCCCCATCCAACCTCACTATACATTCAGTTACTTCATTTCTCTCGAAGACCATAACTTTACTCTTCCCGGCATTTACCATTAGATTCCGTTTCTTACACACTCTTCCAAACTCATTCACCAAGCCTTGCATATTCCCTTCGTCTTCACTTCAGTGTAGAGTATCATCTGCAAACAACAGTACAAGGTTTCCAAACACTGCCCTCTCTCATTAGGGCCGCTCCTACATCCACTGCCCTACCTTGTACCTCTTCAAAACTGCCAGCATTGAACTGATCTCCGTTTGCGACTGCTGACATTACCAAAAGTATAATTTCTCAGGCTATCAGTACGAGGGGTGATCAGAAAGAAATGACAGTGAGTCCATAAACTTTTATTAGCATGAAGAACTATCAAACTATGACTCACATTCCTTCAAAGTACTCCCCTCCAACCTCTATGCAGCGTTCCATTCTCTTTCTCCACTTCATGAAGCAAGCGTGGTACTCTGAAGACGGTATACTTTGGAGTTCTGAATTGACGGTCCGTGCCAAGTCTTGGATGCGATGAAATTGCTTCCCAGCGATGGCAGATTTAATTTTTGGAAACAACCAAAAGTCACAGGGAGCCAGGTCAGGAGAGTAGGGTGGGTGGGGGAGCAGAGTTATACCTTGTTGTTCCAGGTACTGCATAGTGAGGCGAGCTTTGTGGGGTGCAGCATTGTCGTGGTGCAGCAAAAGGCGAGACCGACGGCGAGTTGGTGCGGTGTTGGCCTTGTGTTCCAAGACTTGTGGAAGGACCTGGTCTGTGTAGTATTGGGCTGTGATAGTGGACTTTTCAGGCATCACATCCACGCATATTGGTCCTTGAGAATTGAAAAGGTGGTGAAAAGGCGCTTCCGGCTGCGAAATCCTTCCTTCAAAATCTGAGGTCGAGGGTCTTCATCGCCCAACCACACCATGTTTGACTGCTTGTCACGGGTTGTGAAGAATGAAATCCAACACTCATCTCCAGTAGCAACATCTGAGAACCGTTTTGGACCATTTGGTTCAAATTCAGCAAGCCAGACACGACAAATCCTCACCCGTTCAGCCCTTTGCTCATCAGTCAACAAATGGGGTATCCATCGACAACACTTCTTCCTCAGGTTCATGCACAATGTCATATGCACTCCCATAACTGATATCAAGCTCCAAGGCTAAGAACCTAAGAGTTACAGTTGGATCCTCGTCAATGATGGACCGTGCACGGACAGTTGTTGCTTCGGTCACGGATGTCCGGGGGCGTTCAGAGAGTTGTTCATCTTTCAATTCAAGTTTTCCTGCTGTGAAAGCACGAATCCAGCGGGAAACAGTTTCCAGGGAAGGAGTAGTGTCTGGATAAACTTGTAATAATTCCCCTCGAATCTCTGTTGCTTTCTTTCCCAGTTTCCACCTCGTAAAAATGTAGAACCTGTAGCCTTCTTTCGAGTAATCCATGTTTCTGGCCAGAGAGCAAAAACAAGAGTGAAGCATTCACTCACAACAATAAAACAAGAAAAGTCAGGCATACGGTGACAAGTTCAAACTCGTAAGGACAGGCAACTCTGCACTCTCCTTGCTCCCCTAGCTCCCATCATTCAAGGTTTTCATGTTATAGCACGAACTGTCATTACTTTCTGATCACCCTTCGGTACTGATGTTACAGTTTCACACACACACATACACACACACACAATATATATATAGATATATAAATATTTATAGATATATATAGATAGATATAGATATATAGATAGATAAGTAGAAAGATAGATAGATAGATATATAGATAGATAGATAGTTAGATAGATAGACAGATATAGATAGATAGATAGATAGATAGATAGATAGATAAGCACGAAATTAGTAACTTCATAAATGCCACCACTGCAACACCTACCATGGACTAAGCTACCGACTTTAACCCAGTCATTGTCCTCTTATTTCACCTATCTCCTTGTTGTGTGTGGCATCAAGTGCAACCCAACCATCATGATAACTACTGTACTACCATCACCATTGCTGTCAACGTCACCTCTACCAGTTTTCTGATAAGCCAGACGAGGAAAGGCATAGATCTTAACATCCTCTGGAACGCCTGACTTAACACATTTCCAGATATCTAAAATCGCTTTGTAGGCTGGTGCTATTAGCAATGCATTTTTTTATTTCATTGACACAGTTTGATTGTTACGGAAAGAATATCATCAAACGTTAAAAAAAAAAAAAAAAAAAAAAAAGGCAACCTTTTCATATGATACCTTAAAAAGTGAAACAGATGAGACAGAAAAATAATAATAGTGTAAATGAAATGTGAAGAAAGTTCTTTTTTCCCCTTCGTCATAATACGGTATAAATATTAATGTGTGAGTGATAGGAAGGGGAAATCTTCAGAGAGATGATGCAACTATAGGTTTTGAAATAAACTCAATATTTTTTTCAGCTCTAAGAGATTTATGGGAAAAACAGCTTTGGCTGTGAAAATATCATTCATAATGCACCATTTTAGTCGTGTGGGTGTTTGATCCATAATGTGTGAAAAGTGAAAAGTGTTTGTTTTATTAAAGAAACGAAAAGTACATTACCTAATAGAAAGTATGGAATTACTGGATTATTATATAATAAATAGAACTAGAAAATGAGGCTTGGAAAATCTCTTCGAAGTATGCTGACTCTATTATAGTGTGTCAAAAAAGTGCACGTTAGCAATGTTCCTCTTTGAGGTACACTGTATTCTGATGTATGGACAAAAATGAACCACTGATGTGATGAAATAATCCGGATGAAGATGATAGAAAATTAAAAGAACAGAAGTTTACTTAATAGATTCAAAGCTACGTGGCAATTAGCAAACTGACAACAGTCAGTCATAGTACTTTAGGGATTAATTGGATTTACTGTATTCTATTGCTTAACCTGACCTTCACAAGTGACTCCAACCACTGAAATATTGTTCTAAAAAGCAACTTGTCCATTCCTTGGCAGGCCCTTATCTCATCCACTAAGTGCATTTAAAACTGGATTAAATGCATGCCAGTAACTTTGTTCACACACACACACACACACACACACACACACACACACACACACACACACACACACACACACACACACACACACACACACACACACACACACACACACACACAATCAATCAATTAATCAAAAAGGGGCAATTGCCATGGGGAGCATAGCCTCACTCACCCTCCGACTCCACCCACGTGAGCCCATTTGTGCAACTCTCTAGGCAGCGACTCTTCCTACTCTAAGTATCTCCCAATGTTAGTGATCGACCTGCTCCTGCCATAAGTTACGTAGCCTTCCCCTTGGTCTTCTCCACCCTGGGTTAACTCGTTCAGAAACCACCCTGTGAGTAGGATCAGCCTCAGGGCTCCAGCGACTTTGCTAGGGTAACTGCATCCTCAGCAAAATCAAGGTCAGTAACCTTGAAATTGCCAATTCATACCCCACAGTGACTTTGACTCACAGCCCGGTCCAGTACCCCATCCATACATGTGTTGAAAAGTGTGGAGGAAGGGACACAGCTCTGTCTTACACCAGAATATACTGGAAAGAATTTGGATGTTCCTCCTGCCCCACACTTGACAGCACTCTCCATGTTTGAGTACAAGCAAGCAATCAGCCGGATTATCCCTGGGGGATCCCATGGAGTCACAGGAGTTCCCAAAGTACCTCCTGACTTAGCAAGTCAAATGCTTTCTTGAGGTCCACATAGGCTGCTAGCAGACCTTGTTGAAATTCAAGACAGCATTGCACAAGAACTCAAAGAGCAATGATACGGTCAACAGTAGACTTCTTGGGCATGAATCTGGATTGCTCAAGCCTCTGAAACTTTAGCTAATGGTCCCAGATACGCATCAGGAGAATGTAAGCAAGAACTTTGCCCAGCACACTGAGCACTGTAGTACCATGGTAGTTAGTACAGTCATGCTGGTCTTCATTTCCTTTCCAGATAGGGATAACCAAACCTTTTGTCCAGCCAGGAGGAATGATACCAGTCTGCCAAAGGCCTTCTATGACTGGCTTCGCCCCTAGCTTTGATTAATTCTACCGGGATGTCACAAACACCAGCTGGTCTACCACTTTTCAACCTAGCCACTGCCTTCTTTATTTCATCTAGAGAAGGCACGGCTTCGTCAACTGGTGGTACACCAGTCAATGGTTGCCCACCAGCCGATGGAAGCTCTCCACGGGGAGGTTCAGCCATATACAGCTGCTCAAAGTACTCAGCCCAACGAGATTTATACTCATTTGCCCCTGACACAATCTGTCCATCTAATGTCCGAACAGAGTTAACGTGAGAGGTGGGTCTGGAGTGGAGCTTCTTCAGGGCTTGGTAGGTGGGTCGAAGATCATGTGCATGGAAAGGGCCATCCACCTCCCAGTGATTTCCCCGACATACCTCTCCTTGTCCCTCGTCAGTGAAACTCGTGCCCATTGAGAGAGAAGTCTGTGCTGTTCCCGATCCTCAGTCAGTCTGGCAGCATGACTCTCATCAATCATGGTCAGCATCTCCTGTGAGATGAATCCCCTCCTTGATCTCGGGTGGTCACCAATACACTCATCAACTGCTGCCAGGGTAACATGCTTAAAGGTATCCCATCGTTCAACAGGATCCTCAGTGGTACTGAGCACTTCAAACAAATTTGAGCCTGCCACTGCATACTCATATGTACACTCATCCCTGAGTTTCTCATGATGGAACCTTTTCTGGTGGCAGCTTGAGAATCTCTTGATTTTGATTTGTAGCCTTAGAGTAATAACAACAAGACTGTGGCCAATAGCAAAGAACTCTACACTCCTGGAAACCCTCCAGTTCTGAAGGATTCTCCAGCAAGTACTAACAAGAATGTGATCAATCTCCTTAACAGCCCCTTTAGTACTGATATACCAAGTCCAGCATTGAAAATTTGGCCACTGGAACAAGAATCCAGCAATTCTTATCTTACGGGATTTTGCGAAATTGGGAAGTTATGAACTATTGGAATTCCTGGTTCCAGAGCCATGGGGACCTACACAATCCCTGAAGCCCTCCCTGTCAATGCCAGTAACTGCAATAAATTCGCCCAAGACCAGGAGTGTATCCCGCGACCGGCACTGTTCCACAACAGAGTCAAGTATGGTGTAAAACAGCTATTTCTCTTCAAGATAACTCATCTCAGTTGGAGTGAACACTGCAATAAGGGAGATGAAGACCAAGGAGTGCTTCATTTTCATTAGCATTATACACTCACTAACTAGCGTAACCCTGTCGACACAAAAGACCAAGTGAGCAACGATTGCCACAGCGACACCCCTAAGATGGACACCATCATCACGGCCTGAGCATCAATAGTATGCATAACCATCATTACCGATCTCACCATGCCCGGGTTGCCTCATTTCAGAAAGTGCAGCTTTGCCGACCCCCAATCGCTCCACCTCTCTTGACTACAAAGGCAGTTGATCATCCTTTGAAAAGCTTAGAACTTCCAAGCTCCCACCCGCAATGCCTACTGAAGATTAAACCTGCACTTGGAACCTCAGGTTCGCACGTCCTCTGCATCACCACAACTTGAATCAAAAACAGGATCTGAGATTGGGGGTACCCCCCCATCATCTGGTTGCTGGGGTCCTGTAGGCTTTACTCTGCAACCATCATGGTGGGTGCCAGCATAACAGGGCCCAAAAAGCCCTGCCAAACCGACGCCCGAGAGAGGACCCCCCCCAGAGGTCACACACACACACACACACACACACACACACACAAAGTAAAACAGAACCCTCATCTCACCTCTCGACTAGGTGTAATAACAATACCAACACTACAACCAACAGCAACAAAAGCAGCCGCAGACTAAAACATCTAACAACAACGACAACCTCAACCTTACCATCAGTGCATTAACAAAGA
The DNA here is from genome assembly GCF_032717465.1 of Coenobita brevimanus. Classification (NCBI taxonomy): domain Eukaryota; kingdom Metazoa; phylum Arthropoda; class Malacostraca; order Decapoda; family Coenobitidae; genus Coenobita; species Coenobita brevimanus. The sequence continues at coordinate 37,763,330 of NC_137025.1, read as the reverse complement.
CAAAAGGTTAGTGAACAAGGGCAGAAAAGGAAGGGAAGAAATAAGCTAGAGGAAAAAGACAGTAATATGAAACGAGGAGATAAAAAGGCTCACGTTTCCTCCCCCTGCCAGTGATGTGGGAAGAGGTAGAGATCGATGGAAAAGACAGCCAAGAGGAAGCGTGTGAATGACGGTGGGAGAATAATCGAAGATAGGAAGTGAAGCGCTAGTGAAAGGAAAGAAAAGAAAAGCGGAAGAAACAGAAGAAGGAACAGTGAAAAGAAGAACAAGGGGAAGAGGAGTCAAAGGATGTAAGAAGTTATAATGAATGAAAACAGTTATAGCAGACTAACACAGCCGATGAGGT
>NC_137025.1:37602984-37757984 GCF_032717465.1 Coenobita brevimanus | reverse complement strand
TGCTTCAGCATTTCACCACACACTACATCAATTCCTGGGGCTTTCCCCAATTTAACTTTCTTCATTGCTTCCACAACTTCTATCCTACTGATTTCTTCCTGTCTTCTCACCTCCCTCCTTCTCCCAGCCATTCCCCAGCCACTTATACTCGCATTACTTCCATCCTCTATGTTCAACAATTCCTTAAAGTGTTCTCTCCATCTGCTCACTTTTTCTCCCTTCTCCACTAGTAATCTACCATTTTTATCTTCCACTCCCCTGCTAACCTCACTTCCACCCTGTCTTACTCTCTTCACCTCTTTCCAGAACATTTTCTTACAGTCCCTCCACTTTACACTCAAATTCCTTCCAAATTCCTCATCCACTCTCTTCATACTCTCTCTTTCTAATCTTTTCACCTCTCTCTTTCTTTCTACAAATAACTCTCTCTTCCGCCTCTCAACTTCTTCCACGCCCCTATTTCTCATCCATTCATTGTATGCTTTCTTCTTTTGTGCCACAGCCTGTCCCACCTCTTCAGTCCACCACGCTGTTCCTTGCACCCCCCTCTGTCTTCTCTTCCTCCCACACACCACATCACATGCTGCACATATTTCTTCTGTAAATATCCTGCACACACCTTCCACGTCCCCCATCTGCTCCAATTCATATTTGCGCAATCGTTCCTCCACTTCTCTCTTATACTCTGCCTTTTTCTCATCCTCTTGTAACAAACTGAAAAGACAAAGAATGAACGGATGAAAGAAAAAAAAATCAGAAAAAGGAAGGGCGGTTGCAGATATAAACATTAATGTAATATAAGGGAAAGAGAGAAGGAAGAAAAGAAGGAAGACTGGAAGAAGGATGGATGAGCTGGAGGAAGGAAAGAAAGATGAGAAAATGAAAAGGTGAATTGAATGAAAGAAAAGGAGAACAAAGGCAAAAGATGAAGGAAAAAAGAAATGGAAAAAAAGGAAGGAAGGAATATTGCTGGGAAAGGAGAACGAAAAACGAAAGGAAACGAAAGGAGGGAGAACAGAAAAAAAGAGGAAGAGTTGAAGGCACGGAATGATGAAAAGAAGGAAGGAATGAAAGTCTTTAGATACTGCAAGTGAAAGAGGCAGAAAGAACGAAGGGAAGAAAGCAGAACAGAGATAAAAATGGTTGCATAGCTAATAGAATAACAGATAGTTCTCAGAAAACATTATGAAGAGAACTAGTCTAAAAAAACAAAGCATTTTGTTAAAAAATGGGGGAGAAAAATGGAAGGAGAAAGTGAGGCCCATGAGAGAGAGAGAGAGAGAGAGAGAGAGAGAGAGAGAGAGAGAGTGAGAAAGAGACAGAGAGACAGAGACAGAGACAGAGACAGAGACAGACAGACAGACAGAGACAGAGAGACGGAGAAGAAGAAAAAGAAGACGATGATGATGACGATGAAAAATGGAAACGGGAAGATGCATAGATGATGAGAATTTATTGTTACTAAGCAGTCATATAAACGTTACAGCCAACACAAGAGGTATAATTTCAGCTTTAAAACATAAAGTGGTATTGAAGGAGACTGGTCGAAGAGAACACACACACACACACACACACACACACACACACACACACACACACACACACACACACACACACACACACACTTATCCTTCCCAACGAAATTGATCTATTGTATTAAGAAATGACAAGAAGAGCCTGGATGAGGAATTTGGAAGGAATTTGACTGTAAAGTGGAGGGACTGTAAGAAAATGTTCTGGAAAGAGGTGAAGAGAGTAAGACAGGGTGGTAGTGAAGTCAGTAGGGGAATGAAAGATAAAAATGGTGGATTACTAGTGAAGAAGGGAGAAAAAGTGAGCAGATGGACAGAACACTTTAAGGAATTGTTGAACATAGAGAAAGGAAGTCATGCGAGTATAAGTGGCTGGGGAATGGCTGGGAGAAGGAGGGAGGTGAGAAGGCAGGAAGTAATCAGTAGGATTGAGGTTGTGGAAGCAATGAAGAAAGTTAAATTTGGGAAAGCCCCAGGAATTGAAGGAGTGTGTGGTGAAATGCTGAAGCATGGGGGAGAGATAGTAGTAGAATGGATGTGGAAGATGTGCAGATTGACCTGGGAGAAAGTAGAGTCCCGGAGGATTGGAAGTCAGGTATAATGATTCACTTGTACAAAGGAAAAGGGGAAAAAGAATCATAGGGGCATTTGTCTTCGTGTAATAGGAAAAGTGTATGGTAGGATACTTATTGACAGAGTTAGGGAAATAACAGAGGAATTAGTTGGAGAAGAACAGGGAAGCTTTCGGAAGGGAAGAGGTTGTGTAGATCAGATAGTCATTCTTAGATCCTTAGTGGAAAAGTTTCTAAAGAAGGGAGAGAAGTTGTATGCGTCCTTCATGGATTTGGAGAAAGCATATGACAGGGTGGATAGACAAGGATTGTGGAAAGTATTAAGAATAAGAATATATGGAGTACATGGGAAGTTGCTGAATGCTGTGAAGAGTACGTATGATGGTCCTAAGGCTGCAGTGTGTGTGGATGGTGAACTGAGTGAATTTTTCTGTTTGAAGGTTGGGTTGAAACAGGGATCTGTCATGTCTCCATGGTTGTTCAATCTGTACATGGATGGAGTAATAAAAGAGATACAAGGTAGGGCAGTGAATGTTGGAGTGGCCATAGTGAGAGAGGGTAGTGTTTGGAAACTCTCTGTACTGTTGTTTCCAGATGATACTGAGTTATTAAGTGAAGACGAAAGGGAGCTGCAAGGCTTGGTGGATGAGTTTGGGAGAGTGTGTAAGAAACGGAATCTAAAGGTGAATGTAGGGAAGAGTAAAATGATGGTCTTTGAGAGAGGTGAAGTCAGTGAATGTACAGTGAGGTTGGATGGTGAGGAAATGGAAAATGCGAGTACGTTTAAGTACTTGGGGAGTGTGATGAGTAAGGATGGAAGTTTGCATGGTGAAGTCCTTGAAAGGGTACAACAATGAAGAAAGGTTGCTGGTTTCTTGAAAGCAGTGATAAGAAACAGGGAAATGAGCATGGAAGTGAAAAAGTTATTACATGACAGTATTGTGATACCAACTCTAACGTATGGAAGTGAAGTTTGGACGATGTTGGAGGGACACAAGTCAAGAGTGAGAGCAGTGGAAATGAGTTATTTGAGAGGAGCATGTGGAGTCACATGGAGAGAGACTGACAAATGGGGATGTGAAGAAGCATTACGGTGTGGATGTGGATGTGTTAGGAAGCGTTAGGAGGAACACACTGAGGTGGTTTGGGCATGTGGAGAGGATGGATGGTGAGAGACTGACGAGGAGAGTGTGTGTGAGTGAGATGGAGAGGGGGGGAGAGGGAGGGGGAGGCCGAGGATGAGATGGAGTGATGGAATGGAGAGGTATATGAGAGAGGGGGGTGTGAGTTGGGAGCAGGGCAGTGAAATGGCGGGGGACAGGACGACGTGGAGGCGATGTGTTTGTGGCCATCCCAGACAAGATTAAGGCTTCTGGCAATAGATAGATAGACAACCCAAGTTTTGAGAAACCATCTCTCTCGCTCTCTCTCTCTCTCTCTCTCTCTCTCTCTCTCTCTCTCTCTCTCTCAAGGAATTGTAACCTCGCAACAAATGCAGTTTCATTGTGTTGATGGAGTTCATGGATGTTAAGAACTGAAGGATTTACTTTCGAAATAAAGAAACGTTGTGTGGTCCTGTTTTCGGGCGCCATCCAGACAAGGTGGATGAGAGCAGTCATGCATGGAAAAAATAAGAGCTTAAATAAAACAAAACATTCGGGGGCAGAATGCTTATCGCCCTCCGAATTATACTGTTGGCTAAGGTACAAGTTACTTACAAACCAAATTTAAAGACAATTCGCAAAATTCTACGGAGTTCAGACACTGGGTTAACAAAAAGCTAATCCATATTAAATATATATATATATATATATATATATATATATATATATATATATATATATATATATATATATATATATATATATATATATATATATATATATATATATATATATATATATATGGCGGAAAGCATTCGGCCGTCTTTGATCAAGTCTAAACCAAATGTGTATAACCACTGCAAATTCCACATAGTTGATATTTTCTGCAGGTTTGATGAAGATTCGTCCACAACTTTACGAGATATTTTGGCAACACACACACACACACACACACACACACACACACACACACACACACTATCGCCTCGAGTTTTTTTATGTGAGGAAGAAGGAACCAAAGGCTGAGCTCGCAAAACGTTCTATCCAAGAAAACAAAAAATACAAAAGAGAGCCAAATTCAAGATCAAGTAATTTCGAGATGCCTGGACACACTGCGTTTGTAAGTGCAGGGCAGGTGTGCAAACACTTGAGCAAAGCGCAATTGCACACCGTTGTGCTCCAGTGAATATTGTTTGCGCATTGCGCATCGCACAAGACCATGTGCAATTTGCACTTGCACATATGAAAAGGCAGGTGTGCAAGTGTAAATTTAATTGTGCTTGCACATCTAAATTTGCGCTTGCACACCTGCCTTGCGCACCAGTCCTGTGGACTGCGCACTGCACAATCCAAGAGTCACCTGGTCTTGGGAGCTTCCCGTATGTCTGGACAAGGATTGGGGGAGGCTCGGGCAGGTCGCGAGGGTTCTGGGGGAGGCGGGAGGGACAGAGGGTAGTAACATTTCTTAAAATGCATCAACAGAGATAATGTATATTAATATTTTTAAAATTATTATTTTTAGTAAATATTAATAAATTATAAATATATTATTAAGAGTAGCATATGCAGTTCCTTACAAAAATCATTAAAACATTTAAATCAAACATCTACAGCCTAATAAACAGCCTAATAATTTATTAGGCTGTGGATATTTGATTTAAATAATACGTTTTAATGATTTTTGTAAGGAATTACACATTCTGTTGTATATCTATATTGAATTATTAAATAGAACTTCTTGCACAAAGGCAGATAAAAGTAAAACTGGCAACATCACATTTCCCTGTCTCTCCGCTTCGCAGCCCGCTCACTCCTCTGAACTTCCACGAGTCAAGTTACATGACAATATTGTGATACCAACTCTGATGTATCGAAGTGAAGCTTTGACCTTGTTGGAGGGACAGAGCATGTGGAGTTACATGGTGAGACAGACTGACAAATGAGGAAGTGAAGGATCGTTGTGGTGTGGATACGGATGTGATAGGAAGCGTTAGGAGAAACACACTGAGGTGGTTTGGTCATATGGAGAGGATGGAGAGTGAGTGACTAACGAGGAGAGTGTATGTGAGTGAGGGGAAGGGGGAGGCCAAGGATGAGATGGAGGGATGGAGTGGAGAAGTATATGAGAGAGAGGAGTGTGAGCTGGTAGTAGGGCAGTGTAATGGTGGGAGACAGGGTGACATGGAGGCGATTTGTTGTATGTTTGTGGCCAGTGGCCACCCCTTAGGGGATTAAGGCATCTGGCAATAGACAGATAGATAGGAATATTAATAAATAAAAGTAAGTAAGTAAGCTAATTTATTTAAGTATCTCAATATTTTACAGCAATCCCAACAAATATATGCAAATGATTTGTGCTAGCGCTTAGCGAAATTGCGCAAGCTAAATATTGGATTATGCACTTGTGCAAATTACAAATAATAGAAAATAATAATAAATAAATGTAAGTATGCTATTTTATTTAACCCGCCCCATCCTGACCACTTTTCCACCACTGACTCCCCCCAATCCCGACCATTTTTGGATTTTTTTTTTTTTTTTGGCTCAAACCTCCGCTTTTGGTGAGAAACATCAAAAATTCATAGAGAAATCGCTCACCTGAGGTTTAAAATACTCGAACCAGGTAGGAGTACCTCCTTACCTTACAGGGTTTTCTATCAGGCTGGCTACAAAGAAAACGAGTTCTATGGGAGGATAACTATTCCACACCACTCTTAAACGGTATTTATTTATTTATTTGGTACGAATTTATATGTAGTACGAGAGTATATTGGTTTTCAAACGGTAATATAGGCATTATAAGCATTGTTTCACTCACTAACTCATCACCATTCCTGACTTTTTTTTGCCACATTACCTGATCATCATTTCTGACTGTTTCTTCCTCTAATGTTTGTCCTCCACATTGTCATCGATTGGGGAATCACTCTGGCCCTGAATTTCGTACCGTGGCATGACATGGCTTTACTGGCCAGGTCACTGATAACAGGTGAATTGCTGAGAAAAGGGCATGCAGGGGGGGGAGGAGGTCATGCTGGGTAAGGCATTCTCCCTGCCTGGCATCTTGTAGAGGAAGGTGTCCCGTGTATACGTGCCAAAAATCACTCGCGAAAATTGAAAATTGTGCAAATTAGGGACCTTGCAATTGATTCGCGTTTATGTACATCGACGGGATTGGCAGTGACAAAACGTGTGGATGTTAATTCACGTCGACGGGACGCCGTGGGTTAAATATCTCAATATTTTACGGTAATTCCCACAAATATATGCAAATGGTTTAAGCTTGCGCTTTGCAACGTTGCGCAAGCTAAATATTCGTTAGATTGCGCGCTTGCGCAAGATAGTGAGCTGTGGATTGCGCATTGCGCTTGCACAAGGTCCTTCTTCGTTTGTGCTGCCCAAGACTGGCGTTTGAAAGACTGGAGATCATAGCAAGTAGCAAATACTGACAGAGGTACAGTAGACAGTTCCAGAGCTGACCTGTTGCATAAACGAAGGACTGGGAGTAATGGCTAACTCTTGCATTAGAGAGTTGAACAGAAAAGGGATGAGAGTTTGTTGCTAGACGGGTGCTACGCGTGCGTCATAGAGGTGGCGGGATGCAAGCAGACAGTTCAGAGGAGCAGTGACCATTGAAGTAGCAATAGAAAAGAGATAAAGAGGCAACAGTGCAGCGAAGAGACAGAGGTTCAAGGGAGCCAGGAAGAGGAGTAGAGTTGATGAGATGAATAGCCTTTGACTCCACCCTATTGAGAAGAGCTGTATATAGGGAGCCTCCCCATATATGAGAGTTGAACTCTAAACAGGGGAAAATAAAACTCGTGTATAAAGTCAACGACTGTGCAGGGGGTAAATAAGGCATGGAGTCGGCTTAGCACACCTAATCTCTAAGAAGCAGATTTTACAAGAGAAGCAATATGATCTTTCCAGGATAAGTCCCATGTGAACGAAACCCCAAGCATGTTCAAGGATGATGCAGAATTGAGCTGGTTGTTATTAAACATTAGTGTGTACCCCTGTGGAAGATTTTGACAGGTTGATAGGTGTAAAAAAGTGAGTCTTTGATGCATTAAAAACATCAAGATCATTTTACCCCTGTCAGAGAGACGAGGCAAGTCAGACATTAGGTGTGCCATAGCCTCATCCCTTGTTTGTTGAAGTAACTGCTGAGATGGACGTTGTGGAAACCAAATGGAAAGGTGAAGGGTGGAATCATCTGTGTACAAGTGGATAGGGTTATATGTAGAGCTTAGAGGATCATTGATGAATAAAAGGAAGAGAGTTGGTGACAGGACAGAGCCCTGAGGAACACCACTGTTGACAGATCTAGGAGAAGAACGATGGCCGTCTGCAACAGCAGCTATAGAACGACCAAAAAGGAAGCTGTTGATGAAGGCACAGATAGAAGGATAAAAACCGTTAGAGGGCAGTTTGGAATTTAAAGATTTATGCCAGACTCGATCGAAAGCCTTTGAGATGTCAAGTGCAATGGCAAACCTTTCGTGAAAATCCCAAAAGGAGGATGACCAGGAGCATGAAAAATTGGTGAGAAGATCGCCAGTGGAGCGTCCCTGACGGAACCCATACTGACGATCAGAAAGAAGGTTGTGATAGGAAAGATGCTTTGAAATTTTTCTGTTAAGAATAGACTCAAAAACTTTTGAAACACAGGATGTTAAAGCAATTTGACGATAGTTAGAGTGTTGGGAACAGTCACCCTTCTTTGGGACTGGCTGAATGAGAGCAAACTTCCAGCAAGAAGGGAAGGTACAAATTGACAGACAAAGGTGAAAGAGTTTACCTAGGCAGGGTGTAAGCACTGAAGCACAGTTCTTGAGGACAACAAGAGGGACTCCATCAGGTCCATATGCATTATTAGTATTGAGGCCAGTGATGGCAGAATATACATCAGCTGAAAAATTTTTAATGTCAGCCATGAGGAAGTCTGAGGGGGAAAGTGATGGAGGAACAGCACCAGAATCGTCTAAGGTGGAACTTGAGGAGAAAGACTGAGCGAAGATATTTTCTTTATCAGTTGAAGAAATAGCTACAGAGCCACTGGAGTAGAAGAGAGGAGGGAAGGATGTTGAGGTCAAGTTGTTAGAAAGGTTTTTGGCCAGGTGTCAGAAGGAACGGGAAAAATTAGAGTTGGAGAGCTAAGAGCATTTAGTACGGATAAAATCATTTTTGGCAGAGCAAAGAACAGACTTAGCACGATTCCGGGCAGAAACATAAAAATGATGTGATTCAGGGGTGGGTTGGCTCCGGTACCTTTTATAGGCTCTTTCCTTGTTGCGGACAGCATTAGAACAAGTATGATTAAACCAAGGCTTTCTTGCATTAGTCAAAGGATATGAAAAGGAATGTATGTTTCCATGCCCAAGAGAATAACCTCCATAATGCACAAGGCATACTCAGATGGCTCCCTTCCATGGAAGCAATAATCATTCAAGGGAAAATAAAAGAAGTACTGCCTGAGGGCCTCCCAATCCGCAGCTCTACAGTGCCACAGACGATGTTTCTTTGGAGGGTCCACAGGCCGTACTGGAGTGATAGGACAGGTTAAGGTAATAAGGTTATGATAGGTGGAGCCCAATGGAGAGAAAAGATTAACAGTGTAAGCAGAAGGATTAATTGCAAAGAAGAGGTCAAGTATGTTGGAGCTCTCTCCAAGGCGGCTGGGATACAGGTAGGGTGCTGTACAAGCTGCTCTAGGTCATTAAGGATAGAAAACATGTAGGCTTGTTCACCAGGTGGATCAGTGAAAGGGGAGGAGAGCCAAAGGTGGTGGTGAACATTGAAATCTCCTAGAATGGAGATATCATAGAAAGGAGAAATGGATAGAATGTGTTCCATCGCAGAAGTAAGATCTTTGAAGAATTTTTGATAGTCAGTATAATTACGAGATAAGTAAACCACACAGATATATTTAGTTAGAGAATGACAGGAGAGTGGAAGCCAGAGAGTAGAGAATTCAGAAGAATCAAGTTCAGGAACACGAGAGCAAGATAGGTTATTGCGTACATATACAAAACTTCCACCTTTGGCTTTGAAATGACTATAATGAAAGTAGGAGGATACAGAAATTGGTTTGCTGTCAATTGCCTCAGACAGCTGAGTCTCCGTAAGGAAAAGAAGGTGAGGTTTAGAGAAGTAGAGGTGGTGTTCGACAGAGAGAAATTTAGAGGAAATTCCGCGAATGTTGCAGAAATGAAGAGGTGAATCAGACACTGGATCCAGGCAGCTCAAAGATTTGTCAGCGGGAGAGGGGCGGATGGTGGGTGATAATAACCAGGGACATCAAGTTCAACTGGACACGCAACTGCCGGTGTAGCTAGGAATCCTGACTCCCTGGAAATTTTGACTCCATTGCGCTCATTGCACGGATGCCGTTGGCTGCTATATCTACGACTCGTTCGCAACAGAAGCGCCGCAGAGAGAGGAACTAACGAGATGATTGGTTATTTCGTACGTCAGTAGACTCGGGAATTTTGCCAACGATATTCCGTGTTGATTTCACAATTCAGTCCCGTAATTTTTACCAGTTTAGTCTTACTTGCCATGATAAAATCTCTTTTTGTTTGAAACGTGTATAATGGGCCTAATTCGGTGGACCAAAAATTACTTAAGGACGAATCACCAGTATACAACAGTACCGTGTAGCTGATTGTTCAGGAAGACAGATTACCCACTGTTAGTTAATTTTTATTGTAGTTACTGCCCTATTGAAGCTATTATAAGAGATTTACATGACTTACATGCAGTTTCTTTGAAATTATGTGTGAATGTAATCAGTGGTATGGAGATGGTTAAGCAATTACCAACGATAACAAAATTGCATAAGCTGTTGGTCATGGTGAATCATAGGTACAAATGTCAATATATACGAAATAACAAAAACAAAGGTTATATATATAATTTAAAGTTAATTCCAAGAGTTTGTTCAGAAACCATCTGACAGTCGATTCACTGGCTGTAGTTGTGAAAACGTGCAGAAACCACGAGATATTGCACATTTAATAAAGGATAGTTAAAAATAAGTTTTCCTGTCACTGGCTGCCATCCCTCCTACTCACACACTCCATCTCATAATTTTCTCTCCACTCCATCCCTCCATCTCATCCTTGGTCTTCCCCTCGTACTCTACAAGTCAGACTTAACATCCAGTTTCATATCTTGACCAAACCATCTCATTATTTGCACTATCATTTCCATTTATATATTTTATGTTGCAGGTAAAAATAGCAACCGTTATACATTTTGGAAGCATCTTTATTCAAGTTTAATTTAACAGATAAAAACCACTCTGATTTACCAGAAGTGGGTTTGCTAAGTGCATGTGGAATTTAAGCTGAAAAATTATATGGTTAAACAATAACACTAGTTATAATTTTTTGTTGTGGTTGCATTATATAACTGAGCTGTAAGCCATTCTTTGTTTCACCTAAAACAATACTCTGTTGGTAGCACTGCTGAACTTAATCTTTCAGCATTGACTATTCACCTCTGACCAACATTTTTACTAAATTAAATAAGTATTGGAGATTTGATGTAAGGCACACCATTGCTTACTTTTTAGCTTAAAAGAAGGTCCATAGAGTCTAATGAATGGAGGCAGGAGCTGCAGGAGACGAAGAACAGACAAGAGTGAAAAACAAGTGGAAGGAAAAAGACAAGAGTTTACAAGTTTATGGAAGTTTTGTTGATAAATCATGTAATTACTGTATTTGCAGATGACACATCTCTTTCTCTGGTGAAGGTAACCAAACAGTTCTTGGTGTGAGCTTTAGGAGCTGTATGTGAGAATCAAATTTGACAATGTAAGAGAGCATCATTATTATTTTTGAGGAATTAAATTACTGACTGTGCAGTGATTCTGATTGGTCATTCAAAAGAATACATTACGAACAACGGTAAATATTTTCTTAGGTGGTGTGATGAAGAAAATAAAGGCATTGACATCTTTCGTCTTTCCTCCATTCTGTCCTCTTCCTTCTGTCTACGGGTGACTTTCCACTTCCTCTTCTGTCTTTCTTTCCTTCATTTTTCCTCTTCCTTCTGCCTATGGGTGACTACACTGAGTGACAAGCCAGATGGTTTCCTGTACACCATGAAACCATTTACTATGCTGGGTGGTATTTGATAGTCAGTTTGAAGATGGGAGGTGATGTGGTAGACCAAGAAGGTGGACAGACATGGTAAATGAGTGTGTGAGAAAACAAGGTGTTGAGGTTGATGAGGCTAGACAACTGACTAGGGATCAATCTGATTGGGTGAATTTTATACAATGGAGTGCATGACAAGGGACTTCATTCTATTTGACAGGTATTATGAAGCACCTATGTGTGGAAGGGTATTCCCATAAGGAAAGAGTCAGGATTCTGCAGGCATAAATGGCGAGTGAGTGTTGAGTAAGTGGCGCGTTTCCTTGGGCATGTTGCTGAATAGTTCTCCCTACCCCCCACCCCACCCCACCCCACCCCACCCCCAAAAAAAAAAAAACTACGAGTGACTTTACACTCCCTCTTATATCTTTCTTTCTTTAATTTTTTTCCTCTTCCTTCTGCCTTTGGGTGACAGTACACTGAGTGACAAGCCAAATGGCTTCCTGTACACCGGAAAAACATTTATTACGCTCAGTGGTAATCATATAACCAAATTATGGCGGCTTGCGGTTTAGTGGGTAATTAAAGCACTCCAATCAGATTAAACCGGTGCAATTTTATATCGAAGGGGTGGCTGTGGTTTACTGTTCATGTAATGCCACTCAAGGATGAGTGAGGCTGGTCACTCTCATCTTAAATGACAGGACCAACTTCCCTAGCCCAGGGCTCCTACTTTCCTCATGGGGCAACATGAGATTGGATGATGGATGGATATTATTTTCAAGATGTACAAAAAGAAATGGAGTTTGCAGTTTTACTATAGCTAGGTAGTGGTAAGGAGAGAGCAGTAAGAATGGAAGTAAAGAAGCCAGTGCATGAAAGTGCATCAAACAATTCCACCATGTGTACAAGGAAAGGATGGGTATTACTGAGTTGTAAGTCACGAGTGGGAGCCATGGAAATGAATCATACGATTGATCTTGTGGATTAACATGAAGATGCTAAGGCAGATCATTGAAGATTACAGTGTTATGTTGGTGTGGAAGCTTCAGAAAGATCCACAAGGGATGTTTTGAAGTGGTTTAGCAATATAGAGTAAATGAAGGATGAGTTAAACTGGGAGAGTGTATGAGTGAAGCGGAAGGATTGAGAGGAACAGAAAGACTGAAGGTGAAGTGGAGGGATGGAATGGTGAGGTATGTAACAGTGATCTAGGACACCTAGATCACTTTGGCATCTGTTTACTGGAGATAGGTTGGCATGGAGACAATTTAAGTGAGACCTGCTCATCAGAGATTCGGGCATTTGTCTTTACATACAGCTTATAAAATTTCTCATTATTTCATTAATAAGAATTTACAAGGGGAGCTCTGTTTATTCTGGTGAAAGCTTGTACTGTATGAAGATGCTCTTTTTTCTAAGTGTATTGTAAGTGGTAGCTAATTTCTACACAAGAAGTGAGAATGCCACAGTTGCAGATAAAGCCATCAGTGTGAACTAAAAAGATATACATATATGTATATATTTGCTGGACAGAATTCCCATTTTAAGCACCCATTGGTAATCAAGGTTCCTTGGGATACAAGGATGAGAAGTGTACCATATATTTTGTCTTTCATTAAATATTATAAAATTTTGCTGTAGTAAGCACTACCGGAAGTTTCATAAGTGCCATATCATTTTACTTCCATTATATGTATTAATATACCGTATTATTTTGCTGAAGTACACACTAGTGGAAATTGTACCAGTGCAATATCTTTATACTTTCATTAAATATATTAATATTCACCAGTCTTCAGGACCTCTTCCAGACCATCTCCATTTGCTGAACCTTTTCAATTTTTTCATTAACACAGAGAGTAGGTCAGCATACTCTCATAAACCAAACCTTTACCTCCAACTGTCTACACTATAATACATGCATGTTAAGATACCACACCTTCTGTTTCCTTCCCCCTGTATTTTATGACTGAAGACACTTGTAAACTGGTGTATGGGCTATTTTTTATTTATTTTTCCTTCTTCTGTTCATCTTCGGAATGACAGAAGTAATACTTTTCTCTAGTACACACTATTGGAAGTTGTACCAGTGCCATATCTTTATGCTTTTATTAAAATATTAATATATTTTGCTCTATTAACCACTAGTGGAAGGTGACCGATCCATATACCCTTTGGTTAGGTTGTTATGCTAGGTTGCTGTACACTAGAGTGTGTAGCCTATAACTGGGTGCCTCCATTCTTGCCGATCCCGTTTGCCCTGTATATGTCTATCTATCTATCTATTTATTGCCAGACGCCTCAATCCCGTTTGGGGTGGCCACAAACAAATCGCCTCCAAGTCGCCCTATCCCCCGCCATTTCACTGCCCTGCTCCCAACTCACACCCCCCTCTCTCATATACCTCTCCACCCCATCCCTCCATCTCATCCTCGGCCTCCCCCTCCCTCTTCCCCCCTCCACCTCACTCACATACACTCTCTTCGTCAGTCTGTATATGTAGTTTGTTTAATTATGCCTTTTATCTCAATTTCAGCCATCTTCAATGTATTTTTCTTGCACAGATTCTGCCTTATTACCATTTTGCTTAAGCCTTTCCTGCTATAATTGATTTTCATTTTTGCATATGAAAATACTGTAGTCTTGCTTATAAATAATGGCATTTTCATGCCATCTTTCCTTACTCTTTAACTTGGGAATATATCTTGACCCCAAACTGGTCATACTCATTCCTCCAGACAGTCCTTATATAAATTCCAAACTGAATCTGATAATGGACGATGGGGAATAGTTCCACAGGGCTAGACCTCATTAGATCACATAGCCCTGCTAGGTGACAGGAGGGCACTACCTTTCCATTTAAATCATATATGTAACCTCAGTTCCTGTAATTTCGTTTTTTTGACATTTCTACCTATGATTCACCATGATCAACAGCTTATGCAATTTCCTTATCGCTGGTAATTGCTTAACCACCTCCAAGCCACTGATTACGTTTACAAATAATTTCAGAATTACTACAAGTCATGTAAATCTCTTGTAATAGCTTTAATACGGCAGTAACCACAATCAAAATGAACTAACGGTGGGTAATTGTCTTTCTCAACACGCAACTAATGTTGTTGGTAATTGTCTTTCTCAACACGCAACTACAGTTGTTTACTGAGGATTCGTCCTTAAGTAATTTTTGGTCCACCGAATTAGGCCCATTGTACCCGGTTCAAAGGAAAAAGAGACTTATAGCAAGTAAGACTAAACTGGTAAAAATTACGGGACCGAACTGTGAAATCAGCACGGACTATCGTTGACAAAATTCCCGAGTCTACTGACGTACGAAGTAACCAATCATCCCCCTAGTTCCTCTCTCTACAGCGCTTCTGGGTGCGGATGCTCAAAACTTTAGTCCCGGTCGTTGCTCGCCAGCGCGGGACTAAGTCATCACCTGTGTTCACAATAGCTGCCGTCTGCGATGTTCAAAACAGTATGGGCGCCATGTTGTGACGTCAGCGGGACTATCTCTGGTCGGAACTCCATCAATATTTACGACTGGTACCAAGCAGTCCTAAAGCCCATTCAGCACGGTCGTAAGGAAGCTTTGAGCCTCTCATCAGCGTTATCAACCCCTCAAAATATTAGTTAAGGTGTTTGTAATACATACAAGCATATAGCGGTATTATATTATGGCAAGGATCCCAGGGAACTCTCTCATGCATGATTTGTGCTTGGTTATCGAGTTTTAAGTGACTCGCTATTGAGGCCTCTTATGAATTGTAGATGTGCAGCATGATTTTATCTCATGAGACTGTGAAAGCCTCCCTATGATGCCACATACTTGCTATAAAATGTAGGCTACTCATATATTTTCATTAGGTATGGCATGTGAACTGCTTTTCTTCTACAAACCCTCGTTCTAAGTTAGATGTGGGCAGGTTTGGTATTTTTTCCGGTATATTACAGTTTAGGACACTACTGGAATTCACATTTTAACCTCCATTCTCTGGAGTATGCATATTGAATTCCAGAGGTGTCCTAAACTGTTAATTTACTTTTTTTTTTTTTTTTTTTTCCTTTAGAGACTTTCATTAGCTCACAATTTTATTATGACCAGTATGGGCTGTGAAGTGATAGGTTAGGGTCTTTAGGTAAGGATAGGGTAAATGTTTACAAGTGCACCTGTCTCATGGTAATGAATTTGATATAGCTCAATGGGTACATCTTGATGTCTGCGTCAAATCATTCTAATTCACCCATGGCAAAATAATAGTCTTTGAGATATTAACGAAAACCCACCACCACTTTGCACTTAGCTTAAAAACCTAACCTAACATTACTTAACTGGACCCCACTGACCTAAAAACAACTTATCACCGTGATCATGAGGCCTTGGCTTGACAACCTCCAAGCAGGTTTGGGGTTTAGGTTAGGTTAGTTAATTTAGGTAGATTAGGTTAGATTGGGGCTAAAACTGTTGGATGGGCCTAATGGTTATTAACAAATATAGAATCTGTCAAAGATTATGTTAGAAAAGAAAAACATTGCAAAACAGGTCTTAAGGAAAAAAATTCCAATTTATTGACTAAACTGCTTGAATTTAGTTTTTACGTCCGAAACATCACGTTGAATTCGACTGACAGCATTGACAGCATCAGTAACATACTGCCAAGCTGCCGCCTTCATCCTGACTCCTGTTGAGGCACTGTCAAATGAAAATTTTCCCAATATAAAGTCTTGCTTCTCTGCAACACTTGTTGCCATAGCCAGCAGCTCAGCATCAGTAAAGTTTGGGCGCCGAGGTCTCTTGGCTTTAGGTTCACCTTCCATTGTGAAGTAGGTTAGTAATAGCAGACAGAGAGGCGTGTGGCGAGTATCTACTACTGTGGCGGTGATATTTGTTGTTACCAGCATGAACGAGTTGTCTGTAGAAACAACCTCCTTGATTCTCATTGGGTGCCTTTTTTGTTACACTGATTCTCATTAGTTGCTATCAGATCAGCTGGCGAACTGCCTGCCCTCTGCCGCTTGATGGGACTAACACTTATACCCGCCCTACGACTGACCGCTTCTCGTTTGAACATTGGTGGAGGTGGTCAGTCATAAGGCGGGAATAACTTAAGACGGGACTAGAGGAGCGACCACCGACGGCGGGACTGAGATATGACCAGTTTTGAGCATCCGGCCCCTGTTGCGAACGAGTCGTACGTCTGGCAGCCAAAGACGCATGCGCAATGAACGCAAGGAGTCAAAGTTTCCAGTGAGTCAGCATTTCACACTATATCGGTGTTGTGCAATGGAGGATGGTGAATAAAAGGGATGGTAAAACAAATAAAATGTGCTTACCCTTCTAGAACATGTGGTGACAAAACATGAAGAAATATATGCCTTTCCTATAAATGTTCGTGTATGAGGAGAATATGAGGCAAAAGAAATAGAAAGGAGAATATGAGAGACGAGGAATTTTAAAAAGAAGAAGAAGGATGTGGAAGTTATCGTGAGGGTAAAGAAATTGAAGTTTTCGGGACGTAAGAAATAAGACGAAGCTATTGGTGCACTTGCTAAGACGTATCATTTAGGGAATGGTAAAAAAAGCTATGTTGTATTCTCGTGCAGGTCAGAATGCTGCATTCGGTTTTTCCCTTTCGTCCCTGTTCGCTGTGACATCAGCATTGATTGCCTTTATCAACCTTGTTTAGATGATGTACATTAATCTAAATATTTTCGGAAAGCATTAAATCTGGGAAGGAAGAACGAGTAAAAGCAGAGGATGGAAGGATGTTAATTGAGATGGATGCAGTAAGGAAGAGATGGGCAGAGTATTTTGAAAGATTGTTAAATGTAGAGGAGGAAAGGGTGGCTGAGCCTGTGGCGGATGGAAGGGTGCAAGGAATAAATGTGTTGGGAGAGTTGAATGATTCTTTGATCACAAAGGAGGAAGTGGAGAAGGCAGTAAAGGAGATGAAAACACGGAAAGCTGCAGGTATGGATGGGTGTGCTGTGGAATGCCTGAAGGGTGGTGGAGTGACTATTGTTGACTGGTTAGTAAGATTGTTGAATGTGTGCTTTCTGAAAGGTATGGTGCCAGTTGACTGGGCAAGTGCTTGTGTGGTTCCGTTGTATAAAGGCAAGGGTGATAAGTATGAATGTACTAGCTTTAGGGGTATAAGTCTGTTGAGTGTTGTAGGTAAGGTGTATGGTAGAGTGTTAATTATGAGAGTTAGAGAGGGTACAGAGGGAGTGATTGGTGATGAGCAGTGTGGCTTTAGGAGAGGGAGGGGATGCGTGGATCAGGTGTTTGCGGTGAAACAAGTGTGTTTTCACACACGAAAGGCAAGGATGTGTTTTGGGCATTTCTGGATTTAGAGAAAGCGTATGATAGAATTGATAGGGAGGCTTTGTGGACTGTTTTAAGATTGTATGGACTTGATGAAAAGTTATTAAAAGGGGTGAAAAGTTTTTATGTAAATAGTAGAGCGTGTGTAAGAGTGGGAAATGCTGTGAGTGATTGGTTTCCTGTGAGAGTGGGGCTGCGACAGGGATGTGTGATGTCGCCTTGGTTGTTTAATATTTACATGGATGGTGTTGTAAGGGAGGTGAATGCAAGAGTTTTAGGTGGAGGTCTGAGTCTGGTGAATGTTGATGGTGGAGAGTGGAATCTGAAGCAGCTGCTGTTTGCAGATGATATTGCACTGGTGACTGATTCAGAGGAGAGATTGAGACAGTTGGTAGAGGAGTTTGGAAGGGTGTGTGAAAGGAGGAAATTGAAAGTAAATGAGAATAAGAGTAAAGTGATGAAGTGTACGAGGTTGGTAGAGGTAGGGGGATGAATATAGTTTTGAATGGCGAGTTGCTTGAGGAGGTAGAGTGTTTTAAATATCTAGGGTCACATGTTGCTGTGAATGGAAGAATAGATGCAGAAGTGAAGTTTAGAATAAATGAAGTAGGAAAGGTGCTGGGAGGAATGAAAAAAGTGTTTAGATGTCGTTCGCTTAGAATGGATGTAAAGAGAAGGCTGTATGAGGGTGCTGTGGTACCAACTGCATTGTATGGGGCTGAAACATGGAATATGGGTGTAGCAGAGAGGAAAAGTTTTAATGTAATGGAGATGAGGTGTCTGAGTATGTGTGGAGTGACGCGTATGGATCGAGTGCGGAATGATGAAGTGCGAAGGAGAACTGGAGTTGTTCGGGAGATGGCTGGTAGAGTTGAGTAGAGGGTGTTGCGATGGTTTGGGCATATTGAGAGAATGGATAATGAGCGATTGGTGAAAAAGATAACTAGAACTGATGTGACAGGTGTAAGGCTGAGAGGAAGACCACGAATAGGATGGATGGACAGTGTGAAGAGAGCACTGGATGCGAGAGGGATGTCTGTTGAGCAAGGAAGAGTGGCTGCGCGTAATAGAAATGGGTGGAGAGAAATTGTGAATGAATAAGTGATGACGCAGCCCTGAGGGGATTTTCTCCCGCATCTGGTCTGATCAGCTATTTCAGGTCAGGTGCGGGTAAGGGGATGAGTCTGTTATGATGTGGCAGGGGTAAACCAGCTCTGCTGTCGGGCCCTGCTGCGGATGTCACTGATTGCATTGCGCAGTTGACCCTTGTGCAGTGTGGTGCGGTGAGGATCTGTCCGTTCTCCCCTTTGGGGCTAAGATGCGAATGAATGTGTTTGAATGGATGAGTAAATGGGGAGTGTGTCGTCCTGTCTCGGCTACCTCCCTTTCCTTGGGGGAAGCAGCCTAGGTATATAGATAGATAGATTAATCTAACTGTTTTCGGAAAGGAGGGGGAACAGCAAAAGGAAGAAAATGATACTATGAAGAAGTGCACATGTAAGGAAAGAAAGTGCAAGGAATAGGCTACAGAATAAAAACGTAGTATGCAAAGCAAAGAAACATCATCGGAAGAAATGGAACACTAACCTTTCCACTCTGATGTCCTTTAAAGTTTATTCATTCAGTTTATAGGAGAAACATGTAGTCATACTGTTTTCAGTTCTGCAGAGTACTGGAAACTGATTTTTATTTTCTGAGAATGCAACAAAATAGAAATTAATTGAATGAATAAGTTTGAAATTCTAGGAAATCAAAGTTACGAACAAGAAGATCGAAATAGGTATTTAATTGAAAGAAAACGTTGAAGACAAAAGAGAAGATGAAACATGTGAAAGAAAGGTAGGGGGGACGTGGGTGGGTTGGTTCAAGGTGAAAAAACCTTTAAAGGACGTCTGAAGGTGAGTGTGACGGTGGTGGGAGTGGGAGGAGGGGGGAATGCTGGGAAAGGAGAGGGATAAGAGATGGAGAGGGAGGACTGTGGAAAAATGAGAAGGCAGTGAGAGCAGAGTTTGGGAAGGAGGGAAAGGAGGAGAGGGAGGAATACTGAGGGGCAGAGGGAAGAGGGGAGAAGAAGGAGAGATGTGAGGAGGAAATAGGAAAGGTAGAGGAGAAATATGAAGAGGAGAGAATGAAGAAGGAATGGGAGGAAGGAAGGTAAGGGAAGAAGAGTCAACGAAGGAGGAAAAAAATAATGATGTGGGGAGAGGGGAAAGAAGAGGAGAGACGAGCGAGGAATACTGAGAGGTGAGCAAAATGAAATAGGTGTGAAGGAATGGGAAAAGAAGAGAATATAAAATTATGAAATTTAGGAGTATCGTCAAGACATTGAAGAAAGAAAAATAAAATATACAGAAATGTATTATTCAGGAGTAAAAACACTTAGCTGGAGGCTACAAGGAAAATACTTATCCAAACAATTTCTTAAGGTTAATGCTGTATCACAGTTTACAAAACTGGAGAGTAGTGTTACAGTCATATAATTACAACTCTATTAAAGAAGAAATGCTTAGCTTCATGTAACTGAAATCGATTGCGATAATTTTGTACCCATTACCTCTAGTATACTTCGAGCAATCAACAGTGAGATATTTATTGATATTTTTTCGTGTCCTTTGAATATGTTGAATAATTAGATCTCCTCGTAACCAGTGCTAAGTTAGGGGAAAGAGCTTCTGGGCTTCTAAATGCTTCCCAAATGGATTATTTCTCTGTTTTGGTGCTAGAGAAATATACAGGGTAAGGATGATATTTTATTTATATTGGAATGCACGACCAATGAATCAGCTTAGTTTGTTGACTTTCTTAACAACCCCAGCATTTGTTTGTCAGGATGAAGGTCATTAGTTACTATGATTCCTAAGCCTTTTCATGAGTGACATTATCTACCAGAATATTGTTCATATTGTACTTTTTTTTTTCATTTGTTTTCATTTCTGTTGGAGAGGCTGTAGAGGAAGTGGAGAAAATGAAGGAGTAATAAGAATAAACAAATATGCCAAACGTCTCTGAAGGTAGGAGAGGGCTGGGCAAGTAGTGAGTATGAAGGTAGTGATAAGGAAAACACTGAGGGAAGGTTGAGAGGTGGAGTAAGAATACAGAGTACGGAGACAAAAAAATGAGAGAAAGAGAGAGAGAGAGAGAGAGAGAGAGAGAGAGAGAGAGAGAGAGAGAGAGAGAGAGAGAGAGAGAGAGAGAGACTAGAGGTGAAAGGTGAGTGAGAATAAAATGATTTAATTTTCGCGATATGAATATTTCTTGCTCCTAGATGCATATCAGCAGCTTAGGAGGAATTCCAGGTAGGATAGAGATCACTGAAAAGTTATTCAAACGTATTTTGAACGAAAAAAAAAAATTGTTCCTACGATAAAGACAGTTATTTCGTGTTGCGGTAATAAGCAAAAGCTGACGCACTGTGGGTGAAATTGTTATTGCAAAAAGACGTGCGGAGGAAACGGGAAATATAAGTTGCTAGTGAGTTATGAAGGATCAGAAAGGAGTTAAGACGTAAGAACTCATGTTTTTTAATAAAACCTAATAGGATACAAACGAGAATAACAAGGTAGCAGTACCTAATATATTTTATATATAGATAGACAGATAGATATAGATATAGATAGATAGATAATTTTTGACGCTGGTACAAAATAGCATTGCCAGTAATTATTAGCAGGAGAAACGAGAGTGGGAGATATAGGTTACCTAGGACCATTAATCAACAGAATTTCACGTAACGGATTACTATAAATTAAAGGTAAGGAAGCAGTGTGGCAGGTTGTAATGATGTGGGTTATCCCTTACTGGGGTAAAGAGAACTGTTTAATAGTAACCACATTCTCCGACATGCCAAGTCTGTGTGTGTGTGTGTGTGTGTGTGTGTGTGTGTGTGTGTGTGTGTGTGTGTGTGTGTCTCTCTCTCTCTCTCTCTCTCTCTCTCTCTCCCTCTATTTATGTGTCCGACACTAGGCATAGACTTCACAGCCTGCTCCCAAGGCCCAGCAGTCCTACATACCATACACCTCTACATGTCACCACTTCGGCGCTGACACCCACAGTCCATACTGAATACATACTAAGGCTGTCTCATATAAGACTGGTGTACTGGTATTAGCGGGGGTATTTCCCCCATATATATATATATATATATATATATATATATATATATATATATATATATATATATATATATATATATATATATATATATAGATATATCACCACCATCACCAGTTTAAGTATCCACTGCAGGACGGGCCTATCCCATCCGAAGTCGGGACGATACAGCCAATGTATCTCCACCAAGTGGCTTAGGCTGTCTGGTAGAGATTGTATGTAGGGTGAGAGGTGCTTGTAAGTGTAATTGTTGTGTTGGAGTGGCTTTGGATGTGTGTGTAGTCTGTGAACCAAGTGTAAACGGCCCGCACAAGCCGACTGGGTGCAAGCATACTTTATAGTATGCGACACTGGTTCAACCACAGCACCCCTTGTGTCCGCCAATGCAGTACGTGGCATATATCTATCTATCTATCTATCGCCAGACGCCTCAATCCCGTTTGGGGTGGCCACAAACAAATCGCCTCCAAGTCGCCCTGTCCCCCGCCATTTCACTACCCTGCTCCCAACTCACACCCCCCTCTCTCATATACCTCTCCACCCCATCCCTCCATCTCATCCTCGGTCTCCCCCTCCCTCTTCCACCCTCCACCTCGCTCACATACACTCTCTTCGTCAGTCTTTCACCCTCCATCCTCTCCACATGGCCAAACCACCTCAGTGTGTTCCTCACAACGCTTCCTATCACATCCACATCAACACCACAACGCTCCTTTATATCCTCATTCGTCAGCCTGTCTCTCCACGTGACTCCACAAGCTCCTCTTAAATAACTCATTTCCACTGCTCTCACTCTTGACTTGTGTCCTTCCAACAACGTCCAAGCTTCACTTCCGTACGTTAGAGTTGGTATCACAATACTGTCATGTAGTAACTTTTTTACTTCCATGCTCACTTCCCTGTTTCTTATCACTGCTTTCAAGGAACCAGCAACCTTTCTTCCCTGCTGTACCCTTTCAAGCATATATATATATATATATATATATATATATATATATATATATATATATATATATATATATATATATATATATATATATATGATCATCAGTGGTAAAGTGTGCGTTTTCGTACACTGAAGAACGAGGGTTCGCGCCCCGCCAGGGTAAAAACTTTGGGAGCGTTCTTCTGGCCACGTACTGCATTGGCGGACACAAGGAGTGCTGTGGTTGAACCAGTGTCGCATACTATAAAGTATGCTTGCACCCAGTCGGCTTGCGCGGGCCGATTACACTTGGTTCACAGACTACACACACATCCAAAGCCACTCCAACACAACAGTTACACTTACAAGCACTTCTCACCCTACATGCAATCTCTACTAGACAGCCTAAGCCACTTGCTAGAGATACATTGGCTATCTCGTCCCCACTTCGGTAGGGATAGGCCGGTCCCGCAATGGACACTCAAACTGCTGATGATATATATATATATATATATATATATATATATATATATATATATATATATATATATATATATATATATATATATATATATATATATATTTATATATATATATATATATATATATATATATATATTTATATATATATATATATATATATATATATATATTTATATATATATATATATATATATATATATATATATATATATATATATATATATATATATATATATATATATATGTGTGTGTGTGTACGATTCTGGGCATAGGCTTTGCAGACTGCTCCCAAGGCCCAGTAGTCCTCCTACATACCATACATCTCTACATCTCTACATGTCACCACTTCGGGGCTAACACCTACAGTAAATATTGAATACATGCTAGGGCTGTCTCATACATGGCTGGTGTACTGGTATTAGCAGGAGTATATTTTCCGCATGGCTGGTTTTCTGGTAGATCAGTAAAGTCTGATTTTATGAAATTCAGATCCTTAAACTGTTCCCTGCCCAAGCGAGGATTTGAACCAGGATCCGGTAGGACCAGTAAAGTGCGATTAGTGAGCAGGTGGCGAGCTAGCTAGCGCCCTGTTATCACAATTTCCCTCAGATATAGAATGATAAGCGGAATTTCCGATATATAAATGCTTGAGCTGAAGCCAAACAAACATCGTTACGACAGAAAACCTTTTTAAATCTGATTTAGTCACTGAGGCATTCATCGATTACAGCCGAACACTCCCATGGAAAACTCGAGATTCCAAGGGTTTCCAACGCCTTTATGGATGTTGTTATTTGATTTTATATATATATATATATATATATATATATATATATATATATATATATATATATATATATATATATATATATATATTTTAATGAATGCATCACATTCAGAAAAATAAAAAAAATGCATTCCACACAGGAGTAAACTTATTCGCTTCTGCTTAGCGCAATGGCTGGTCGGGTCGAGCCACTCATCCCCGAACGTAATTGAGAGTAAACATTGGCGGATAGCTTCGCTCGCTTGCTCGTTCTACTTCTATTACTAATATATATATATATATATATATATATATATATATATATATATATATATATATATATATATATATATATATACCCGACTCCCACTCAATGTTGTCAAGTTTTATGGCTTGTATTTGCTGCCAACTGTAGCCTTCTTCGCATCTGGATACACTTGCCTTTATTGCTCAACGACCTGGAGAAGAAACTGCCGTTGATCTTCGTTTTTGATCAACACTGAATTTAACTCTTGAAACAGTGCTACCCCTCTTTTAGCAAAGTCATTTGTTACATGTAGCCCCTGAATAATGCACTCAGCTTTCTTGTAATCCTCACGACTTTCACATGTGAATTAATCGAATTCTAGGAACTAATGAGGAAGGCCAAGCAGTGTGAAGATCTTCCTGATGTTATGGTCACAGAACTTGAAAATGTTTTCCGATTCAGTGCCGTCGCCTCAGGTTCCACTGTTGCTCCCTTAAGGTGATCTTTGCATCCTTCTTCGTTAATAGCTATCACCATTTTTCGCTTCTCTTTAGGGCCAACAGTTGGATAAAAAACAAGGCCTATCCAACTGTTTGTTGTGACAAATACAACAAATAACGACAAATTCTTTCAAGCAGACTTGTGAAATGTCCTTATCAGGAAAAAGTGACAATTCCAGGATAAGAATCAGATCGTTTGTTGGAGCTAGAGTTGTTTTTGCTGCCATGAGCCATCATTTCAGGTATTACGTCATGATGAACACAACAAACTACTTCAGTCCTCGGCCTTGCTTCAGTGTGATGTTTGATGATGGAAAATATAGACTTTGATGCTCTATATAACTGTAGCTATCCATCTAGCATGATGACAAGTACCAGGGTGCAGAAACCGTGTTCCACGGGGCGGTACACCACGAAGACAACAATGGACAGTTTTAGCAGGACTCGATAATCATCTCGAGACTGGCTTTCTAGCAACTGTTTCATACAAAATGCTATTGGCTCATTACATTGCTTACTATCAGTCATCGGCATTTCCTCACTGTCATTCAAGATCTGAAAGTGTGTTGTGTTAATAGTATTCCACTCGGCTTTGAACTCCTTGAATATGTGAATGTCGGGGCCAGAGGACGGTCCAAGGCAAATGTTGAATGCCTTTTAAACTAGGATCTCAAAAATGTGATGCTGACAAGCCAGGTGCAAGAGATCCTTGTGCAACTGTTGGTGAATAACGGTGCACGCCCCCGCTCACAGTCCGGTATTGCTGGCAGTGGTGTTGAATGCAATTCCTACCACACATTCAGATATACAACGGTCATTCAAGGGCTTAGTGATGACATTGGCCATGGCCTTTCCTGTCCCTGATTCCAATGTGGGTACATTCAAAAGCTTTGAAACTCCATCACCTGAGACGAGAACTGAAAGGCGTTCAGTGACATTTGCTCCTGTTACATCCAGAATTAGTTTTCCATCCCAGTGCACTACAAGTAGCGCTGTTGGATGGAGTGATTTCTCCAGCCATTCTGCAGATTCCCTCCGACTCTTGATTCGATCTCGGCGGATACTTTGCCTGTTGATACTATATATTGTTGGATCTTGTCTAAAGGCAGAAATTGTTGCAGAAGGGAGATGGACTGCAGTATGGTCTGAAGTCTTGGTCCAAACTAAAGCAGCAGCAACTGGAAAAATGACAAGTGTTTTTTGTGCCCGTTCGCGTTTCAGATGAGGAGCTGCAGCCGAAAAGGAAGGACCTTCTACATTTGTAAATCATCACCTGTTTCGTCGTCATCGCTGGATGGGCTTTCCTCCAGCTCCACTGTTTCCTTTCTTACTGCTTGATGACATTCCTCACGCTCCTTCCTCCCATGTCCAGTATGTTGCCTCTCTCTCTGACATCGTTCTTTCTAGTGGAATTTGACATCACTACCCAGCATAGAGCCTCGCCTCCCTTTCTCCCTCTGCGCCAAAAGAAACTTCTTATCTTCACGATTTTTGATGAGGTCGAAGGCATTCGTGTGTGCAGTTTCAAAGAGATTTTTCATAATTTTTGTTGCAAGTTCCTTCCCTTCTTCTCCTCTCTTTCTGTATTCCGGCTCTTACTGATCTCTCCCAGAATCCCCCTAGTTCCTCAGACAGAACACATGCTGAATCCCTCAGTGTTCGTTTTCTCTGGTCGCATCAGGTACAAAAGTCGCGCTATCACTTCTCCACAAGAAGGTAACTTACATCCAAGTAGTCTTTACTTTGTTGGTCAACAAGCCAGATCTTGGTTTTGATCCACCTTTTCATCACTGGTGTTGACCATTTCACTTCAGTCATGGTATATAAGTGCTTAATAAAAACTGAGAAGGCAAATTCCTGAAAAGAGAGAAAAAATGCGGGTATCACTAGAATGTAGCCTCCAATGAAGTAAAGCAGACACGTTATTCCACTAACAAAAAAAGATTACCACAACAATAATTTTGCTTATTAGGCTCAAACTTTGGGTAACATGCGGCACCAGTAAATATCATCCAGTTCTGCTGAAATTTGGTGTTTTAGGGTTTACACTGAAACTCACAATATACACTGCCAGCAAATGAAATATTCCAGAAGTAATTTTCCCACTTAGTTATAAGGACCACACTTCAACAAACATGGGATGAGGCTATGGCACACCTAATGTCTGACTTGGCTAGTATCTCTGACTGGGGCAAAATTAATCTTGTTTTTAATGCAACAATGACTCAGTTTTTACGCCTATTAACCCGTTAAAATCTTCCACAGGAGTACCCACTAATGATCAGTAGTATCCAGCTCAAACCTGCGTCATCCTTGAACATGCCTGGGGTTTCATTCACTTGGGACTTATCATGGAAAGATCATATTGCATCGTCTGTAAAACCTGTTTCCAAGAGATTAGGTCTGCTAAGCCGACTCTTTACCTTCTTTACCCTTGCACAGTTGTTGACTTTATACACGGGTTTTATTCTCCCCTGTTTAGGGTACAACTGTCATGTGTGGGGAGGCTCCTCACATACAGCTTTTCTCCATAGCGTGTAGTCAAAGGCGTTTCGCCTCATCAACTCTCCTCCTCTTACTGACTCCCTTCAACCTCTGTCTGCACCGCACTGTTGCCTCTTTATCTCTTTTTTATCGCCACTTCAGTGGTCACTGCTCCTCTGAACTGTCTGCTTGCATTCCTCCACCTCTACGACGAGTGCGTAGCACCCATCTAGCAACAAACTCTAATCCCTTTCCTGTCCAACTCTCTAACGCAAGTGTTAACAGTTACTCCCAGTCCTTCATTTATGCAACAGGTCAGCCCTGGAACATCTCCCTCTGTCTGTATTTGCTACTTCCTATGATATCCAGTCTTTCAAACGCAGTGTGTCGAGGCATCTCGAAATGAACAGATCTTGAATTTGGGTCTCTTTTGTATGGTTTTTGATTTTTCTTGGAAGGAACTGTTATTGCGGGCTCAGCCTTTGGTTCCTTCTTCATCGCATATATATATATATATATATATATATATATATATATATATATATAGAGAGAGAGAGAGAGAGAGAGAGAGAGAGAGAGAGAGAGAGAGAGAGAGAGAGAGAGAGAGTTTGCTGAGTCCGATGGCTTAACTTACGTATTATTTTCTTTTGGGGATAGCAGAAATGTACCTGGCAGTTGGCCACATTTGTCTCGCATTCAAGAGACCCCTTGTTCAATTCCGAGCCATATACGAGACCACTGGGAAGTCTCATTCACCCCAGCCTGTTTGTACCTACAAGTGGACTAAGGGTTTGGATGCTTAAATAGACTTTAGCGCATTGTTGTATAGGGCATGTTGTCGGGATTTTTTTTTTTTTTTTTATGTCGGCCATACAGTCTTGGTGACGATGGCATACAAGGCCCGCGATGGAGAGAACCTGGTATCAGTGCAAGAGCTAGTCACGAGTCCTTTGAGCAGGAGCTTTTTTTACTCTAGCTTGTGTGCATCTAAAAATGAAATAGGGACCTGGATCTGTATAACGATTGTTTCATGTCCTAGTAGGAAGGAATGTTTGGTGATTTCCATGCCAGTCTCGCATCTCAGATACTGAGAATGAGGAAAGAAGCTGGGCCTTGCAGAACTTCCCCTCCACAAACGTTTTACCACTATTAGCCATCTGCCGACTTCTGTGCAGTCGAAGACATAAAATTATTACATTTAGTAAATACCAGACAATTTTAATCAGCTGAAAGAGCACCTCTACAATAACATGATTAAAGCTCCATATAAACCTGATACATGCTGATTATACCAGGAAACTCTATGAAATACCTAATTGGCAATAATATAAAAATGCAAACAAAAACCATCTCTGGCGAAGCCTCCTTTATGTAAACTTTCAACCCATCTTGTTTCTTCCATAGACCTGTCTCTACATGGACAAAGTTTCCCAATGTATCTATTTTCCTTCCATGGAATAACACCCTTTTTCTCTATGAACCTATTTCCCTCCACATTTTTCCCAATGGATTTACCTTCCTTCCAACGCCACAAAAACTAAACTCACCCACCCATTGCAATGTCTTAGCAGAAGAATGACTGAGGAACTTGTCACCCTCAGAGACATATCAACTTTTAATTATAAATATATGCAGTGAAATCGGATATTAGTTTCCAATTAAAAGGAAATAAGTAATATGCCTCATGCATTCCTTCACTCTGAGTATTATAATAACTACGTATTGTACGAGCTGGTGCAGTGTATGTGTCTCAACTGACAAAAGGTGTAAGATAGTTGTCACCATGTAATAATGCGAGAAATATAATTATGAAGTAAGGAACTGATCAGGTCAGGTGCAGGTAAGGGGATGGGTCCATTATGATGTGACAGGGGTAAGCCAGCTCTGCTGTCAGGCCCTGCTGCAGATGTCGCTGATGGCACTGCGCAGTTAACCCTCGTGTGGTGTGGTGTGGTGGGGATCCGTCCCTCCTCCCCTGGGGCTAAGAAACTAATAAAAAGTGTGTGTGTGGATGTTAAATTGGGAATGTGTCGTCCTGTCTCGGCAACCTCTTTCTTTGGGGGAAGCAGCCTAGGTATATAGATAGATAGACAGAAGGAACTTGTGTGGGCCTATTGTTTTTGTGCTGGTAGGATGTCAGGGCAAAAAGTTAGTATTCGCTCTCACCACCAGTTGATAAGCTCTTACCTGTTCTGTTAGTGGCTGGTACTGAAAACTACAAAACTATTACACTCAGAACATTATTGAATATGCCAGTCAGATAGACCAGTGCTTAACAAATTTTGGAACGTAGAGTTGAAAAGTAAAAGTTATTGCATTGAAATTAAACAACATTGTGAAGTGATAGCGACTGAACTTCCCCTTATGAAGTGATAGCGACTGAACTTCCTCTTAAACTTTCGTCCTCAAGGAGACTCGGCTGGGGAGTGATATGAAATCTATATGCCTGGAGAAGGCAGCTGGCTGCCTGGCGATTGAAGGTAATATAACATGTGTATACTATGTATTATTTTTCACCACATCTCTAAAAAGGTACTTCCGATAATTTTTTCACCTTGTATATATAAAGTGGGCATAAAATGATGATAGTGCCAAATAAAAGCAATCATACCAGTATATTTTATCCAATAAGCCTCTGGAAACATGCATAGCCTTCAAGTATTTTCAAATTTAGAAATGAGTAGGGCTTATATTAACTCTGGAGAGTGGATAAGTAGAAGATCAAGGCAAACAGAGAGATGAAACAAAATAAACAGTGGGAGGAGCATGCTCCTTGGGCAATAATTAGTAAAGTAAATTTTAGTCACTTAACATTGATATTTACCCATCAGTTACACAAAGATCATTATTGCAGATAACAACTAAGCCTATATGAGAAAAAATGAGATTCTACGACCTTTACCGTACATCCCTTACCTGTTTAAGCAAGGATCACCTCTGCAATGATATAAGTCTTTGCTTATGACAAAAAAGTTCAGTGCAAATAATGTGGCCACATCACAAAACAAGCAGGCACATATGTATGGAGGTAACGAGCCAACCAGTGAGCGCCGACATACTACAGAAAGATGTTGGTGTGCAGCTGTAGTGGTCATGTGACACTGGATCTTGTGTAATCTGGAGAAAAAAAAAAAAAAAAAAGTGTTTTAGGAGTCCAAACTTGAAAATGTGGAATCTCTTTAAGTGAAAAAAGGTTGCTAATGTTTGTCATTTTAACAATATGAAAAAGTGTGCCATCCTTCTTACCTGATATTATTGCACAGTTTGAAATAATTCATATTACTAGACAAGAAGCTTAGTATCAGTTAAGAGATTTTGAACGTTGAAGCCA
Organism: Coenobita brevimanus; assembly: GCF_032717465.1. Classification (NCBI taxonomy): domain Eukaryota; kingdom Metazoa; phylum Arthropoda; class Malacostraca; order Decapoda; family Coenobitidae; genus Coenobita; species Coenobita brevimanus. Next base: position 37,727,495 of record NC_137025.1, on the reverse strand, counting down.
GACATGTTGAGTCACACACTTGGCTTACCTATAATGAAAAATTTGGAATTTTTGGGCTCTTTGCAGTGCCATGTTATTTTTTTTTTTTTCAGAAAAGCTTGTCAAGTAACGCCAGTTAAACTTCCATAATTCTTTCATTGAACGATTTGAGTAAGTTTACTGTAGTTTTTTTTTTTTTTTTATTATTTCCGAGAATCAAAGTTTTGATTTTTTATTTAAGTGCATTTTGTCTCTATTCAGGAATTTTTTAAAGATATATAATACATAAATAGCTCCAAACTTTTTATTTTATTTTCAAAAAGCCTGCCATCGATGTCAATAGATTCATTGTAACTTTAACAGAGCTCGAAAAATGTGTTGGAACTGTAAGGTAATGAATTTGGCTTCTTTTTGTTTTGTCAATATGATGGAAAATTTTTTAAGTTACACTTAATCCTTTTTTCAAAAGTGCTTCAGAGATATGATATGCGAAGTGTTCTATACTGCTCAGAGTGACGATTTATGGTTTCTGTTCAGGAATATGGTGACAAAATTAAGAAAAGTAACTAAAGCAACAGTTGCAGCATTCCTTTTAAATAAGCATGCCAAAGATGTAAGTAAATTCCCTGCAGCAGTAGTCTTAACCCGCCGCATTCCGACTTATTTTTTACCAATGCCCCCCTCCAACCCCAACCGATTTTGGATTTTTTTTTTTTTTTTACTCAAACCCCCGCTTTTGTGAGAAACAATGGCAAATCAAGGAAAAATTGCTCAACTGAGCTTAGAAATGGTCTAAACAGGTGGCCCTTTAAAACCTGGTACCGTGTTCTCTGCAGCAGTGCTGCGGCTGTCGCGTTTTCTATGAGAGGGGTAACTATTGCAAGCCACTCAGAATAGGTAGATATTTGTTCTTTTGGTACGAATTTATATGATGTACAAGAATATGTTGGTGTTCACACAATAATATAGGTGATATAAGTGTTGTTTCACTCACTGAACACATAAACATACAGAACCTTCCTTGGCCATGTTACCTCCTCATCACTTCTGTTCATTTCTTCCTATGGTGCCACATAATCTTTGTCCACATCGTCAATGGCGTGGGGGGGGGTCACGTGGGGTAAGGCAGTGTCATCGCCTGGCGGCAGGTAGAGGAAGGTCTCCCATGTATGCCTATCAATAATTATGCGCAAACTTTGAAAAATATGCAAATGACGGACCTCGCAATTGCCAAATGTATGGGTATGTTGTCGGGACTGAGCGTGACAAAACGTTGCAATGTATCCATATGTAAACGGGACTCAGCGGGTTAAAATATAAAAGACTGTCAGTGTTGTGCCTGGCACAGGCGCATCCACACCATTACTTGTTTAACAGAATTTAAGTACGCATGACTCACTCCAACAATAACCTGTTAGTTTCCTTGGTTAATGACCTTTACCAATAGTTTTATTATCTGCATGAATAAAAACAGTAAATAGGAACACCTGTGTATCATGCTGCACTATATAGTTTTACAAATGACATTAATACATGTGTTCAAAAAAAATCAATACTGAACACACACACACACACACACACACACACACACAATCAAATATTTGGGAGAAAGGCGACTATGAAGACCTGACAGAGAACACAATTCAAAGTTTAAGAACATTACTACATAGAATGGAGGGGAAATCTGTAAGAATTATAGTAACTGGAGATTTCAATACAGATATAAATTGAAATACTCTTAGATATAAAAAGCCAGTAAAGCTGCTGGGACCAAAAGCTGCTGGATCTTGTGCAGGAGTTTTTCCTAACACAACATGTAAAAGAAAGCACCAGAAAAAGAGGACTTAACGGACCATCAGTACTAGATCTTATATACACGAGGCAAGAAAAATATATTGACAATACAATGTATCACCCTCCATTTGGCAAAAGCGACCATGAAGTATTAAATTCCAACTTCAGGATTGCATATGACATAGATAACAGCAATGAAAGTTACAAAAAGGGCAACTATCATGACCTAAAGCAATACTTCTTAGAAATAGACTGGGAAAAAGAGCTTAGAGGGTAAGATTTAAATGGTATATACAGAAAATTCTGTGAATTTTATGAAATAGGAGTCCAAAGTTACATCCCTCGCACAAAGAAGCAGAAATGAAAATAAAGAAATGGTTTAATAAAGAATGTAAAACGGCAAAAGAAAAAAGAGACTTGTTGTGCAATAGATACATAAGACACAACAGTGAGAGCGCAAAACAACTATAAACAGGCAAGAAATGAATACGCAAGATTAAGGAGAGAAGCCCCAAAACAGTTTGAGGAGGACATCATTAACAAAAGTAGTGATCAACCGAAGCTATTTTACAGGTACATCCGAAGCAAAACTAAAGTAAGAGATAAAATACAATCCATTACGGATGAAGGGGCCCTCTAGAAACAAGAGAAAGATATACCTGAAGCAATAAATAAGAATATCCAATCATTTTACAGAAGAAAATAATTTTGAGAGGAATGATATGGAACATTCATGCCCAAACATAGCCTATTACCAGATATACAAATATCAGAAAAAGAAATACAAGAGGAGCTAAGTAAATTAGACAAAGGAAAAGCAAATGGTCCTGACAAAATTTCATGTTGGGTGCTACACGAATGTGCAGTGGAGTTAAGTAGACCACTATCTTTAATATTCAAGGAATCCTTGGGTCAAGGTTAACTACCTGATATTTGAAAGAAAGCAAACATTGTTCCCTTATTCAAGAAAGGGAATAGACATAATCCACTCAACTACCGACCAGTATCACTGACCAGCGTTGTATGTAAGATACTGGAAAAGCTGATAACAAAAATTTGGGTAAACCATCTAAAAGAACACAATATGATAACAGAAAGGCAATTTGGTTTCAGAAAGGGAAAATCATGTGTTACTAATTCATTGAGCTACTATGACAGTTGCAGAAACATTATAGAAAAAGGAAGGGTGGGTGGACAGTATCTATCTAGATTTCAAGAAAGCATTTGACAGAGTACCGCACCAAAGACTTTTATGGAAACTGTGACCATCAAGGAGGAATCCGAGGCAAACTGTACTGCTGGATGCAAGATTTTCTCAGAAAAAGGGAAATGAGAACAGTACTAAGAGGAAATTACTCATCATGGAGGGAAGTGACTAGCTGAGTTCCACAGGGTTCAGTGCTTGCACCAATTACGTTTTTAGTGTGTGTAAATGACATAGATAGTACCATTGGAAATGAAAGCTATCTAAATATGTTTGCTGATGATGCAAAAATACAAAGGAGAATTACTAACACAGACTCTTGTAAAAAGCTACAAGAAGAAATAACTTTATGAATGGAGTAACACATGGCAAATGGAATTCAATGTGAACAAGTGTCATGTAATCAAGTTTGGTAAAATTGGGAAAAGACCAGATTGGGATCATAAGTCGGGAAGTAAATCCCTACACATATCAGAAGGAGAGAAGGACTTAGGTGTGATTATCAATAACAGACTATCTCCGGCTGACCACATAATTGAGAAGGTATGGAACATGTATACACTGCTTGCAAATATGAGAATAGTATTCACAAAAAATAATGAAGACATGCTGAGGAAGATAATAACATCTTCTAACAGACCTGGAGTATGCATCAGTAGTCTGGAATCCTCATCTCTTGAAACACATAGATAAGATCGAGAAAGTTCAAAGGGCCGCTACAAGATGGGGAGCAAGCTTAACCCGCAGCGTCCCGGAGACGTGAATTCACATCCTCACATGATGTGCCCTCATATCCCGGAGACGTGAATTAACGCGGCAACATTGCAAGGTCCCTAATTTGCACAATTTTCAATTTTCGCGAGTGATTTCGCGAGTGATTTTTGGCACTTATACACGGGACACCTTCCTCTATTCCTCTACAAGATGCCAAGCAGCAATGCCTTACACCGCGTAACCTCTCCCCCCCCCCCTGCACGCCATTGTCTCGGCAATTGACCTTTTACCAGTGACCTGGCCAATAAAGACATTCAGGGCCAGAGTGATTCCCCAATCGATGACAATGTGGAGGACAAAGTTTACATAGCATTAAAGGAAGAAACAGTCAGAAATGATGATCAGGTAATGTGGGAAAAAAAGGTCATGAATGGTGATGAGTTAGTGAGTGAAACAATGCTTATAATGCTTATATTACTGTTTGAAAACCAATATACTCTTGTACTACATATAAAATCGTACCAAGTAAATAAATAAATACTGTTTATGAGTGGATAAAATAGTTACCCTCCCATAGAACTCGTTCTCTTTGGTGCCAGCCTGTTAGAAAACCCAGTCAGGTAAGGAGGTACTCGTACCTGGATCGAGTATTTTAAGTCTCAGGTGAGCGATTTCTCTATGAATTTTCGATGTTTCTCACCAAAAGCGGATGTTTGGGCGAAAAAAAAAAAAGGTCCAAAAATGTCGGGACTGGGGCGTACTACTGCCCAGAAAACGTCGGGATGGGGCGGGTTAAGAGATCCAACCTATGAAGAAAGACTGGAAACACTGAATCTACCTACACTACAGGAGAGAAGGGACAGAGGAGACATGATTATGCTATATAAATGCATATCAGGGTAGAAGAAAATAGACATAAATGAGAATATAACCTATGGGGAAGCATCAGCAAGAGGACACTGCAAAATACTGCACAAAAAGAGAGGCAATAAAGACATAAGGAAATTTAGTTTCCCAAATAGGGCAATTGACCAGTGGAATGCACTACCGAATGAAATAGTGTGTGCCCAAACAATTAATTAATTTAAGGAGATATATGATAAAAATGGTTTAAGACTCGAGATAGTTCGAGCTTGACTCATTCCTGTAAACATACAATTAGGTAAGAACAATTAGGTAAGAACACACACACACACACACACACACACACACACACACACACATTGTTATGAGCATTTTTTATTAACATTAACTTAGACCGTTATCACCATACTATTCATATCAAATGTTTATGAGTGTTCAGACCAACTATGTCAGTACACTCATTTCTATGATTTATCCAATAGATTTCATAATCCCACATCTTTAATAATTCTTGAGATTTATTTTTCTGTCAACATAACACCCATGTCACTGTAGACTTTCAAAGTTCAGACCCTACGAGAGGTTAAAAATGACTGTCAGGTGCGTATGAACACAATCACGATCATGCAGTTAGTTACAGATAAAGACATAATTCTCCTAAAAGGTTTGACTACAATTGTGCTAGAGTAACAGAACATAAAACAATAGCCTATAACACTTATACAAGGACCAAAACCAAAGAAGCCTTTAACTATTATAGAAATATCAGAAACCATGCTAAATCTATCATCAATCTTTCTAAATCAAACTTTCTGTATAGACAGGCTAACAAACTACTAAACAACCCAAATAATAACAATATATTCTGGTCAACCCTTAATTCATTCAAAACTAACTTCACTACCTCCTCTTCTATTCCACCTTTACAGTCCTCCAATGGAAATCTAGTAAGTGACCCACGTGGAAAAGCCAAACTTCTTGTTGACATTTTTTCAACAAACTCAACCCTAAATACAGAAAATTACACTATTGCTGTACTTGATTTTGATTCCCCTCAAATACCTCCGTTCATGATTCACACCAGATATGTACAAGCTGTATTACAGAATCTCTCAGCAGACAAAGCTACTGGTCCAGATGAAATTCCTTCAATAGTACTTAAAAATTGCTGCTCAGTGTTAGCTCCTGTATTGGCAAAATTTTTCCGATTATGCATCCGTACCTCAAGTTTTCCAGCCTCTTGGAAAGCAGCAAGTATCCATCCTGTTCCTAAAAAGGGGGCAACTTCTGACCCATGAAACTATAGACCAATTGCAATAACTTCCATTCTTGGCAAAGTTTTTGAGACGCTAATTAACAAACCCATAACCAAGCACCTAGAAATCAATAAATTAATCAATGATTGCTGGTATGGATTTAGACAAGAACGTTCAACTGTGGACATTCTTTGCCTTCTTACCCATAAGATTAACAAAACAATAGACCAACATGGTGAAACACACACAGTAGCACTAGATATATCAAAAGCATTTGACAGAGTATGGCACCGGGCCTTATTGTCTAAGATGTCACACTATGGCCTTGCATCACTGGTTCCTCTAATTTCTTCTTACCTTCATAATAGAAAAGTACGGGTCGTGGTAGATGGTATTTATTCTCAGTTTCATTCCATAAATGCTGGCGTACCTCAGGGATCAGTTTTGGCGCCAACCCTCTTTCTCGTTCATATCAATGACCTCCTATCTGTCACTCACAACCCAATACACTCTTATGCTGATGACTCGACCCTTCATAGTTCTTTCACATTTAGTACCTGCTTTACACAATTTGATATTATAAATTCCCAAATCAACACAGCTATTTCTTTGAACCAGGACCTTTCTAAAATTAATCAATGGGGACTAACAAATCTGGTCTCATTTAATGCTCAGAAAACTAAATACATTAATTTCTTCAAAAGAAAGAATCCCTCAGACTCTCACATAATTTTAAATGATGTCAATATTCCCATATCCACTACAATTGATATCCTAGGTGTTACTTTAAACCTCAACCTAAGCTGGACAGGTTATGTTAAATCCCTTGCTAAAAATGCTTCCAAAAAATTGGGACTTATGTACAGAGTTCGTGAGTTCTTCATTGACGAGCAGATGGCCACAATATACAAAAATCATGTGCGTTCTCAGATCGAATATGTTCACCACTGTGGAGTGGATGTGGAGCAGTTGCATTGAGGCAGTAGGACAAAATTCAAAATAAAGCCATTAGATTGATCAATAATTCTGCCATCATGCAAGACCTTCCTCCATTATCAGTACGTAGAGATGTTGCTTCTTTAGCATTATTTTATAGATATTTGTACTGTAAGTGTTCAGACGAACTGGCTTCAATTGTGCCTCCCCTTCACATTTTCTCCCGAAATACTCGGGCAGCTGGGAGCGCCCATGAAATCACACCTCTCCCCCGCAATGCAGAACCTCTACTTATCAAAATTCATTTATCCCCAGAACTACTACTCTTTGGAATTCGGTTCCTGGGAGTTGTTTCCCACAAACATTTGATCCACTTCTGTTCAAGTCCAGTTGTTATATTTTATGAATGGAGGATGCCTTTAGGCACATGGACTTATTATTTCCCCTTTGTTTTTCCTTACTCCATTCATTATCTATTAAAAAAAAAAAGTCTGTAGTAGCTGTAAATGTGTACTGTTCTGGTCGAGTACAGTATAACCAGGTACTCTCAAGGAGATTGTACGTTAATTTTCTTTTACACACAACCGACTTTCGCCTACTTGCTCAAATGAGGGTTGCTTCTGGCCTATCTGTGACCCAGGTACTGCCATCCAGCCAAGTCTCATCGAAATTTTATTTCTAGTTTCAGCTACAACACACACACACACACACACACACACACACACACAGATATATATATATATATATATATATATATATATATATATATATATATATATATATATATATATATATATATATATATATATATATATATATATAAATTATTAGATGAAAAAAGCAAGTCATAATAAAAATGAATTAAGAAACACTTAAAGATGGACTGCAGCCTGAAGCTACTAGTGAGAATGTAAGTGAAGATGGGGCAGATGTGTGAGAAGGACAGTGAGACGGCTCGTATGAGAAGAAGATAATAGGTGAGGATGATTTGTGCGAAAGAAGGAGGCGATGTGAGACAGGAAGAAAGTAAAGGACAAGAAAGTGAAAGAAAAAAAATAATAAAGGTATACCATGATCAATAAAGAGGGATTTCTGATAAAATGTAAGTGCTAGGGAACTCTGCAGTGCAAGAGAGAGAAACACGAAAAAATATAAGTGATAAACAGTAGGATAGAGGAGATACTGTATAATAAGTAGAGAATGATAATCGTGGGTAACAAATAACAGGAGAAAAATGGACGGAATGAGGTTGAAATGGAAAGAAATCGAGTGTGATACAGGAGAATAAGAGCTGGTGATAATGGAAAATACAATGTGGAATTGAGTGTGAAAAAGAGAAGGATGTAGGGAGGGAGGGAGGTAAAGAAAAGGGGAAGGAGGTCATAAGAGAGAGAATGGAAAGAGAGTGGGAGTAAGAAAGAGAGGAAGAAAGCGTCATATTGGATATGGGCCACGGAAGAAAAGGCAGCTGGAGAAGGTAAACGGGAAAGGTTAGAGATGAAAAAATGAGAGAGAGAGAGAGAGAGAGAGAGAGAGAGAGAGAGAGAGAGAGAGAGAGAGAGAGAGAGAGAGAGAGAGAGAATTATGAAGAGAAGCAGTGTTTGTGAGAGACAGACGGTGTCAATGGAAAAAGGAATGAACGATAGTGAGAATGCTAAGCGAAGAGAGTTAGTGAGACACAAAGAAGTTGGGAGAAGTGTGCAAGAAAAGAGATTATGTAGTGCGAATATTAATGCGAAGGGAGAGAACGTGATCAGGGAAAAAGAAAGGGAAAAATGTGCTAGGAGTGCGGACTTGATGGAGGAAAATAGTAAGCATGCTGAAGTGAGTCTGGAGAAAGATATGTGAAAAGATGGGATGGGGGTGATGGGAAATGTGGAAAAGAGGACATTATTAAGAGTGATGATGTGAGAGAAAATTAGCATTTGTAATGAATGAGCTTGAACGAACTGAGATGGAATAAACGAAGAAAAGAAAGCGAGGGAATGGAAGCGTGAGTGGAGGTATGAAGCGTTGGATGAGGATGATGAAGAGGAGAGGGAGGATAAAGAAAAACTAAATGAAGTACGGTATTCCAAGAGGAAGAGGCCTGGAGTGCAGAAGTGGGGGATGGGGAAATGAAACCTATGCTAGCTTCAGTCTTTGTTTCAATTATCAAGCAACCCCCTCCCCCTCTCAACATGTGTGTATCAGGGGAGGTAGGTAGGATATCGAAAAGCATTGCAAAGAAACCTAAACATTACAAAAGAAAAAGAGAAATTAAGATTTTGGCTATTAAAAGGAGAAGTAAAAGGGCTTTGGAACTTCTCGAACTTTCGGAAGATAAAAGATATTGGAAATTTGGTAACAAAAGTGAAACGATGAAGAAAATAAAAGAAAAAGATGTTGAGGGTGTTGCTGATAACGCGAATTAAAACCAAGTTTCTTAATGAGGCGCCTCGGGTTAGGTTCGGGATAATCATGGGTGTGACTGAGCTTTCTGTGGTACATAGAAGTAAAATGGCTTGTGTTTTTGTTGGGGTTCTTATAGATCTGTATTTTTATTTTTAGATTACATCATTCATGGTTAGTTTCCGTCTTGTCGTGAGTTTCTTTCAGGCCATGTGTACGCGTTGTTATTTATTCTTACTTGGGATAAACTGTAGTTTTATTTTAAGAATAATTTATATTTTATGGTACCATGAGGTACTGTCTTCTTGGATAATCTGTGGTTTATTCCAACTTTCGTTTGTGAATATGGATCAACACAGATTCTGATGATGTGATATGGATACGACTGAGTTTCACAAGAAGCAGCCACCTTTGATGCAGTTGGGTATCATATACCTGTCACATACAGTAGCACTCATATACTGAAAAGGCCTTGCACACCAAAATGTACCGGTATGTTTACCCAAAGCACACACACACACACACACACACACACACACACACACACACACACACACACACACACACACACACACACACACACACACACACACACACACACACACACACACACACACACACACACACACACACACAGGGTTACCTAATTTAAAAAGATCTTTTATTGAGTTAAAAGAGGGAAAGCATTATGAAATTCTCTCTCTCTCTCTCTCTCTCTCTCTCTCTCTCTCTCTCTCTCTCTCTCTCGCTGATGAGGTAAACTGTGTACTCCCTTCATCTTGCCTTAATAACGACCACAACACTGACGTGAGGAGAATGGATCCCTTCAGGCCACTGGCTGAAGGAAGAAGGGAGGCAAGGAAAGACGGGGATGTATGAAGGAAGAAATACTGATAACAGAGAAGCAGAAGGAAAGCCAAGAATGAAAATGATATGAGAAATGAACTGAAAGGTTTGTAGCCAGAGGAACAAGTAAAGCAGGAAGAAACACAAGCATAAAGAAATGGGTGTCAGAGATAAAGTGTGAATGACTGTCATCCTTGAAAATTATCCTTGATTATTTCTTACTTTGGCTGATGCATTACTGGTCATAAGGAAAACTAAAAAATAAAAAAAGGTAACTACTGAGAAGATTATCTTTGAGGAACCGAAAGGTGTTCGAAAAGTGTTATAATGATGGAGGAATTGTCAGTATTAATGTTACAATGCAAAAGATGACAACAAGCACGTAGGTACAGACAGAGACGAAACGAATGGTAGTCGGAGAGAGAGAGAGAGAGAGAGAGAGAGAGAGAGAGAGAGAGAGAGAGAGAGATGTGAAGATGAAAGCTCAAGCACAAGAAGCAGGACAAAAGGACAAAAAAACTCTTCAACGGGAAGAGGGAGCGAAAAACCAAGGATGAAAAATGGCTACATTTTCCTACGCCCTCTACACCTGTTTGTGCTTTTGTGTCAGATGTTGCATTACTTTTCCTGATGTGAGTACTATTCATATCAATGTTGGCATAAGAAATGCAATATAAAATGTTGGTTAATGGTTTTGGGTGACTGTAGGCTATTTAGTGTGGGAATGGGGATGAAGACTAGAATTAACCAAAGCTGTTTATGAGACTATATTAAGTCATAATATGCCGTAATGTACTCTTTAATGAAACTGCGCTATGTCAAGGTCGTTTTTCTACAATTTTTTTGTTGGACAGGATGGCAGGAGTCTAGGATTATGGGTAAAGTTATCAAAAAGGGAGATGAATGAGAATGGTTGATGGTGCAATAAGGGTTGAGGGACACAGGCCTGGAGGAGGGAAAAAGTGGAAGAAACGATAATGGGCACTGTATAGGACAGGAAAACGAAGTAAACAGAAAAGGTGGATGGAAGAAAAGAACAGCCACCCCATAATATCCTTTCACCATCCCCTTCCCACCTCTGTTCTTCCATATAGTTGGTCCCTCAACCCCATCGCCAGAGTTACATGCTGATACAAGAATGCCGCTCATTTCTGCAAAAGTTATTATCATCTGGATTTTGGTTTCTTCCCCACGTATCCTTCTAGAATATTAAAATCTACTTCTCTACTAGTCTACTTCCAACCATATGAGCCCAGAAATACTTCCACCAAAGTAGCTTTATGGAAATATGATCATTGGGGTCGAGAGAATCGGAATAACAGGGATGCTATCATCTGCATGTAGGGCAATTTATGTAGTTACCTAATTCGATGCTAATTATGTCATATTTAAAGAATCATATCTTCCATATAAATACGCTTACAGATATGAACTTGGTGTCTATACCCATATTTTCTACCCCAAGGACTTCATAGAACATGTTTTCAACCTCGTAACTATGTTTCCAATATGCATAATGTGTATAATTATCAATCATTCTTCAGTAATCGCGAATCTCCAATAACTATCATGTAAATTTTTTTATACAATATCAAGGGTAATGAAGTCTGTTTCAGATGGGGTTACTTGTATCTAAGCATATTTCAATACATTTACTACTGCACATCATTTATATGGTACAATAATATCTTGGCCACACTTAATTAATGACGTGACGACTCGAGTATCACAGTTACTTCTAAACTATTCATGATTAACAAGTAAAATTGACCGAGTGCTTTATTTACAAATCCTTAAGTCCATAAACAAGTCAATGAACGAGTCTTCTTTGTACATCGCCTCTTCTCCCTCATCTTCTTCATGAACAATTAGTGGATTGTGACAACTATACCGACCTTCACAGTGGCAACAGTCAGTGCAAGAGAAGCCAGCTGCTTTGCAGCTACATTCATTTTGCCTACAAGCGGTTGTTGCACTGCATCTGCAGCTGGTGATGTCAAGGAGTTGTGCTGGAGCCAGTGGTTGATCTGCTTTGCATGGCATTAATTCTCCTTGTGATTTTCCAGCTATTGCTTGAGATATCATTTGCGTCAACTGGAGGGCTGTCTTTGTCAGCAGATTTCCACAATTGCATTTACAAATGAGCTCTATGCGTGTGAAAGAAGAGATTCTTGTCCACAGGAGGCAGATTCTTTAGTGAAAGTGGCTTCTTTTTGCTTTTTTCTGGTGTTATATCTTGACACATTCATGGAAGAAGCCTTCGTTTTACCATATAGTGAAAAGAAAAAGGCCTGAGAAGCTCTCTGAATGACATCATGAGAGGCAACTTCTTCATCAAGAACCGTGTCCAAACGATATATATCGTTGTTTAGCAACACTATTAAGGCAGAACTCTTGTCTGTCCCACAGGGAAATGATACTTTGTCACAGACAGACAGTGCATACATTCCGAGAAGATCCTGACATTTGGCTCCAAGCTGTGCAACGGTAGGATTGATGTGAAGGACTGTTATCCATCGCATTTTTTCATGTTTATGCAGCACTTGTTAGAGATATCATTTTTCCACTCGCAGTACACTGTCAATGCATGCACATCACAGCAAGATGTTCCTTACCGGATGTTTGCAGGACTTTGTCTGGAAGAAATGGTGGGTCTAGTTTAGGTGGGCCCTTGTAGTGCTCACATTATTGATATTGGTGTGTTAGATGGAGAGATGAAGCCTCAGAATTCTTTAGCTGAGGGATCGTGAGCTGCAGTACGCCAGCATTTCCTGGCATCAAGATGTCTGTTGGATGCTGTATGAAGTCTGTAACCATTGCATAAGTACCGTACGGCCCACTGGCGATGCAGATCAAAAGATCAAAGTTATCTCCCCAGCCAAAGAGAAGCCTGTGCTCAGAATGTGAGGCCGTTTCTTGTGGAATACACCAGCATTCTATGAGACATTTGATGGTGCTGATTTCCTGAATCTCAAGACTTGGCCGTGCGTGGTTAATAAACCTTGCTCACTCAGGGTCTTTATCAGCTCTGAACTGCCGTGTTTGTGATGTAGTTTCATAGCAAGACCTAAGGTCGTTTGGTTTATTGTCTTATTGATGTGATGTTGAATACTTTGTGCTAATGTAAGAGATGGCTTTGTGACCTTTCCATCCGAGTCGAATACAGAGGCGAGTCATAGAAGAGTCTCACTTATGTCCTTGATATTGTTGAGGAAGCTAAAGTCATTCAAGTCATAGTCGCGACGTTGAGCAATGCTTCTTACTTCAGCCTTGATCCTCCTAACTGAGGTGCCCACAGCATCATCTTCAGTAGACCTTGAATGGTTCACAGATTTCATAAATTTTCATAAAACCTTTCTAAATCCAATGACAATTTCAAAATCTTCCACGTTAATAGCATTAATATCCTCACTGAAATAATTACACAGATGAATTAACCTCAGCTTCCTTGACAGTTGTCCGGATTCTTCTATTAAAATTGTTGTAATTCAGCTGCTTTCTAAGTCTGCTGCATGTCAGCTTCCATATGATTAACTACATACATCAATGCCTCATCAACAATGAGTTTGCACGAATCTGCATTTACTGTATTCATAGTGATAAGTCGAAATCTGTCATAACGGCAAACATGGTACTGCGCATTATAAGCAGGTAAGTCTGTAAGTACACTACAAAGCCTTAAGGTACCTTTCTGCTCCAATCATCCTGACGTTCATCCCAAGTATCAGTTAAAGCTTGCCTGAATGTGGGCACCCCTTCCCCTATCTGTTTTGTTTCACACTGCTTTACTGGATCCCAACGATCTTGATGTTTTGGATCTTTCTGTAGCTACTGCTTGTCACATATCGTACAATCGTTTCTGAACTCAATAGTCGACATTACATAAGATTTCAGGACTCTGTCTATCAGACTCATATGTCCATGGCGCCTTTCTCTTGTTCTTACTAACAGTTTTCTGATTCCAACATCGTGATGTATAGGTAGAGTGACATGGCTTATGGCACTGAGTTGTTGCCGTTTCTCCGTGTGACTCCACTAACTTCTCCAATATAAAGTGAATGGAATCATCTTTCTCATTGCTTCGAGAGATGTTAGTCTTTATTCGAGAAAGCTAGCAATTACGCCAAATTCCTTCGAGAGGGGTGAAGTCAGTGAATGTACAGTGAGGTTGGATGATGAGGAAATGGAAACTGTGAGTACGTTTAAGTACTTGGGTAGTGTGATGAGTAAGGATGGAAGTTTGGAGGGTGAAGTGCTTGAAAGAGTACAACAAGGAAGAAACGTTGCTTGTTCCTTGAAGGTGGTAATAAGAAACAGGGAAGTGAACATCGAAGTGAAAAAGTTATTACATGACAGTATTGTGATATCAACTCTAATGTATGGAAGTGAAGTTTGGACGATGCTGGAGGGACACAAGTCAAGAGAGAGAGCAGTGGAAATGAGTTATTTAAGAGGAGCCTGTGGAGTCACATGGAGAGAGAGACTGACAAATAAGGAAGTGAAGGAGTGTTGTGGTGTGTATGTGGATGTGATAGCAAGCGTTAGGAGAAACACATTGAGGTGATTTGGCCATGTGGAGAGGATGGAGAGTGAGAAACTGACGAGGAGAGTGTATGTGAGTGAGGTGGAGGGGGAGAGAGGGAGGGGAAGGCCAAGGATGAGATGGAGGGATGGAGTGAAGAGGTATATGATAGAGGGGGAAGTGAGTTGGGAGCACGGCAGTGAAATGGCGGGGGACAGGGTAACGTGGAGGCGAATTGTTTGTGGCCACCCCGGATGGGATTAAGGCGTCTGGCAATAGATAGATAGATAGACAGAAATTCCTGGCTTCCTGGAGAAAAGATGCAGTGCTTCTTCATGATGAATCTGATAGTAGACAAAATATTTATTCATTAGTCATGAGGCGACAGATTATTTACACCACTATAATGTGATTATATACATAATGCATACTAGAAACATAGATCCGAGGTTGAGAACATGTTCAATAAATACTTTGGGGTTTAGACACCAATACCATATGTCAAAGTGTTCTTATATGGAAGATATGAGTATTAAAATATGATGTAATTACCATATCATTATACTAATTATACAAATTGCCCAACACGCACATGCTGGCATCCCTGTCTGAGTCTTTAGTCCCCAGTTATCATATATCCAGAAAAATACTTTGATAGAAACAACATTCCTGGGTATCACTACAGAGGATATAGTGCTGGCAACTGGACTCTAGGCTACTGTTTATCAGTGTCCAGCCCAACCACTGATTCTGGTGTAAAGGTTAAGTGGCTGGGAATGCCTGCTTTACCCTTTATCTACGTATCTTATTCTAAGTGACATTGTACGTTTCGTATCACCTCTTCCTTACATATCAGTTTTATTCTGCACAATACATTTCAAAATATGTTGAGATTAAAACGATATAAGTAAACTGGAATATAATGCCAACATGCAGTATATGAAATGATAGCTGTGGTAGAGGCGCAACGAAGTTTCTTATGTCACTTATAATACAGCCCTGGGTCTCACTCCTCTTTCCCTTCTTTACTTGGCAATCTCTACTTTTCAACCATTTCTCTCAGGCATCTCTCCTCTCAGTCCTTTCCATCCCATCGTCTGCATTCCCATTCCTCATTCTCATTTTCTCTTTTGTCGATCCCTCCTCTCTCTCTCTGTCTGTCTCTGTCTGTCTGTCTGTCTGTCTGTCTGTCTCTCTCTCTCTCTCTCTCTCTCTCTCTCTCTCTCTGTTTTACATTCACTCTTTCCCATTTCTGGCATTTTGTGGTTATCGTCCACTCCTTAGAGTGGTGGTGTACACATTTTCCCGGTGGAAATGGAGGACGAAGAGGAGTAGGCGCAGGTTGGGGGTTAAATGACAGGGTTGCCTAGCAATCAGGGGCGTTTGGGTAGGATCGTCTAGTGGTATTTCATAAAGCAGGATTCGGGACTACTTATGGTGTTTCTATGCAAGCCTCTCTGGGCCTGCCTGTGTGATTATTCGCTTTTCTTGTCAGCCTCTATGTTTATTAGAGTCTCCTGCTATGGAGAGTTATGCGCAGTTTTCCTGGGCTTCTTTGTTAATTATTTTTGTTTTCCTGTAAATTTCCATGTTCAAAGCTGCTAATTTCTTTCTTTACCACTTTGTTGTCTGTTCTTACGCCTTATTTCTATCTCCAAATTTTCCAAACTTTTATTTTTTATTGTGTTTTTCGCCTGTGTCCAGTATTCGCATATTTGTGTAGTCCCCCTAAAAACTATCATCCTCTTTCCTCCTTTTTGGAAATTATCGCAGTCATCTAAATTTTCGAGTAGTAAATTTATACACCTGCATTATGTTGGTCGGCCTGCCACCATAATATAACAAAGTTGGTAGTGATTTGATAGGCACATGCCTTTATTACTATGAATCCTCATGTTCAGTCTTCAGTATGATAATACAGCAAAATAACGACAGTTTATCAATGGTCCTAAGTCAATGTACAGTTTTGTCATGATAACGCAAAATGTTTATGGCGACGTCACAGTGGTGAGTGTCAATACCATGGGTGCTCTTTGACATCGTGTCGTAAAATACTTAAGAAAAGTCTGCAATGGATTTAAATACTTTGTATTCAAACAATATTGACAATTATGCACTTAAGTTCAGTGTCATCATTATAAGCTGTGGTATTGTAATGCAGCTTTAAAGACTTGCAAATCAATGTAATATTGGATATTTTCATTTTACATTGCATTTGAATCAGTTTGACAGTGATATCAGTTCTTGGAAATATATTAATATTTATGTTACTGCTTGGCAAACAAATTGTTTGGTCGGACCTTATCAGTGATTCATGAATTTATATGATTAAAAATTTCTAATGACTCGGCACACAGTATAAAATATCACCTTGATTTATTGTGTAAGATGACAGCAATTGGTATACCTCAAGTATGATGAAAATTGTATGAGTACAGGCAGAAGCAAGATGCAGATCACTGTCAGAAATATTATCCCTATGAAATGTCCCGTCTATGTCGTGCTGTGGGCATTTACAGAAACATTGGGTCTGAAGGGTGGAGGAGAAATTTTCCGTGGAACTGCACGATGCCTTGTAGGTTTTTTCCTTCCGTCTTAAGCCGATACAACCATATACCATGAGTTTCTTTTAAGCTCTTTAATTTGTGTGCGTCGGTTTTACCCGAGTCTCCAAACTTTCTAATAATTTTTTTCAGTTTAGAATAACCTACTCTTTTCAAAACAGAGGGATTAAACTCGGCGTTCATATAAGCTCTCTTATACTACTTGCCTTTTCTTAATAATAATAATAATAATAATAATAATAATAACAATAATAATAATATAACTGTCGAGGCAAGACCCATAAAATGACAAAAAAAATCAGCACCTGCATCAAGTTAATGAAATTTGTCCTTCATGACTTTGGATTTTCTTCTTATTTCAAATTTCAATACGTCATCCCTATTTTCCTTCCCTATTAGTACAAATCCCACTTTGGCTTTGTGTATCACACATGTTACTTAAGTTGGAAATCAATTTGGTCGCCCTGTAAGGATTAAGAAGTCGGTGATTTGCTATTGGTGCTGGATCAAATGGGTGGAGCAGGAAATTAAAATTCTTTCGCTTATCTATTATCTGATCTTCAGTGTTCTAAAATTCATTAAAGTTACTCCTCAGTATTTTTTTTTTTTTTTTTCGTTCACGTCTCCTGCCCATTTCTTCTCCCCACCTATCTTCTCTTTCTCCACAATTCTCATCTTTGGTTCATCTCTTAATCCGTTTCTCGGCATCCCATCAACGTCTATATCCTCACTCTTTTTTATATCCCATTAACACTTTATTTTTATATGTATCTTTATCTTTTCCTTAGTACAGTGCACGTTGCGCATCTCTTCATCTTTAATTTCATTCGTGTATGATCTTTTATCCATTTTCTCACGCGCATTTCTGATTTCTTCCATCAGATCGTTAGCCATATTCTATGGTTTCTTCATCACCATCACTTCTTACCTACCATTATTCGCGTTCCATTAAATTTCACATTATATGAACTCCAACAATATATCCGTGATCCTCCATCTCATTGTGCAGACATATACTGTTGTTCAAAAGACATGTTTTTATTCTACCCACTCCTGTATGCTGAAGTTTCATTCATCTTACGGGAGGCTAATCTCCAACCTCTCCAGGTAGAAAAATTCCTCCTAAATTCAGTTCGGTGCTGCAGATACAGTAAAATTTACATAAAAAAACCTCCTTGTGGTTAAAGGCTTAATTAAAATAAATAATATTACTACCATCTCATGTTCTCTACGTCTCTCCTCATTAGTACTTTTCCATACCGGTACTCCACTTCCGTTAATTTCTCTCTCTCTCTCTCTCTCTCTCTCTCTCTCTCTCTCTCTCTCTCTCTCTCTCTCTCCCTTTGTTTCCTTTTGTAGTGTGTGTGTGTGTGGGTGGGGGGGGTGAGTGTGTGTGTGTGTGTGGTTGGGTGTTTTGCCTGTGTTTTGTGTGTATGTGTTTTTGTTTGTGTTTCTGTGTTTTTGTGTGTATGTGTGTGTGTTTATGTGTGTGTCTGTGTGTGTAGTTTTGTGTGTGTCTGTGTGTGTAGTTTTGTGTGTGTTTGTGTGTGTGATGGTGTATGTGTTTGTGTGTGTGTTTTTGTGGAAGTGTGTGTGTGTTTGTGTGTGTTTCTGTTTGTGTTTGTGTGAGTGTTGTTTGTGTGTGTATCTGTGTGTGTTTGTGTGCGTGTTGATTGTGTGTGTTTGTGTAAGTCTTTGTGTGCGTGTGCTGTGTGTGTGCTTGTGTGTGAGTTTTTGTGTGTTTGTATGTGTGTGTGTGTGTGTGTGTGTGTGTGTGTGTGTGTGTGTGTGTGTGTGAGTGTGTGTGTGCGTGTGCGTGTGGTGTGTGTGTGTGTGTGTGTGTGTGTGTGTGTGTGTGTGTGTGTGTGTGTGTGTGTGTGTGTGTGTGTGCGCTGTGTGAGTTTTTGTGTGTTTGTGTGTGTGTTTGTGTGTGTATTAGTGTGTGAGTGTGTTTGCGTGTGTGTTTGTTTGTGTACTTGTGTGTGTCTGTGTTTTTATGTTTGTGTGGTTTTGTTTTCATGTGTGTGTTTGTGTTCGTATGTCTGTGTGTTTGTTTGTGCGTGTGTTTGTGTGTCTGTTTGTGTGTGGGTGTGTTTGTGTGTACGTTTGTGTGTTTGTTTGTGTGTATGTTTGTGTGTGTTTATCTGTGTGTTTGTGCGTGTTTGTGGGTGTGTTTGTGTGTGTTTATGTTTATGTCTATGTATCTGTGTTTTATGTGTGTGTTTGTGTATGTGTGTGTGTTTGTGTGTTTCTGTATGTGTTTGTGTTCATGGTGTTTGTGTGTTTCTGTGTGCCGGTTTGTGTGTGTGCTTGAGCGTGAGTGTGTTTGTGTGTGACTGTGTTCGTATGTCTGTGTGTTTGTGTGTGTTTGTGTTTGTGTGTTTGTTTTTGTGTGAGTGTTTCAGTGTGTTTGTGTGTATGTTTATGTTTTTGTTTGTATGTTTGTGTGTTTGTTTGTGTTTGTGTGTTTTTGTGTGTGTTTCAGTGTGTGTTTGTGTGGGTGTTTGTGTGTGTTTTATATGTGCGTTTGTGTTTGTGTGTGTGATTATGTGTTTGTGTGTTTGTTTGTTTATGTCTGTATGTGTATTTTGTGTGTGTGTGTGTGTGTGTGTGTGTGTGTGTGTGTGTGTGTGTGTGTGTGTGTGTGTGTGTGTGTGTGTGTGTGTGTGTTCAGGTTTGGGTGTGCTTGAGTGTGTGTTTATGTGTGTGTTTGTGTGTGTTTGTATGTTGGTGTGTGTGTTTATGTTTATGTCTATGTCTGTGTGTTTTATGTGTGTGTTTGTGTGTGTTTGTCTATGTGAGTGTGTTTGTGTGTTTCTGTATGTGTTTGTGTGCATGGTGTTTGTGTGTGCCGGTTTGTGTGTGTGTTTGAGAGTGAGTGTGTTTGTGTGTGTGTGTGTGTGTGTGTGTGTGTGTGTGTGTGTGTGTGTGTTTGCGTGTGTGTTTGTATGTAGTTATGTCTGTCTGTGTTTTTATATTTGTGCGATTTTGTGTGATTATGTGTGTGTTTGTGTTCGTATGTCTGTGTTTGTTTGTGTGAGTGTTTGTTTGTGTGAGTGTTTGTTTGTGTGTGTGTATGTGTTTGTGTGTGAGTGTTTCAGTGTGTTTGTGTGTATGTTTATGTTTTTGTTTGTATGTTTGTGTGCTTGTTTGTGTGTGTGTTTGTGAGTGTGTGTGTTTTTGTGTGTGTTCGAGTGTGTGTTTGTGTCGGTGTTTGTGTGTGCTTGTGTGTGTGTTTTATATGTGCGTTTGTGTTTGTGTGTGTGATTGTGTGTTTGTGTGTTTGTTTGTGTATATGTATGTGTATTTTTGTGTCTTTGTGTGTTTGTGTGTTGTGTTTCTATGTGTGTTTGTGTGTGTTTACCTTTGTGTGTGTTTTTTGTATGTTTTGTTTGTTTTTTGTTTATTTGTATTTTGTGTATGCATGCATGTGTATTTCTGTGCGTTTGTGTGTGTGTGTTTGTGTGTGTATTTGTGTTTGTATTTTGTGTATGCGTGCATGTGTATTTCTGTGCGTTTGTGTGTGTGTGTGTGTGTGTGTGTGTGTGTGTGTGTGTGTGTGTGTGTGTATTGCCAAAGTATCTCGAAAAAATATTGAGGTATTTTTACCAAAGCCTTAGGAAACAACAACTATGTGGATCTGCAAAAGCGTATTACCTTTGGTGAGGATTTAATCAAAGCCGACCGAATGCCAGCAGCCATATACTTTTTGATATAGATTAACCTTTTGTGAATTGCAATGATTTAATTCCATTGGGGACGGCGAATTCTTAGCCAATAATATATTTTGGGTGGAGATTAGCATTCGACCCTCGAATAGTTTTGCATCATACTGTATCAGATTTTACTCCTCTCCATATCAATTTTAGTTACGGTATTTAAATTCAGCTTTACCATTTTCTTTCAGTTCATCACTGATTTCCATTTTCTTGCCTGTTGCTTGTTCCTCACCTTCTCCCCATGTTTACTGTGAGGTTAAACAACTCATATCAATCCTTTCCCGTCCAACTACATTTTTGTTTTGACATTCTTTTCACAATGGATAAGGAATTATACTCCCTTCATGGTTTAAGATGTAAATTTAACCTATGTGAAGAAATGTAAGGTCATGCAATAGTTATGTCGCCCTTTGTTCTGTGTGCTCCGTACCAGATGCATGTGTGAATATAAGACTCCAGTCGGATGGAAGTTTGCGGGTGGTAGAGGAATCCATTATCCCAGGTCCGTTGATTGAAATTTACTGTAGGACAACTACAAACAGAAAGCGATTCTTGTATTCCAGGTGCTGCATTAGGCAACGTGATTATGGAAGTAGACAAGGTTACTGACGGTGCTATGACGAATTCTTTTGTTGGTATTCATCCAGGGAGTAATGATGTTTAAAGAGCCAGATCTGAGGAACTGTTGGATTGACAGTGGGCAGTGAAACAACACTGGAAGAGCAAAAGCAGCAATATCTTAATTTCTGGGATACTTTTGAGGATCAGAGCTTGCAACGCAGTTTATAGCAAAGTGTTCAGTATAAAAAAAACTCTTAATGCGACGTTGCTTAAAGGACGCTGTAGATGTTGTCAGCACCTCAAATAATGTCTAGCAGCAGCCAGTCTTGTTTGATACTGATGGCCTTCACAAAAGTGTAGTTTGGTCAGCACCCCTTGGCTGTCTCCTGAACGATGCAGCACATTTCTTCTGGACAAAAAACACAGAATCCCCAGGACGAACAGGTGAGTCGATATAGCCTGCAGACCAAGTAAGGAAGATACTTCGGATTCCTTCCTTCAGAAAAGGAAGCATTGAAGTTTTCTTTGAAAATGCCCATTGGTTGCCTAAGAAGTTTGCTGATTTTGAGGCAATGCTTTTATTGACGAATATGATATAACTGGCAAAGAAGAATCATGATTAAATGCTGAGCGAAGAGATTCCCAGACGTAATACAATTTGCTGGGGTTCATTATTGTTGTTGTTTGGATATTCTCCCCACAGCATGGTGGGGAACGGGCAAACATGAGAGCCCGTCAGGGAAAATGCAGAGAAAGGCTCCAATGAAGGAGCAAAGCACGGACGGCAGACTGGCAGACAGGGCAAGGGCGGCAGAGGAAGGGAACGATGCGATGGTGATGAAACAGCCCGATGATCGACGAGGCGAGGGGGAGAGAGTGGTAGACTGCACGGCGCCGATGGAAGGGGCGCCGGCATGCTCAGGTGAAATTTCCAGACGACTCGACAGTGGTTGGCGGCCGGCTGCTCGATGTTTGTAGAGGGCAGAGAGGGACGAGAGCTAGGTAGACAAAATGGCGCCGATGGTGAGGGCGCCGAAGCTCAGGATCGAAGCGACCCGACTCTGCCCTCAACCCCCTTGCACTCGCTCCAGCTCTCCACAGCAGCAGGTGGAAGCGTAGAGGGGAGGCCCAGTCCAGGTGGGCACAAGGGCACAACCCCGGTCAAGGTATTGGCGGAGGGAGGGTGGTCGGCCAGGTATAGGGCGGACGAGCCTCAACCTCCTGGTGGGCTGACCAGGGCACTCCCTTAGGTGGAGAGGACAGGCCCATCCCTCGGCTGATACGGCTGCTGTGGAGAGCTGGTCCCGCCGGGAACAGCGGTGGAGGTGTTGCCTCGGCGAGAGGTGGGCTGCCGGTTTATTATGTTCACTAGCAACAGAATTCAGAGAATGAGTGGCTGTGTACTACTGTCTATATTAAGGTTAATCTTCATCGAGTATTGATAACAAAACTATCCGTTGACAATGCTGACACGATTTTCATTAGAAATAAATCATGCAATTGGATGACAATAGGGGTAATTAACCGTCGCCTGGAGCAGTTGTGCCAAACTGACAATAAGCTTCATGAATAAACTGCTGCGATCCGTTCTGTTTAAGATACTGTAATTATCGGTGACTATAACCTACCCACAAGGAGATAAGAGAGCCTGTATCCCCATACAGGGGGTAAAAATTGTACACTAACCTGGAAGAGAGTGCGATACATCAACTGGTAGAACACCCAGCACATAGAGAAAATATCATGGATCTTGTATCAGTTGCATCAGAAAACTCAGTAGATAATGTTTTAGTATGTGAGGAATTTAGTATCAGTGATCACTGAATACTCATATACCGGCTGTTTCTGCGAGAATCCCCTAAGTCTAGTTACGACAAATTTCCTAACAAGAAAGATTTTTAAAAATTTAGAGTAAAGACTGGAAGGAATGACTGGGATGCAATTGCTGAAATAACACATGCTAATGATGCTTGGGGGATGTTTTTTGAATGTCTTAAATAAACTGTAAAATTATGTGTACCAATGTGAAACAGACAACCTTCAAATAACATTTAACCCGCATTGTGGAGCATCTTTTTAAAGAAGTGTCTTACAAAAATCAAACTTGCATATCTAACTCATAAAGCAACAAACTATCAAGACGATATAAACGAATATGATAATCTTGGTTGTAAAGCTGAAAAGTTAATAAAAGAATGAAAGGAAATCCATCAAGTTCATATTGCCGACATCAGTAAATACATTTCCAAGGAGTTTTCCCGTTCAGTAAGAAGCATAAAGGTACTGCTACGACAACAATAGGGCCATTAAGTTTTAAAAAGGAAGGGTATACTAACGACGAAATCGAGATGGAAGAATTCTCTCTCTCTCTCTCTCTCTCTCTCTCTCTCTCTCAGTACACTACTACCTCCTCTCATATATACCGTTTCATTTACCCTTTTCTTTTCCTCCTCCTCCGCTCTCTGACTCAAACCTCGCGCACTCTCCTTGAACTCTCTTCTTTTTCTTTTAATGTTCTTTATTCTCTTCCCTTCGTGCTCCACACTAACTTGTTTGTGATTTTATTCTCGTTTGTTTCTCCTTTCCACTCTCCCGTGGGTCGCTTTTCTCTCACTCTTTCTTTCCTTTTTTTCACTCACCCTCTCCTTCCTTTCTCAGTTTGTTCCCCCTCTTGTACTCAATTCCCCTTTTGCTCGCTCTCCATTTTTCTTCTCTCCTCTCCTGCATCACCCCCCCCCCCTGTTTATTTCTTTCCTCCCCCCTTCCTCTTGCTCTTCCTCCTTTTCGCTTCTGCCTCTACCACTTACCCTCCTATCTCATCAAAAATTCAGAATAACATGGTCAGGTGGTAAGAAATGGACCCAAACAGTATGTCATTATAACACTAGCTAATTCCCTTAACACACTACATTCACTAATATGATAACCATAACATACATGCCAAACAGAGTAGAAGGTATTGTGCTCTGTTTATGGCGGCGACTTGTACTGTATACAGTAGATGTATACAGTTGATGTTTTATACCAAGGATGATGGATACCACGTCGCTGTCTAGTACATAATAATTCTGCAATGGACACCCCAAATTAAAATAATCTTATAAATAAATAAACCTGAAACTGCCTGAGGTTCTCCACGCCCTCCACAGTACCAATTGCCAATAGAATAATTTAGCCTTGAAGGAGATGGTGGTGAAGGGAGGTAGACGCAGAAGAGTGAGGGAAGGAAGAAAACTGGTAAAATAGGAGTGACAATTTGTGGGATGGGTTGCGAGGAGATAGGACAAAATTAGGATGGGAAGTAAGAAACGCACACAGTGAGAGAGAGAGAGAGAGAGAGAGAGAGAGAGAGAGAGAGAGAGAGCAGTGACTGATTTTTTACGTCCCTATATGTTTTCTCAATGTTCCGTTCAAAATTGCAGAAAGTTTCATCCAGGTTTATGCTTGTACTAATTATCTACCCTCCATCCACACATGGGTTGCACTTGAGCCATATATTATGTTTTACCCTGGCTGCAAAACTTGAGCTGGCCTCATTCCTTGTTAAAACGTTGTACTGGTACTAGAATATAATAATATTTCGCACTATAAGCAAGTTATTTTTCCTTTATTCATTGACTGTAAAAATTTGTCCTACCCCAAATATTTGTTTATCAATATATCGTTTCTACTGTAGAAACATGCCTTCCCACAATGGCACCAATATCATAAAGCGGCTTTGCTGCCCAGTTAAGCAAACGTCCCTCAACTATCTTCACATAACTCGGCAGAAGATGAGCAACATGAGACTGCATTTCATTGGTTCATGATTAGATGAACCTGGGGTCACAACTGCAACAACTGCTGTACGTGAGATGTAATTATAACCGCTTCCAAGTTATGCTGGTTTACAGTATTAAGTATTGTATTCCACTTACCTTGGATGTCGTTGATGGTGGTGGTAAAAAAAGGACTCACGAATATCTTTCCTGCTGTAAAATGCTACTGTAGTGAGCCAGAGATAAGATGCCTCCCCAGCAGTCGTTCGTTGCAAGCAGTCCTGTACCTAACTCAGCGCAGCAGTTAAGGAAAAGAGAAGAGGTCACAGATGAACTGGACCTCTCCCTCTCTCTGTTTCTGTCTGTCTGTCTGTCTGTCTGTCTGTCTCTCTCTCTCTCTCTCTCTCTCCGAAACTTAATTAAATTTTGTTCATAACCATACAAGCCAAAATGCAATCTCAATACGCCGTTCACTTTCCAATGTTTGGGCAAATTCAGATTCTGTTCATATCTCCTTTGCCTTTACCTCAGTCCCCCCCCCCCTTTATTTTTTTAAGAACATTCAATACCGGGATGATTTTTTTTTTTTTTTACATTACAATAGTATATTTAGTTACGGACGGAATTTCATTTTTTCAGATGAGACATAATTCTGTTGTGAATTTTTATTGATTCATTCGGCCTTACAATTAAGTTTTGGTAAACTGTATTATACATAATAATACAAATCACTCCGACCTTCTGTGCTTCTACTCTCTCTCTCTCTCTCCGTGCAAATACACGACCCACTAACCCTTCCACGCCCTCTCCCTATTTCTGTCGCTTTTTACTGTCTCCCCTTTCAAATTCCCTTTACATCGTCCCACGTCCTTACTTGCCTCTTTTATTTCATTCCTTCTTATTCTTTCTTCGCAGTCCCTTGCCATTTCTCTCCTCTCGTTTGTGATGCGGTGCATCTATCTGTCAAACTTTTCTTCCTGATAATTACACTTCTTGGTGACGTAGCGAGGTGGGTGTACAGCAAAGGTGTTCAAGATCTACTTACTTTGTACTATGACTCAGTTTGTTCACCTAACTGATTCCACTTTTTTTTTTTTTTTTTCATCATCTAGAGGGAGGGGGGGACAGGTGGGAGAAGTTGAGGGAGGAGCGAACGAGGCTGAGGAGGAAACAGGGAGCGCGAAGTGGAAGTAGCGAGATGGGCCTAAGAATGAAAGACGGGGAGAGATGGGAGAAAAATGTGACTGTATTACGAAATACCATGTGTAACAGATGTTGAGGCAGAGAAAAATAAATTTAGGTAGAAGAGTTACATGTCTACTGATACAAAACATAAAAAACATTCAAAACATACATGGATCTTGGGGTCTCTGGCCATTGGTTTGGGCGTGATTGAATAGCAAACAAACAAACAAACAAACAACGCTACTCTTTTACACACACACACACACACACACACACACACACACATACATTATATATATATATATATATATATATATATATATATATATATATATATATATATATATATATATATATATATATTGATGTCGATATTGTTATACGGTTACTGGGATGACCTCCGTGTGATGGACTGTAAGATATCTTAATTGATAAATCTATTATTCAGAAGTGAAGATATCTGAATCAGGATTAGAAAACAAATACTTGTCCAACGGTTTTTAAATGTAAGTACTGTATCACATTTGTCCTCATTAGGAGGACCTTGCTCCCAATATTTGTATTTCTTTTAATGAAGTGCATTAGCTTCATGTGAGTCGAAATTTTATGTTATATCAAGTTTAGTATTATATTTTCGACAGCTGTATTATCATGCGTTTTGAGGATTTTTTATACTTGAATTAAATCCCTTTGTAGTCTGTGCTTAGTTAAAGTAAACGGATTGAAAGCATCTAAGTGTTCCTCCGATGGGTTATTTCCCAAGCTAGGTATCATTGTTGTTACCTTATGCTGGACTCTTTCGAGTTTTTACACCTTTTTTTTACCCTCCACCTGATGAAGTAAGAGGAGAGTATCGTTATCACTGTGATCAACAGTAATAGGTGGCATAGAGATTTCGTTTCCAGGCCAGAACTCAGAGAGAATTCACTATAGAATCATGAAAATTCACAATATTATGTGCCTTATGGTGGTAGGTGGTGGCGACCATCATCCACTCACTTGATGTAGTGCTGTCTACTTCTTCCTTATCCTTTATCATTCCTTTTCCGTGCCTGCCCTCCTCTCCTCCTATAACTCCCATCTTCCCTGTCACTTCTTATTGCTCTTCTTTCCTTTACAGGTGGCTTTACATTGAGTGACAAGCCAAATGGTTTCCTTTAAGCCAAGAAACCATTTACAACGTTGGGTGGTAACCATATAACCAACTCATACGTGCTCCCTACGTATCAACAAGTGGGTTGGTGAAGGGTTAGTGCCCCTCCCCATAAAACCAATAACTCAAAGTCAAATGGCCACCCCTTAAGGGATTATGGCGTCTGGCAATAGATATATAGATAGATGATAAACTGGTGCCTTTTGATGAGTAGAATGCTGTGTCTTAAGTAAATTATTATTAATTTCTTTAGAAAATAAAGAATATATAAAAATAAGTCTTAGAGATTTCAGTTCGACCTGCACAGAGAATCTGAAGGGACCAGTGCATTTATCTATTATACTTTGCAACTATTTCACCTAGGAGGCAGATTTTGTACATGATAAATGATTTAAAGAATATCTAATTATGCACCTATTATGTAATCATTAAAATGGCAGCCTAAATGAAAAAAAGCACTAGTTAAATCTGCATACAAATTCATTATTACCATGGTTAAACTACTGAAATGTTTAACAGTTTCTTGTGTTATACACGAGGGGAGGTGGGGGGAAGGTCGCTATGCACTTAGTTAGGTGTGCAGTGAGGTGTGGGATATGTGCTTTGTCTGGTGAAGGGTTACAATGGCGTGGCGTTGCTTATGTTTTTATAATAAGGTGCCCAGAATTGGACAAGGTACTGCAAGGGTGAGCGTGCTAGGGAATTATACAGAGTGACGACAGTATTATCCGATTTAGATTCAGATGCTGTGCTTATGAATCTAATCACTGTAATTATTATTTTTTTTTACAGCCTCTGTACCGTACAGCGTCGGATAGATTTTACATCACTTGTTAAAATAACTCCTAACTCTCTTTCATAGTTTAAAATATCATGTTCTGTGTTATTTCTAGTATAAATGGATCATACGTTTTTATTGGCTATGACTACTTAACATATAGAAACACTAAAATCCATTTGTCATGATTGAACCCAGATTATTTATTGTTCAAAATCTCTCTGAGAAAAAAGGAAGAGGAGGAGGAGGATTAGGAGGAGAAGAAGAAGAAGAAGAAGAGCAGAAACTGAAGACTCAGTAATGGGAACAAAGGTAGAAAAAAGGAAGAGCAGGAGCTGAGGAGACTGACAAGAGAAGGAGCAAAGTAAGACGATACTTTGGAAGAGGAAAAGTAAAACGGGAGGCGGCGAACGATATGAAAGAGAGGAGCCAAATAACATGAACAGAAGGAAGAAGAATAATGGAAGCAAAATGGAAGGAGGAGAAGGAAGGTGAAGTGAAAAGATAAACAGAATGATAGAAGAGAAAAACTGACAGCAAAATAGAAGGAGAAATGGAGAACGAATTGAGAATCATTGCTGGTTTAGGTGTTAGAAAGAGGATTAATTTGAAAATGAATTAGTTATTGTGCTTTGTTGTTGGATTCGTATTTCTTTTCACCCCCTTCTTCTTCTTGAACTACTGCTATTTCTCCTCGTTCTCTTTTAACATTCCTCTTCCATTTGTAAATGTTTTTCTCTTCTTTCCTTTTTCCTCCACCGTTTTTTTCTTTTATTTTGTTTTTTAAATACTTCTTTCCCCAACTTCTCTTGTTTTTTCATTAACATCCTTTTCTTCCCTACCTCTGTCTTTCGCTTAAGTTTCCTTCATGGGTTACCTAAATTTACCTCTCCTCTTTCATTTTGAGATTATTTTGGTCTTACATTTCGTCTATATTGTGGTGTCGTTCATTATATTATTATTCCCGTTTCTTTCGTCCCATAGGAGTATTCCATCCTCTTCTCTTTTAATTCTTACTCTGTTACCTTTTTCCCTGTCACCTTTCATACGCTTTTTTCTGTCTTACTACGTCTCACATTCTCTCTTGCACCACTTTCTTCCACTCGTTTCTTCTTCTTTCATGACTTATTCCAAATGAGTATCTTGTCATTTTCCTCCTTTCCATGTCACCCTTTATTTATCTTTTCAACCATTCACTCCATTTCTTCTTTCTTCCTTTTCCTTTCTTGCTCCCTCTTATTCCCTCCCTCTTATATTCATACCTCAGCCAGGTCACGCACTCTTCTCATAATAGGTCTGGCCGTCTACATCTCCCTCTTATTCGCATGTCAACGTTATTTCTCATGGCGTTCTTCATATTTCCGTTGTATTTTTCTGTCCGCGTTTTAGTTTTATCTTCCATCATTTCTCTTCTTCTTCCGATATATTTACTTCTAATCTTTATGGACGAACGATGTTTCACTTACTTTCACTTTTCCTCTTTTATTTGCGTTTGATATTTACTCATTCATTAAGTTCACGATCCTTTTTATTTCTCGTTTTACTTTCCAGGATATTCTACACGCTCTTTTTTTATATTATTTCCACATGATTTAAAATGTATTTGCCTACCTTGTACGTTATCATTTCTCTCTCTCTCTCTCTCTCTCTCTCTCTCTCTCTCTCTCTCTCTCTCTCTCTGTCATTATTTGTCAAGTGTTGTCACAATCTGTAAAAGGAAGTGTTTGTCACGGGTTCCAGCGCTCCAGGAAATGGACGTGAATTCAGAGGTTACCGAGTAAATACTGAAATTTTTCTAAATTTAAGTCGCCGATCTTCCTTTAATGCTACGCAGTCATTGGCCCTCGTGTCCTACTGTATGTTCCCTTATCTCTCTCTACCGTGTTTTCTGTCTTCCTCTGGTTATTCTGCTTCCACCATCTCCACTTTCGTACAGGAAGTGTTGTCTTTGTATCACGCTGTTACATTTGTTCAGGCATTTTTCCCTTTTGTGCAGACGTTAAGTAATATGTATCAACGGGAGCTTACGCTAGTCATATCATTGCTGTTGATGGCAAAATTCTTCCTACACTGTAATGAAACTGAAAACTCTACACCACCCATTTTCACAAAGTATATTAACATAATATGTTAATAAAGTATTAGCATAATCCCTCTCCACCCACCGCCACGATTCCAGTTCCTCCCACCAGTTTCTTTGTCCCTCACGTCCATTTCATTATATTCTGACAATTACTCTTGGTAGATATTCTCAAATAACGCATCATAACACTTCGCATATTTCTCTACCCTATACCCATCACCCACCTAGTTTCCAGACATCCTTTTTCTTTTTTTTTTTCTTTTTTTAATCATCAGGACTGTTTCCTTTACCCCTCCTCCACCCTCCTCCATGACAGAGTCATGACGCGAAGCATGTTTAACAGTCAAGAAGAGTGATTGTTTTTCTTCAGAATTTTCTAATTTTCTACAAACTGTACCGTCATGAATCTGACTGACATCCTACATACTTAGTGGAAAAAATACTCGCGTGGAAAACTTAAATACTATTTCAGGTTTCTTTGTTTAGCGAACTGTCAAATAACCAATATATATTTTTTTGTATAATACTAATGGAAAATTCGATGGATACCATTATGGAAGACAATTAAACAGACAACTGCTGCGCTTCTCTCCTCAGTTCTTAACAAGTCTTGCTTACACATATCTTAGTATACGTGTAGCAATTCTGTCACTTCGCAGCACCAAGGTTATTAATATAGCTTTTCAAGTCAGCTGAGTAAAACTGAGAGATGAATTTCCAATACATAAGCAGTTCAGACAATTTCAGTTAATGACTATTCATTCAGTGCAAGTAGACGCGTATGTAGAATGTTGATAACTATAGTAACATTATGAATGGTAATTTCCTTGTATTAAAATCTTCCACATTTCGGCTCCATTCCACTAGTGCAGTTCATTAACAAAATGCACTTCTTTCAACTCAGATTCATAGCTCTTGTCGGGCAGAATCGTTCCGTTGATTTCCACGTTAAAAAAAAGTAGCAACTTTAGCACCTGGATATTCTTTGAGATATTCCTCATGCATCCACATCTGTACTAGCTTGTTTTTGTATCTTCAGTTTTTCTGGTTTATTTCCTTACGCGTTAATATACCTCAACAAATCTTCTCCCAATGTTAATAACAGCTTAAACCGTTATCACCATCTTAATCATATCAAATGTTTATAAGAGTCCAAACCATCTATGTGCGTACACTTATCTCTATAATTTATTCAGTAGATTTCATAATCCCACATTTCACTGTAGACTTTCCAAGTTCAGACTTTACGAGATATTCAAACTGTCAAGCGGGTACGAACACATACTGTACTCATGCAGTCTGTAGGAGCTGTAGATGCGTTTGGAGCTGTAGATGCGTTCTATTCTGGCCAAGTACAATATAATCAGGTACTCTCAAGCAGACTGTACATTAATAAAAAAAAAAAAAAAAAAAGGCTGACTTGCTCAAATGAGGGCTGTTTCTGGATCGCGCTTTGCTTTGTTCAGAACTAACGATTTTAGCGTCTCCGCAGGAGCAGTTGATTCACGGAAACTCCCCGACCCATCTGAGTAAAGTAAAAGTAAGGAAACAAAAAATAGGAGTTAAAGTAACCCATTCGAAAATTTCAATCGACGTGCAATAAAATAAAGGCCTGTGACCCAGTTACTGCCATCCTGCCAAGTCTCATCGAAATTTTATTTCTAGCTTTTTTTTTTTTTTTGTGTGTCCGACTCTGGGCAAAGGCTCCAGGTCCTATATCTCGGGGGCAGTAGCATATCCCTAGGCCCAGTAGTCCTCCTACATCTCCACATGTCACCACTTCGGCGCTAACACCCACCGTCCATATTGAATACATGCTAAGGCTGTCTCATACAGGACTGGTGTATTGGTATTAGCGGGGGTACTTTTATGACATGTCGGCGGGTCATCTGGTAGATCAGGAAAGTCTGCTTTTTATGATATTCAAATCCTTAAATTGTTCCCTGCCCCAGCCGGGATTCGAACCTGGGTCCTTCAGGACTGCAGGCCGCCTCTTTACCGATTCAGCCACCACCTCACACACACACACACACACACACACACACACACACACACACACACACACACAGAATTATTTAATATTGGATGAAGAAAGCAAAGGTCATGAAAAAAAGTTAAGAAACAGTTAAAGATGGACTGCAGCCTGATGCTACAGATGAGAAAGAAAAGTGAAGCAGGGGCAGATGTGTGAGAAGGACACAGTGAGACAGCTCGTATGGGAAGAAGATAAAAGCATGATTTGTGCGAAAGAAAAAGGAGGAGATTTGAGACTGAGAGAAAGAAAGTAAAGGACAAGAAAGTGAAAGACAAAAAGAAAAGGCACGCCATGAAAAGTAAAGGGGGGTTTCTGAGGAAAGGTAAGTGTGAGGGGAATCTGCAGTACAAGAGAGAAACAAAGAATGTAAATGGTAGATGGTAGGACAGAGGAGATTATAACAAGTGGAGAACGAGAATGGTGAGTAAAAGATAACAGGAGAAAAAAGGACGGAATATAGTTGAAAGGGAAAAAAATTCAAGTGTGATAGAGTAGAACAAGAGCTGGCGATACTGGAAAGAAAAATCTGGAATTGAGTGTGAAAAAGAGAAGTATGTAGGGAGAAAGGGAAACAAAAAGGGAAGGAGGTCGTAAGAGAGAGAATGGAAAGAGAGTGGCAGTAAGAAAGAGAGGAAGAAAGCGTCATATTGGATATGGGCCAGGGAAGAAAAGGCAGCTAGAGAAAGAAAACGGGAAAGGTTAGAAATGAAAAACTTAGAGAGAGAGAGAGAGAGAGAGAGGGAGAGGGAGAGAGAGAGAGAGAGAGAGAGAGAGAGAGAGAGAGAGAGAGAGAGAGACTTATGAAGAAAGGAAGTGTGTGTGAGAGACAGATGGTGTCAATGGAAAAAGGAATGAACGATAGTGAGGATGCTAAGCGAAGAGTTAGTGAGACACAAAGAAGTTGGGAGAAGTGTGCAAGAAAAGAGATTATGTAGTGCGAATATTAAGGCGAAGGGAGAGAACGTGATCAGGGAAAAAGAAAGGGAAAAATGTGCTATGAGTGCGGACGTGATAGAGAAAAATGGTAAGCATGCTGAAGTGAGTCTGGAGAAAGATATGTGAAAAGATGGGGTGAGAGTGTTGGCAATGGTGGAAAAGAGGAAATAAAAAAGAGTGATGATGTGAGAGAAAAAGAGCTTTTGTGATGACTGAGTTTGAACAAACTGAGAAGGAAACAACGCAGAAAAGAAAGCAAAACGGAATGGGAGTGTGCTTGGAGGTATGAAGCGTTGGATGCGAAGGAGAAGGAGGAGGATAAAGAAAGACTGAATGAAACAGGGTAATACAAGAGGGAGAGGTCTATGATGCAGAAGTGAGGGATGGGGAATTGAAACGTATGCTAGCTTCAGTCTTTGTTTCAAATATCAAGCAACCCCCTCCCCCTCTCAATATGTGTGTATCAGGGGAGGTAGGCAGGATATTGAAAAGCATTGCAAAGAAACCTAAAGATTGTAAAGTAAAAAGAGATTAGGATTTTGACTATTAAGAGGGGAAGGAAATGGGCTTTAGAACTTCTCAAACTTTGGAATGATAAAATATATTGGAAAGTTGGTAACAAAAGCGAAACGACGGAAGAAAATAAAAGAGGAAGATGCTGAGGGTGCTGCTGGTAACGTTAATTAAAACAAGGTTTCTTAATGAGGAGCCTCGGGTTAGGTTAACCAATGGTGTGACTGGGTTTACTCTGAAACATAGAATAAAATGAGCTGTGATTTTGTTGGGGCTCTTATAGACCTGTATTTTCATTTTTAGGTAAGTTCATTCAGGGTCAGTTACCATCTTGTCGTGGGTTTCTTTCAGACCATGTGTACGCGTTGTTATTTGGCCTTGGGATAAACTGTAGTTTTATTTTAAGAAGCATTTATATTTATGATGACATGAGGTACTGTCTTCTTGGATAATCTGCGATTGCTTCCAACTTTCGTTTGTGATTCTGGGTTAACATAGATTCTGATGATGTGAGATGAATACGATTGAGTGTTACAAGAAGCAGCCATCTTTGATGTATTTGGATATCATATACCTTTCACACATATAAGCACTCATATATTGAAAAGGTCTTGCACACCAATGTGATTTCCCCCTATGCACACACACACACACACACACACACACACACACACACACACACACACACACAAAACACACACACTGACTAAATTTAAAAAGGTCTTTCATGGGGTTGAAAGAGGGAAGCCATTAAGA
Organism: Coenobita brevimanus; assembly: GCF_032717465.1. Classification (NCBI taxonomy): domain Eukaryota; kingdom Metazoa; phylum Arthropoda; class Malacostraca; order Decapoda; family Coenobitidae; genus Coenobita; species Coenobita brevimanus. The sequence goes on along the minus strand of NC_137025.1, from coordinate 37,692,948 downwards.
AATTCTCTCTCTCTCTCTCTCTCTCTCTCTCTCTCTCTCTCTCTCTCTCTCGTTAGTGGAGTAAACTGTGTACTCCCTTCATCTTGCCTTAATAACGACCACAACACTGACGTGAGGAGAATGGGTCCCTTCAGGCCACTGGATGAAGGAAGAAGGGAGGCAAGGAAAGACGGAGATGTAAGAAGGAAGAGATACTGATATCAGGGAAGCAGAAGGAAACCCAAGAATGAAAATTATATAAAAAATTAGCTGAAAGGTTTCAGATGAAAGGAACAAGTAAAGGAGGAGGAAACATAAGCATAAAGAAATGTCAGTCACAGATAAATTGTGAATGACTGGGAATATAAAAATTTACCTTGATAATCTGAGTTGGCTGATGCATTACCGAGCATACGGAAATCTAGAAAAAAAACTGTGTAATTAAAAAGTGTTATAATGATGGAGGAATTGTCAATATGTTACTATGAAAAAGCTGACAACAAACAGGTAGGTACATAAAGAGACGAAACAAATGGTACTCGGAGAGAGAGAGAGAGAGAGAGAGAGAGAGAGAGAGAGAGAGAGAGAGAGAGAGAGAGAGAGAGAGAGAGAGAGAATTAAAGCTCAAAAAGCAGGGCGAGAGGACAAGAAATCTTTGAGCAGGACGAGGGAACGTAAAACCGAGGAAGAAAAATGGCTACATTTTCCTACGTCCTCCACACCAACACACTTTTCTGTGTCTTTTTCTACCGAATACTGCATTTCTTTTCCTGGTCTGAGTTCCAGTGATATCAATGTTGGTGAAAGAAATGTAAAATAAAAGTTTGGTTAATGGTGTTTGGGTGACTATTTTTGGTGTGAGAAGGGGGCTGGAGACTGTGGATGTAACTAAAGATGTTCCAGAGACTAGATTAAGGAACAATATTCCTTAATCTAGTTTCAAAAGGCCGTTTCAGTAGATTTTTTTTTCTTGTTGTTGAGTGGGATGGCAGGAATATGAGATTATGGGTAAAGTTATCAAAAATGATGATGAATGAGAATGGTTGATGGTGAAAGGGGGCTGAGGGGATTAGGCCTGGAAAAGGGAATAGGTGGAAGAAACGAAAATGAGCACTGCAAACAACAGGAAAACGATGTAAAAAGAAAAGGGAAGTGGAAGATAAACAAACAAACGAACTTCATCCTTTCCTCTTCACCACCCCTACCCACCTCTGTCCTCCCTAGAGTCGGTCCCTCAACCCTATCGCCAAAGTTGCATACTGATAATAATAATAATATATATATATATATATATATATATATATATATATATATATATATATATATACAGAGAGAGAGAGAGAGAGAGAGAGAGAGAGAGAGATAAATAGATAGATAGATAGATATAGATATAGATAGATAGATAGATAGATAGATAGATAGATCGCTCACCCTGCAGGAGTTATTATCATCTGGATTTTTGTTTCCTCCCCAAGTATCCTTTTAAAGGATAAAAATCTGCTTCTCTACTAGTCTAGTTGCCAACCATGTGAGCCTGGAAGTATTTTGGGGAAGTATGGTCATTGGCGTCTAGAGACTCAGAATCACAGGGATGCTATCATCTACATTTTGGGTAATTTTTGTCTAACTGTCTATTGCCAGACGCCTTAATCCCGTAAGAGGTGGCCACAAACAAATCGCCTCCTTATCGACTGTCCCCCACCATTTCACTGCCTTGCTCCCAGCTCACCCACACCCTTTCTCATATACGAGTACCTCTCCACTCCATCCCACCATCTCATCCTTGGCCTCCCCCTCCCTCTCCCCCCTCCACCTCACTCACATACACTCTCCTCGTCAGTCTCTCACTCTCCATTCTCTCCACATGGCCAAACCACCTTGTCTATCCACTCTGTCATATGCTTTTACCAAATCCATGAAGGCCGCATACAACTTCTTTCGCGAGAAACTTTTCCCCTAAAGATCGAAAGAGTTAATATCTGATCTACACAACCTCTTCCTTTCCTAAAACCTCCCTGTTTTTCTCCAACTAATTCCTCTGTTATTTCCCTACCTCTGTCAACAAGTATCCTACTATATATTTTAGATATTACACTAAGGAGACAAATACCCCTATAAAATGTGTAATTAGCATCATTCGATGCTAATTATGTAATATTGTAAGCTCATGTTTTCCATACAAATACACTTACAGATATGGTCTTGGTGTCGATACCCATGTTTTCTACCCCAGGGAATTCATTGAACATGTGCAACCTCTTATCTATGGTTCTAATATCCATGATGTGTATAATTATCAGTCATTCTTCAATAATCGCCAATCTCCAATAACTATCAAGTAACTTCCGGGATAAAAATAGTCTCGAGGATAATGATGTCTCTTTCAGATGGGATTATTTGTATTTAGGCATGTTTCAAGGAACTGCTACTGCACATTGAAATCGTGGTCACGAATTAAAGTGATGGCTAAGTCAGCTCATGACTGGGCTATCACACTGTCATACTGCAGAACTTCTGCCTGTCAGAAATCTTTGATTTCCCGAACTGCATCTTTTTGGAATTTCCCCAGAGTGGTTTACCTCCAAATTTCAACCTACGGCTCTTCAAGTTAATCTGTTACAGATTATTTAATGAATGAGGGACACCTGTGATTTGGTGAATGAATTATTTTTTATTCATTTGTTTATCTTTCATCTGTTTAGTTATTAAAAAAAAAAAAAAATACTTCGTTTGCTCTTTCAACCCTTGATCTATCACCAGAAGGGTAGGGTGAAACTCACAAGAAAATTAACTTACATTACTTTCCACTGTACAAAGGAAAAGGGGAAAAAGAAGTGTGTGGTAATCATAGGGGCATCTGTCTTCTTAGTATAATAGGAAAAGGTATGGTAGGATACTTATTGACAGAGTTAGAGAAAGAACAGAGGAATTAGTCGGAGAAGAACAGGGAGGCTTTAGGAAGGGAAGAGGTTGTGTAGATCAGATATTCATTCTTAGCTCTTTAGTGGAAAAGTTTCTAGAGAAGGGAAAGAAGTTGTATGCGGCTTTCATGGATTTGGAGAAAGCATATGACAGGGTGGATAGACAAGGATTGTGGAAAGTATTAAGAATATATGGAGTAGATGGGAGGTTGTTGAATGCTGTGAAGAGGATGTACGATGGTGCGAAGGCTGCAGTGCGTGTGGATGGTGAACTAAGTGAAATTTTCTCTTTGAAGGTTGGATTGAAACAGGGATTTGTCATGTCTCCATGGCTGTTCAATCTGTACATGGAAAGGGTAATAAAAGAGGTACAAGGTAGGGTAGTGGATGTTGGAGTGGCCCTGGTGAGAGAGAATAGTGTTTTGAAACTCCCTATACTGTTGTTTGCAGATGATACTGTGTTATTGAGTGAAGACGAAGGGGAGCTGCAAGGCTTGGTGGATGAGTTGGGGGAGTGTGTAAGATGCGGAATCTAATGGTGAATGTAGGGAAGAGTAAAGTGATGGTCTTTGAGAAAGGTGAAGTCAGTGAATGTACAGCGAGGTTGGATGGTGAAGAATTGGAAAATGTGAGTACGTTTAAGTGCTTGGGTAGTGTGATGAGTAAAGATGGAGGTTTGGAGGGTGAAGTGCTTGAAAGGGTACAGCAGGGAAGGAAGGTTGCTGGTTCTTTGAAAGCAGTGATAAGAAACAGGGAAGTGAGCATGGAAGTGAAAAAGTTACTACATAACAGTATTGTGATACCAACTCTAACGTATGGAAGTGAAGCTTGGATGTTGTTGGAAGGACACAAGTCAAGAGTGAGAGCAGTGGAAATGAGTTATTAAAGAGGAGCCTGTGGAGTCACATGGAGAGACAGGCTGACGAATGAGGATATAAAGGAGCGTTGTGGTGTGGACGTGGATGTGATAGGAAGCGTTATGAGGAACACACTGAGGTGGTTTGGCCATGTGGAGAGAATGGAGGGTGAGAGACTGACGATGAGAGTGTATGTGAGTGAGGTGGAGGGGGGAAGAGGGAGGGGGAGGCCGAAGATGAGATGGAGGGATGGGGTGGAGAGGTATATGAGAGAGGGGGGTATGAGTTGGGAGCAGGGCAGTGAAATGGCGGGGGACAGGGCGACTTGGAGGCGATTTGTTTGTGGCCACTCCAAACGGGATTGAGGCGTCTGGCAATAGATATAGAGAGACTTTCCACTGTAACGTACAAAAAGACCAGGATTCGTTTACAAGAAGTGGAATTCATATAAGATTACAACACAAATATAAAAATTAGTTTTTTCTCTTTCTATCTATCTATCTATCCATTGCCAGACGCCTCAGTCCCGTTTGGGGTGGCCACAAAGAAATCGCCTCCACGTTGTGAGCTGAGAGAAAGGAAAGGAAAACGGAGTGTAAAGGAAAAAGGCAAAAAATGACAGGGTGAGAGAATACGGATGAGTAGGTGAATGTGAATATGATGGAAGCAAGTAGAAAAAAAAAAAGAATTAAGATCGTAAAAAGAAAATATGAAAGATAAGCATTAGGAAACCGAATGCTAATCGCCCGCCAGAATAAACTGTTGGCCAAATCTTGATACCCTGAAGGTTTCATGTTCATAGCTCAAGCAGTTCATGAGATATGATGGTGGTAAAGGCGGGCAGTAAAAATAGTTGACCTTTGGCAGCCATTTTGGTAACCTTGATGTTGACCCTGAGTGCCCATTTTCGAACTCGTCCAAGATTTTGGCCATATCTTTATACCCTGAAGGTTTCATGATGATAAATCAAGCATAAGATATAATAGAAACACACACACACACACACACACACACACACACACACACACACACACACACACACACACACACACAGAGGCAGGCAAAAGCATTATCGTCCGCCTCGTAAGGCGGGCGATAACAATGATCATAAGATGGAAAAGGGAGAGCAAGAAATCGGAAAAAGAAATGAAATCAAAAGAAGGGTTCCGGAAGAGAATAAAAGGGAAACGGGGAGAAAGTATGCCAAACCAAACACACACACACACACACACACACACACACACACACACACACACACACACAATTAGACGTAGGTATGATAGAGTACTCTCTTCAAGACTATATAAACAGCAGCTGAAGGAAAAGAGAGAGAGAGAGAGAGAGAGAGAGAGAGAGAGAGAGAGAGAGAAAATAACTAAGCCAAGCACACATACCACACATACACACACACAACATCATCAACAAAAACATATGCACAAGAACAACAACAACGCACACAACAAAAACGCACGCACGCACACGCACACAATACACACATACACACACACGCACACACATACAAACACACACACACGCACAACACAAGCACATACACACACACGCACACACAGGAACAGACACACAATAACAACACACATACACATACACACACTTGCATAAACACATACACCCATAGGAACACACACACACACACACACACACACACACACACACACACACACACACACACACACACACACAAAACAATAAAAACAACAACACACACATACCCACACACAAAATACACACATACAAAACACACACACACACACACACACACACACACACACACACACACGGAACATGTATACACTGCTTGCAAATATGAGAATAGCATTCACATACATAAATGAAGACATGCTAAGAAGGATAATAACATCATTCATTAGACCAACCCTGGAGTATGCATCAGTAGTCTGGAGTCCTCATCTCAAAAAGCACATAGACAAGATTGAAAAAGTTCAAAGGGCCGCTACAAGATGGATACCAAGCTTAAGGGACCTAAGCTACGAAGAAAAACTAAATAAACTGAATCTACCAACACTACAGGACAGAAGGAAAACAGGTGACATGATAATGCTATATAAGTGCATATCAGGGAAGGAGAAAATAGACATAAATGATTACTTAACATATGGAGAAGCATCAGCAAGAGGACACTGCAAAAAACTGCATAAGAAGAGAGGTGATAAAGACGTAAGGAAATTCAGTTTCCCAAACAGAGCAATTGATCAATGGAATGCACTACCGAATGAAATAGTGTGTGCCAAAACAATTCACAAATTTAAGGATATGTACGATAAATATGGTTTAAGACACGGGACAGTACGAGCTTGACTCATTCCTGTAAAGATACAATTAGGTAAGAGCAATTAGGTAAGAACACACACACACACACACACACACACACACACACACACACACACACACACACACACACATACACACAAAATAAAAACAAACCACACACACACACAAACACACACACACACACACAAAATAAAAACAAACCACACACACACACACACACACACACACACACTCACACACACACGCACACAAAGTGGTCACATGTACCCTAACGTAAGATAATTTTTTTAACAATATTCATCATTTGAATAGTAAATCCTATGATTTTAATGATGATCGTTCAAATGAACTACTCTGATATATTTTGCTTTGAATTTCAGTGTTATGAAGATTTTATGAATACGGCAGTCCTTTATTTTTTATTTTCATTTATAATACTAGGAAAGTCTATTACACATGATGATATTAATTTTCAAGAAGATTTCAAAAGTTATAGTTCATATATATAATTTCATTTTTCCTTTAATTGCTAGATTAGAGGTCGGCACAGTATACATCCGCATCCACCCAGTGACCTAAGGAGCTAAATGTATGCTGGCATTCTTGGGTACTTGCTTTACTTGCTTGCCCAAACATTAATTCCCTTATTTCCCTTTCCCAGCTGCCCTTGCCAAGTCGCCCCCATGCACTCTCTCTCTCTCTCTCTCTCTCTCTCTCTCTCTCTCTCTCTCTCTCTTAGCAGATTAATTGGCCGCCATGAAGAAAGAGGGCAGCACACGTTTTACTGTATTTTAAGGAGCAGAAGCACCACATTACCAAATCAATTCCACATGTTCCTGATAGACTTTTATATTTTTATGCCTTTGCCCACCGATGGTGAAGGAGGCATTAAGTGAATGGTCTGTCCGTCCATGCGTTCGTGGGCGCGTGGGTGCATGGGTCCATGCGTCTGTGGCACTTTTGTGCGCACAATACCTCCTGATTCCAATGAAAGATTTGCGCCATTTTCTTTAGTGAATGAGTATATTTATATGATGAATTGATTAGGGCAGCTAGAATAAACAATCAAAGGTCAGGGTTATAATTTTGGGGTCGACATAGTTTATCCTTTTGGGAGCGATATCTCTTGAACCTCTCGACGGATTTCGAACAAACATTTGTCAGTGATAGAGTATAAAGCAACAGTGAATAAATTAAGCCAGCAAAGTCATGAAAATTGTGTGGAGACTCCGTGCACAACCCTAGGCGGAGGCATAGGGAGAGATGCTTTGTGTCGACAGCACGGGGCCTGAGTTCTCAGCGTTTGATTCTGTGTGTGTGTGTGTGTGTGTGTGTGTGTGTGTGTGTGTGTGTGTGTGTGTGTGTGTGTGTGTGTGTGTGTGTGTTTCAGTGGTGAGTGTATCATCCTAAATTTGGTTTCCTATTGGTTTTATCTATGTCCCTTCCACTGTATCATATCCTGTTTGTTTCCCAAATGTAGTGACGGACATCTACTACAAGATACTCAGTTTTACCCCAGTATCTATTGTTGGCGTCCTGGTCGCCTGTTAGCACTTCATCCTAAGCTTACATTTTGACTTAACGTAAGGAGACCTTACCTAACCTAACCTAACCTAACCTAAGCAAACCTAACCTCATCTACACTAAAACAAACTAAACCAAACCCAGCAATTAAATGTAACCTAATCAAGATTCGAGAAGATTTTAGTAAGACCGCCATTTCGCCCGTGAAATAAATAACCGTCGATAAAGCAAAATGGACATGAAAAATAACAAGAAAACAAGCTCAACAGAAAAACAAATTAAATAATAAGCATCATTTACACAAATATATCAATTTAAAAAGAGATCACAATTAAACAGAAAGAGAAAATGAAAATAAAAAATAATTTGTGTAGATATTAATAGGTTTGAGTAAGTCCATCCCATTACAACTGAAAAAAAAAAAAAAAAAATCTTCGGAAAGGTAAGGCAACATGTTGATAACAACAGGAGGAATGAATCACCAGGAACTCTTGCCCCCAGCTGTCGTTGCAAAGCATCACTCGGTATGCCTCCTCCAAGCCTTTCGCACGTACTCACAATACAGACGCCATGACAGGGTTCATTGTGGGTTGAAATGTACATTACAAGTCAACGACATATGACCTTGACCTTTGACCCCTTGACCTTGCTGAGAAAATCTGTTCATCATCCTTTCATAATGTATCACTGACAATAGTCTGCCCATAATCTGTTGGGTGGTTCAGGAGATATTGCACCTAAACTTATATGACATTGATCTTTCACTCATTGACCTTCCTGACCTAACCAGATCATCATCCCTTCATTCTGCGTCACAGAGAAACGTTTGGTCGAAATCCCTGCGGGAGTTCAAGAAATATTGCTCCCATACTCATATGACCTTGACCTTTGACCCGTTGACCTTCTTGGCCTAATTAGTTCATCGTCGCCTTATATTGTATAACTAAAAAAAGTTTGTTCGAAATCCGTTAAGGGGTTCAGGAGATATTGTGCACGCATACATATGACACTGACCTTTGACCCCTTGACCTTGCTGACCTAATCACTTCCGTCCAGGGGTTCAGGAGATATTTAAGAAGAGGCTACGTTGTCTCCATATGACCTTGATCTTTGAACCCCAGTGCTTGGTGACGTAATCATTTCATCATCTCCTTATCCTACATTACTGACAAAGTTTGGTAGAAATCCGTTGATGGGTTCAGGAGATATTGCGTCCACATTAGTGTTATGGATGCATGGACCCATGCACGCACGAACGCACGCACGAACAGACAGACCAATCATGTAATGATTCCTCCAACAAAGCTGGATACAAGCATAATGGAACACAGAGAACTCAGGACCCGACTTTTCAACACAAAGCATCGCTTGGTATGCCTCCACTAAGCCTTGGGGATGGCCTCACTATACAACCTTTATGACCTTCCTGGCTTAACCTATTCATCGTCCTTTTACACTGTATCGCTGACAAAAGATTGGTTGAAACCCGTCAAGAGGCTCAGGAGATTTTGCACCCACAGGAATAAATTAAGTTCACCCCATATGACCTTGACCTTTTATCCCGTGACATAGCTTACCAAATCAATTCATCATCTTTTCATACTACATCACTGACAAACTTTTTTTTAGAAATCCGTCAATTGATTCAGGAGATATGGTGCTCACAACAGTGTTACGGAAGCAAGGATCCACACTCGCACACAAGCATGGATGCTCAGACCAATCACCTAGTGCCTCCATTATAAGTGGGTGACTGCACAAAAAGTCACTAGGAAGCAATTGTTTACGGCCATGAAAACAGTATGAAAAATACAGGAAAAAAGCTGGGTACAAGCAGGACCCACCCCTAGCTGTAATGCCTAACTAACCACAGTTGTAACTCAAGAATGTGATATATTATACAGTGGTGACAATCACCTAGACCTGTGTGGAACTTCTTCGATACCAAGTGTGGAAGAGGGCACAAGGGACAATAACAATGATTTTCACCCATGAACAAGAAATTTTCTCAGTGGCAGATCTTTCTCTGGAACAGGTTTAACCAGGGTAGGACTCCCAGGAATTACCCTCCTCCTTAAAATACTATCTCTTTCCTCCTTACATAATAGCCTTGCTGGGAGCGGTTATCATATTCGTCCACTGTGTTGTTGTGAATATAAATCCCTTAATATGCATGTTTTTTTTTGTTTTTTTGTCAAGAAATAATGCAACCAGGTGGAAAGTTTCTTAAGAATCCCCAACTTTAGGCTTGAAAGAGAAAAAGAGATTTGGAGACGATGTGAATGATAGGTTAATTCGCCGCATCGCATCAGATTTTTCACTAATGACCCCCCCCAAGTCCAGCAGATTTTTGAAAAGCTATTTTTTCTTTTTTAGCTAAAACCCCCACTCTTTATAAGAAACATAAGGAAATACTAAAAAAAGTGCTCACCTGAGCTTAGGAATGGGCTATACAAAGAACCCTTAAAACGCCTGGTACCATGTTCTCTGGAGCCGTGCTGTGGCTGTCACATTTTCTATGGTAGCGGTAACTATTGCAAACCACTCAGAATAGGTAGATATTTGTTCATTTGGTACGAATTTATATGTAGTACAAGAATATATTGGTTTTCACACAATAATGTAGGTGATATAAGCATTGTTTCACTCACTGAACACATCAACATACCGCACCTTCCTTGGGGACGGTACATCCTCATCACTTCTGCTCATTTCTTTCTCTGGTGCCTCGTAATTTTTGTCCTCCACATCATCATCGATTGGGGAATCACTCTCGCCTTGAATTTCATACCGCAGTACAACATGTCTTTACTGGCTAGGTCATTGCTACCAAGTCAGTTGAGACAGTGGCATGCGTGGGGGGGTCACGCGGGGTAAGGCAGTGTCACCACCTATCAGTGGGTAGAGGAAGGTCTCCCGTGTATGCCTGCCAAAAATCACGTGTGAAACTTGAAAAACTGTGCAAATGACAGATCTCACAATTGCAAAACATATGGATATGTTGACGGGACTCAGCGTGACAAAACGTTATGTTAACAGGATGCAGCGGGTTAATTAAGGGAGTATATGCGAGGTGTGGAGAGAGAGTCAATGATCATTCAGGAGGGAGTGAGGAAGAGTTAAAAGGTTGTGCCACTGGATAGAATTTGCTGGGAGGATGGTAGAATTTAGGCCAGTTCAAGAAAGAGTGGAAATTGGAAACCATTATATGGCGGCTTACAAAATATATGCACAATTAGCAAGAGTAGGTGTGAAAAACCAAAGGACTTTTGATGAACTGGGTGAAGAAAACCTAATTATGGTAAACCACAGTAAACAACGAATGCTGGAATGACATGTGTGAGTAAATGGGAACTGAATTAGTAAAAGTGTGAGCAAATTACTTTTCCGAAATGGGTAGTAGTTGTAGTAGTAGTAGCAGTAGTAGTAGTAGCAGTAGTAGTAGTAGTAGTAGTAGTAGTTGTAGTAGTAGTAGTAGTAGTAGTAGTAGTGTTCTGGGTGGTGGAGAGAGAGGACGCGTGCCAGGTGCTCCGTGTTATCGTCTCAAAATCATAGTAAAAATGATTGTGGGTTCTTTGAAATTGACACCCAATCCAGCCTAAAGTGGACAACGATTCATATATGAAAGAAATTCTTATATATCATCTATATAAAGCTTGGAAAATGTGAAAAAGTGTTAAATTTATGGTATGAGGGGAAGGAAGCGTGATGGGTGTTTGTGTGTGTGTAGGAATGGTTAGGGAGAAAGTTGCTGACCTGAGAGGTTATCTGGACTGCTGTCAACATCATACATTATATCATCAGCCACCCGGGGCCCACCACCACATGTGTGCTGTCCCACACACCCACAATATAAGTATCCCCCACCCTCACTTACAAAATAAGTACCTCTCTGAAGCATATTTTTCAATTATTAAATTAGTCCACAAATAACAAAGAGACGTGGGATGCCTGTCACACACCTCTTGTTCACTTCATTATCCTTGGAGCATTATTTCCATTTCTCTAACACATCAGCCGTTACCACACACTGAATATCACCCACTGATCACCTAAAAATACGATTTATAAACACTATCAGACACTAAATATAACAACAACTACTACTAACTATACAACAACCTCCTACTGAACATACACACCACCAGCATGGCCAGGTGGTATAGAAGTGTGGCATACAAAAACAATTAGGCCTAGGTAGGGAATCTTACACACACCTTAGATGACACGGTAAACACATCATACATACAGACACATACAAAATGACTGTCCTCAAATTATTAGAAAACATATTGTACATAAAATCTCATCATAATTATATAGCCAATCACAGAAGATAAATCAATCAAATAATAATAAGTAACATAGTAATAATTAAAACATTAATTTTATTATATAGATAGAGATAGATAGATATATAGATAGATATAGATTGATAGATAGATAAATAGATATTCACACACACACACACACACACACACACACATATATATATATATATATATATATATATATATATATATATATATATATATATATTGTTACATAGCCTATGATTTCATCATCCTTTGTATAATTCTAACGTACAGTATGCTGCATGTTTGATCACGATTCGCCACGTGGCTTCCATAGTGACCAGGCTTGCGTGCTCTACCTCACTCCCCCCTTCTCCCCCTTATAGCAGAGTAGGTCGTTCTTTCTGTTGTTCAGAGCAGGAGTGTCAGCTCTTCGTCCTCTGTGCCTTCATTTGCGCGTCCTTGCAAGCTGAATCAAGCTCTGCTGGCCCCCTATATAATGAGCTCAGTCTCTGCATTAGTTGCCTCTTAGATCTACTCCTCATTTTGTTCACATCTCTGTCCTCCCCTGTATAGTGTATTATTATTTTTGTGAGTGTTCAGGAAGTCTCCAGCCATCTAGCTGCTGTATAATTTGAGTATAAGTATTATTACCATTTTTCTTGTACTGTATAGCATAAGGCGTTAATTCGTGAGCCTGGTGGTGTTTTTGCTGTCAGCCAGTATTAGTAATATTTTGTTGTTGTTGAAAGATTCCCTGCACATATAGTGCAGGCCGGGCCATACATTAGCCCGGTCAGTGGTGAATGGGCTGATTAAAAACAGTAAGTGGGGAGGACAGGACCTGGGGATTGCCCAGCACACACGTCCTGTCACCTGACTGGCTATTTTGTATATGTAATAATATTATATCTTGCTTTAACTGAGCATTATCCGGTTTTCTCATTTTATCAGGGCTGACTTAGATAAATTTGCTCTTGCTAAATTCGTGTTAATAGAGGCTATTGCAGTTAACCATATATGTAACCTGTTTTGCCATTACATTATCCTTATGAGTCCTGAATGTTTCGTTGTTAGTTTGAGCATTAAACTTTAACTTGTAATTTTACCTAAGTCTTTTGTTTTGAACCTGGAACGTTGAGGGACAGTAGTGATTTTAGTATTCTCACTTGAAGTGTTCATTATCTCTCTCTGTTCCGTAACATAAATTTGGCGACCTCTTATCAGGATATTCAGGATATTATCATAAGGATATTGCTTGATATTTTGTGACTGTGATTTATTCTTGATGTCTACTATTACTACTCTTGATGAAGCCAAAGATTTTTTGTCAAATGTGCAAACAGTGTGTGATGTAGAAAACAGAACAAAGAATGAACTTAAGCTTGTTGCTCAACAATTGGGAATTGCAGTTCGCTCTCATTATTCTAAAGATCAAATTGTTGGCATGATTAATAAAAGCTTGTTTAATGTAACTCCTCCAGATGAGCAAACGCAGATTGAAATAGCTAAGTTACAGCTAGCCATGCAGGAGCCTCGTGCTAAGGAGGCTGAGTTTCAGGCTCGTGCTAAGGAGGCTGAGTTTCAGGCACGTGCTAAGCAGGCTGAGTCTCAAGCTCGTATTCAGGAGACACAGGCACAGGCACAGGCTCAGGCACAAATTGAACTTGCTAGGATTCAGGCAGACCATGAGTATCGCATGAAACAATGTGGAACTGGATCATCTAGCTCTGATGATTTTGATGTGGCTAAAAATGTTAAACTTGTCCCTCCTTTTAATGAATCTGATTAAACAAAGTATTTTCAGTTGTTTGAGAGGGTAGCTACAGGTTTTAATTGGCCCAAAAAGTATTGGCCAGTACTCCTTCAGAGTGTTCTCACCGGTAAAGCTCAAGTAACTTTTGCATCTTTGCCTCAGGATCAATCTGATAATTATGATGTAGTTAAGAGCTTGATTCTTAAGGCCTATGAGCTTGTTCCTGAAGCCTATAGAGTAAAATTTAGGACAACTTATAAGCAAGATAAGCAATCCCATGTTGAGTATGCAAAAATCAAAGAAGATCTGTTAGAGCAGTGGTTAAATTCTAAGAATGTAAATTCTGATTTTGATAAATTTAAGCAGATGATTTTGCTGGAGGACTTCAAAAGGTGTATTAATAATGGTGTAAGCCTATATATTGATGAGAAAAGAATAGATAATTTGTCTGATGCTGCAGTTTTAACTGATGAATATGTTCTCACTCACAAGAGATATTCTAAAGAAAAAAGGAAAGCTGAGAGTAAGTACGTTGCCTCTACTCAGAGTACAGGTAACAGGAAAGAGAATAAAGATTATGTTTCTCAGGAAGTAAATACCAGCTTCACCTCTAGATTTCAGAAAAGTAAATGTACTTATTGTAGTAAGCTTGGTCATACTAAGGAGAAATGTTTCAGGAGACAGTGTGATGTGAACAAAAAGGAGTCTTTAAATATTCAGTCAATTGGTCTAGTGTCCACCCTTGAGAGTTCCCAGAATTCTTTAATCGAGTTAACTGAACCTGCTTTGAGGGGTAAATTAAATTCTCATGATGAAGCTTCTCTTTTGAGCAGTAACGTGGGTGACACTCTCAAGAGTTCATGTGCTAATTTCCTGTCTGATGGTTTTGTCAGTCCTCTGGACAGTAATGACAGGAAATCAGTTAAAATATATCGTGATACAGGTGCTTGCCAATCCCTTATGCTGACCATTGTTCTAGGCTCTAATGTTAATTCCTCTGATGAAACTGTAATCTTACATGGTATATGGAATAATTACTTCTCTGTCCCTCTGTGCAGTGTGAATTTAGAGTCGGTTTTGTTAATGGTTCCGTTATGGTTGGGTTGGTTGAGACACTCCCAATGTCAGGTGTAACTTTCTTTCTTGGAAATGATATTGGTGGAGGTCAAGTGTGTCCAGCTCCTCAGTTGTCTAGTGAACCAGTGACTGTGACCCAGGATTATGATATCCCTGATGTGTTCTCTGCATGTGCTGTCACTAGGGCTAAGTCTAAAGTTACTGGTGACTTAGAGGGTAATGATGATGATGATGATGATGCTATCCTAGCTGACACTTTTCTTGCTAATTTGGACCACTCACCAGATGAAGCAGTACCCCGTAGTGTTGATAATTTGTCTCGTCAAGAGTTGGTTGAGTTGCAGGTTGCTGACCCAGAGTTGAAAGGTCTAGCTAACTCTGTTTGCAGTGAGGAAGAGTCAGCTGGTGCTTCTACTTGTTATTATATAAAGTCAGGAGTACTTATGAGAAAGTGGAGACCCCCAACAGCATCAGCCGACTGTGAATGGGAGGTTGTACATCAAGTTGTCATCCCTCGTGTTTGTAGGCAGGATATCATTAGAGTGGCTCATGATTCCAGTTTGGCAGGACACCTTGGAGTGAGGAAGACTGTGGCACTTATTTTGAAACACTTCTACTGGCCAGGTATCTTCAGAGATGTTTCCTGGTATTGTAAGTCTTGTCACACCTGTCAAGTTGTGGGGAAGTGTATTCAGACCGAAAAGGTTGCACCTCTAGTTCCCATTCCTCCTTTTGAGGCGCCATTCACCCGTGTGTTGGTGTATATTGTGGGCCCTCTTACTAAGACTTCTTCAGGATTTTCTTATGTGTTGACCCTGATTGATATGGCTACTCGTTATCCTGAAGCCATTTCACTTAGAAATATCTCAGCAAAGAACGTGGTTAAGGAAATGCTAGGGTTCTTCACCAAGTTTGGTCTGCCCAAGGAGGTACAGTCAGACCGGGGAAGTAATTTCATGTCAAATGTTTTCAAGCAGTCTCTGAAAGAGTTGGGCATCACCCAGATCATGTCTTCAGCTTACCATCCCCAGACCCAAGGAGCGTTGGAGAGATCATCAAATACTCAAATCGATGCTCAGGAAATACTGTTTGGAACATCAGAAAGACTGGGATAAAGGTCTTCCATTCGTTGTATTTGCCGCAAGAGAATCTCCAAATGAATCACTGGGCTTCTCACCCTTTGAACTAATGTTTGGCCATGAAGTAAGAGGACCCCTTAAGCTACTCAAGGAATGCTGGCTGTCGGAGGAAGATGACGTCAACCTGCTGGAGTATGTGATAAAGTTCAAAGAACGGCTGTCCACTGCTTTACAGCTGGTGAGAGAGAATTTAGGAGCTGCTCAGGAGAAGATGAAGACTCGGTATGATAAGAAGTCCAGGTTACGCCACTTTCAGCCAGGAGATCAGGTTTTGATTCTGCTACTGGTGCATGGGCAACCTCTTCAAGCCAAGTTTAGTGGTCCTTATTTCGTGGAGAAGAAACTCAGTGATGTCAACTACGTCATTGCCACACCAGATCTTAGAAAGAACAAGCAACTTTGTCACATCAACATGCTAAAGTTATATCACAGGCGGGACGAAAATAACCCAGTCTGCACTGTAGCTGTTCCACCCGAGTCTGCAAGTGAAGTTCTCCCATGCAGTATGAACCTGAGTGATAGTTTGGGGAAGAATCCTGATATCATGAATGATCTCCAGACTAAGCTTTCTTATCTAGCTCCCGAGGAAAGGCAGGAGTTTTCGGCATTACTGCAGGAGTACCCGCAAGTGTTCCGTGCCACTCCAGGAAGAACCACTGTGTTGATGCATGATGTCGATGTTGGAGACGCAAAGCCAATTAAACTGCCTCCTTACCGTGTGAACCCAGTGAAAGTTCCTCTCATCCAGAAGGAGCTTGGCTACCTGTTGGACCACAAGATGATTGAGCCCTGTCAGAGCGAGTGAAGTTCTCCTGTCACTCTAGTCCATAAGCCAGCGGCTTTGCATCGACTACAGACGTGTTAATCAGATAACCAAAACAGACACTTACCCTCTCCCTCGCGTGGAAGATTGCATAGACAAGATCGGAAAGGCTAGGTACATAAGTAAGTTTGATTTGTTAAAGGGATACTGGCACGTACCTATGACTGAACGTGCTAGGGAGATCTCATGGTTTGTAACACTAGGAAAGACTTTTGCATGTTCTGTAATGCCATATGGTATGAAGAATACACCAGCCACTTTTCAGAAGCTCATGAATGTTGTAACAGAGGGTTTGGCAGGGTGTGTTGTTTATATTGATGATGTATTAATATTCAATGACAACTGGAAAGATCACCTATGCCATGTCAGTAAATTTCTTGAGCGTTTGGTTCAGGCTAATCTTGTAGCTAATTTATCAAAGTGTGAGTTTGGTCAAGCTAAAGTTCAGTACCTTGGGTACGTAATTGGTGATGAACACGTTGCACCATCAGGAGCTAAGGTTCAGGTTATAAGTGATCTTCCCAGACCTAAAAGTAGGAAAGAGCTACAAAGATTTTTGGGAATGGTAGGTTATTACAGATTTGTTTTTAACTTTTCAATTCTTGTATCACCACTTACAGACCTACTGAAAAAGGGGGTTAAATTTGTATGGACCGATAACTGTGAATCCTTTTTCAGTAAACTTAAAGCTATTTCTATTAAGTCAGCCAGTGCTCGCTACTCCAAATTTTGCTAAGCCTTTTAAGATGGCTGCTGACACAAGTGATACAGGAGCTGGGGCTGTTTTGCTGCAAGAGGATGATCAGGGTATTGAACACCCTGTATCTTATTACAGTAAAAAGTTCACTCCAGCTCAAAAGAACTACTCAGCTATTGAGAAAGAGCTTTTGGCCTTGATTTTGGGTTTACAGCATTTTTCATTTTATTTGTGTTCTGGTTTTGACCCCATAGTCATTTATACCGATCATAACCCACTGAAATTCCTTAGTAAGTTTAAAGATAAAAATCAGAGATTGACAAGATGGAGTCTACTTCTTCAGGAGTATTCATTAGACATACAACATGTCAAGGGGAAAGAAAATGTTATTGCAGATTGCTTATCTAGACTTTAGACAGATTGTTTTAGAGTAATAAGAAATTTCCTTTGTAAATTTCTTTTTCTTTGTGGGGAGGTGTTACATAGCCTATGATTTCATCATCCTTTGTATAATTCTAATGTACAGTATGCTGCATGTTTGATCACGATTCGCCACGTGGCTTCCATAGTGATCAGGCTTGCGTGTTCTACCTCACTCCCCCCTTCTCCCCCTTATAGTAGAGTAAGTCGTTCTTTCTGTTGTTCAGAGCTGGAGTGTCAGCTCTTCGTCCTCTGTGCCTTCATTTGCGCGTCCTTGCAAGTTGAATCAAGCTCTGCTGGCCCCCTATATAATGAGCTCAGTCTCTGCATTAGTTGCCACTTAGATCTACTCCTCATTTTGTCCACATCTCTGTCCTCCCCTGTATAGTGTATTATTATTTTTGTGAGTGCTCAGGAAGTCTCCAGCCATCTAGCTGCTGTATAATTTGAGTATAAGTGTTATTACCATTTTTCTTGTACTGTATAGCATAAGGCGTTAATTCGTGAGCCTGGTGGAGTTTTTGCTGTCAGCCAGTATTAGTAATATTTTGTATCTGTAATAATATTATATCTTGCTTTAACTGAGCATTATCCAGTTTTCTCATTTTATCAGGGCTGACTTAGATAAATTTGCTCTTGCTAAATTCGTGTTAATAGAGGCTATTGCAGTTAACCATATATGTAACCTGTTTTGCCATTACATTATCCTTATGAGTCCTGAATGTTTCGTTGTTAGTTTGAGCATTAAACTTTAACTTGTAATTTTACCTAAGTCTTTTGTTTTGAACCTGGATCGTTGCGGGACAGTAGTGATTTTAGTATTCTCACTTGAAGTGTTCATTATCTCTCTCTGTTCCGTAACAATATATATATATATATATATATATATATATATATATATATATATATATATATATATATATATATATATATATAAATTAAATTAAATAACAAATTTAAACATAGTACCCTAGTTATAAATACACTGTTATTATTAAATACAGTAATAATAAGAGTAATTTTAGTATAAATTAATTAAAATAGGGCTAATGTAAACTCCATAAAAATACAAACTAGAACTATTTACTCAACCCTCTCAAAATTCTCCATCACAGTCTTGTAATCAAAACAAACACTAAACAAACTTTGTTAATGCCAATGTGCTTTAGTAAATCAAGGTGCCTCCATCTTACCACAACAACCACACATTACACATCACCTGTCACAACACCAACACACACACACACACACACACACACACACACACACACACACACCGTCCCAACACCACACATCACACCACTCTCACCCCTATACCATAACGTCTAAAACCGAATATCACTAAACAACACACACACACACACACACACACACACACATTGCCGCTACACCACACACCACCCTCACCCCTACACCGTAACGCCTGAAGACCCATTACCAATAAACAAGGCTCCACAGTATTGCACCACACCCATTGGCCACCTATTTAACCCTTAAACAAAGAAGCGTTGTTTTACTTCATATCAGACTTTAAATTATATATTTACTAACCAGTGTAGCAAAAGTTTTCCTTAGTTACGAGAAACCATTTGGCATGTCACTCAGTGTAAATACATCTGGTGATAGCACTACATCGAATGAGTGTATTTTGTGCGTCCTCTTCATATTGCAAGTGTAGTTCTTCGAAATTTTACATAAAACAACAAATAATCATGTAATGTCATATATCTGCCTCGGAATCTTTGTGTTATTCAAAGGGAATAAAACCGTAATAGAGGAAAGCTGTGCCAGAAAGCGGTGTGATGGAAATTAAATTAATAGTTCACTTGTCCTAGCTGTGGTAGCAACGAATGGCGTCACAGAAACAATACTATCTAAGGAAGTGTATTGAGAGATGAGGCCATGTTTGTGGTGTAGATGAGCACCCCAGACATAGAACCAGCCGCCACTCTTTCGCCTTACCTTACCAATCGTTCAAACTAGTTTAAGTGACGTAGCCCCTTCAGGTGTGTCTTCTTCCAGGGAAGGCATCGAACAGTGGCCTGTGTACTTCAGCGCAGGTGCTGTTACAGAGTAAAGTGAGAATTATCAGTGAGAATTTTACCTTTGGACTTGTTGTAAAAAATGTACTGCGTATTTATTTATTTTTCTTTTGCGTAGGAATCTTACATTTAACACCCACTGCTAGTCAAATTAATATTGGCACCAGCTTAAAAGTTAATGCTGGGTTAAACTTTCCCTGCCACTCGGTTATCATGGATGTAAAACCACAGCTGTGTCAAAGTATGATTTGATGAGTGATACTGTGTGATGACATATCAATATATGAACAAAATTTGACGTATTATGCGGGTCATTCATCAGCTCTGCCTCATAACTGACAGTTGTCCTGAGTGTTTTTAAAGGGGCTTGGCGAGAGAGAGAGAGAGAGAGTAATATTTGTCTGAGCTTGAAGTATGTCGTCAGCATACACAAAACAAGATAATAAATAATAAGGCAAGGCACACACCCTCTGTGCGATCTTGGTGTGTAGAAGTAGGTGCAAGGGGAGGCTGAAATGTGTCGGGATGGAGAGGAGAGGAAGATATGGAAGGGAAAGAGGCTGAGTCCTGTAACATTACAAGAGTGAGTAGTATTTGTATTTTTTAAGCACAGTATGCTTCATACTTATTTACTGCACACTAAACAGTACAGTATACTATAAATAACTGAGACTATAATTGGTGACATTGTACGTACATATGTGGTTTAAATGTCATATGTTTGAATGCATGTACGTAGAGGTGCATGAGTAAATAAATCACTTGGTTACACGTGAAAACCATAGACATGTTGATACCCGAAGAGAAGAGGAAACGGGAACAGTATATTTCCCCTTGAGATATAATAGAGAACTCACACACCACAAAGCCCGCCAGGAGACAGGACGTGTGTGCTAGGCAATCCCTAGGTCCTGTCCTCCCCACTTACTATTTTTTAACCAGCCCATAACCCACTGACCGGGCTAATGTATGGCCCGGCCTGCAATAAAGTTGCAGCAAATCTTTGAATGAATGAATAGAGAACTGGCATAGGGCTTTTTGTATGCTCCCTTTTGCCTTCAGATATCAAAATAATGATTGCACATATGTTTGTAATTATGTATATACTGTATGTAGGCATGCAGTACATAAGTACTTAATGCTGTCCATTGACTCATTAAGTTCAGGACTTTATGTACAGGTTGATCCGTGAATAGCACAGGCCATCACTGGACAGTATCATGTGTGATAAAGGGACGGTTCAGTCTGATGGTATGGGCGTGGATTTGGCAGTGGGAAGAGGAAGTGATTAACCGATAATGCTGAATAAGCAGTCTTCATATCATGCAACAATTCGTTCGGCTGGGTGGAAGACGGACGTTATAGGCTACATGGTCAACCCTGAATATTTTGTTGTACCGTACCTAAGATCACACAATTTCAGTAAGAATAAAGGAGCTGCGTATTAAATGGAGGGGTTATTGAAGGCTACATCAACTCTCCTTTAGTATAAAAGAAAGTCACGTAATCTGAATAAAATCGTTTGTGTTAACATAAATATGCTTTAAAATATTATCGTAATGAACGAACTGAAGCCACTTAATATGTCATTAAAATAGAGGCAATGTTACGCTGTTGCAACCCTCAAGCTGACCAAGCACATACCCTCACCTCCTTGGAAACTTAGGTAAGCGCATAACGGCCCCGCCTCCCCCCCCCCCTCCCCCGTATAACACAGAGACAGCAGGTCGCGCTGAAATAATTATCTGATTTTTTCTACTTTTTCGTGATTGAAAAAAAAAAACAAAAAAAAACATAAGGCTCAGCATTCTGCCAACCAAAAGTCACCAGTTCGTTATAGGACACATAACTATGTGAAATTTCATGGCTTTATAGTGAATACTTTTTTAGTTCTGGCTTCAATTTCCTTGCACAGGTCACAATGAATTCTCTAAGAAAAATCTTTATTTTCATTATTTGCTAGGCCAGGAGAACTACCTCAGATTAGAAGGGAACCTGGAAATAAAATCAAGAAAGCTTTTTTTTTTTTTTCAGAAAAGCTACTTGAAAGCATCCTAAGTCGAAATCCACAAATATTCTAAACATTCCACATGAGCTAGCCGTGTGGGACGAAAATCCAAAATGGCCGCTGACGGCATGGGACGCTTATACATCTTTGGAACCAGAAGTCACAGATGGTTATGTAGTACTTATTATTATTTTTTTTTGGGGGGGATAAGAAAAACATTCCTATAATTATTTCAATGATTTATTGACGTCTGTTCAATATATGATCAAGATAGTGCACTGTTACAGACTAAATAGTACATTCAACCCATTTAAAGTCAACAACCAGCACTAACTTTTGCCAGGAGCAGTTATGGAACTACTGTACATCTAAAAATTTTCTTTTTTTGTATCATATCTAGATATGGTCACAATTATAGCATGGAGATTCAATATCTTTTCCATCAGGTGGGCATAAATGAGCACAAGCTTGAACAATACACGAGGAACATATAGGTGTAAAGTAGAGTCCTGCTTTCTGACATTAGCATCTCTTACCTCACATTTGTTTACAACCACATGGCACAATGAGAAGAGTATGCTCTATTGCTACTGATCTGTCAGTCAGAATGGGATTGAGCATTCCACCTTCAAGCTCTCAGACCCAGTCAGTAGGATTTAGATCTTCAACATTGCCCAACCCCTCCTGAACTTGCAGCTGAGGATGTGGGTGGTAAGCTCTGAAGTTGGAAGCTGCTGGATGCTTTGCTCATTCTCTGCATGTAACGTAGTGCACAAATCTCAGCTTGTCAAGTGTTGTACATGATGGATTGGCATTATATAACTTTAGTAAGAATATTTCCCCCACTCTGCCTGCTTCTTCATGGCTGGCATCATTCTTCTTAAACACATCCAACATCCTCCCATCCTCGCTTTCCAAGACTGTCATGGCCTTTTTTGCCAGTGCCATAAAAGGCAGGGACTGTGTCATATCCAGTGATAATGTATGCTATCAGTATGTGTTGTCGGGTGTGTGGATGCATTGCCTGCTGGATGTTGTGTACCTATGCTATAAACAAAGTCTCTTGAGTACTTCATGTAGATATAATAATGTGTGTTGTGGCCCTATCAGCCAACATGACAAGCAGGTCTGTATCCTTTACCATAAGTACAACAGGTCGTGCGATATTCCCAGCATATGCCAATGTTGTGATACTTATTAAGTAGTCAGCAACAGCCTGACTTTAACAGCAAGCAACGCCTTCAGGTGTAAGCCGGTCCTTCAGCCTACTGATTATTGACTTGTTGTTGCGATATGTTAAAATGGAGCACTGATTGCCCGTGACTGATGTATTGAAATCAAACAGTAAGTCTGCAGAGACAGTTGGATCAGTGCAGCAGTTTTATTCAGCTACCTTGGTTGACAGGATAAGATTTGTGTAGCCATCACAGTAGACAGTGTATTCTTTGCCACAGCTATTGATAACGTGATTCATATAGCTGTCACACACATCATACGTGCAGTCCACATGCCATGTTACATTTTGCAGCAAATGTCCTCCGTCCACCACATAGTATGGGTTCTTAAGAGCTTCAATGGATACTGGGACTACAGGAGCTTTCAGCACCTTGGCAAGACCACTCTTGTTATTTTTACATATTGTACTCTTGTCAAATAGTGCTGGTGGCTGTTTGCTACTCTCATGTTTAAGGTGACTCTCCATATCTGCTCGGTTCTATATCACACGTGACCCGCATGAAGAGTAGTGTGGGGTCAACCTCCACGTCTTTGCCATGGACAGTGGCAGTGCGGGTTCCAGCACCAATAGATATAACCTTGTCGCCCCTTTTGAGCTTAACATCAACGTAGTTTAGGCCAGTGATGCGTGCAGCGGCCTTCTCACCTGATTTGGCTACACAATCTGCATTAGCACAAATAAATGCCACGACTCCATTATCAGTGCAGACCAGCCTCTCGCGGTATTCGCCTGTATAGTCAAATGGCGAATGATGTGATAGGCAACTCAGAGAGGTGAAAAAGTGTCTGTCATCACACTCAGTCGTGGATTCCCGGAGGTATGTGTGTTTTCTGGTGTCGACTGACCCTGAAAGCCTCTCCCTTCGTTTGTACTGAAGCCCTTGCTCATCATGAAAATAGATTTGACACATGGTGGTACCTGGCCTCAGCTGCTACAAGATCACCAACATTTTGAATGCGTGTATATACAGACTCACCTCAGATGTCAGTTGTAGCTGCTTCATGAGTCGTCTTACGTTGGTACTTTGGTTGTTTGGCCATCTTACTATAGTCCACATATTTCCCACAATTCAGTCTTGTTTTTATATTGAATACAGTGGCTTGTGAACAGCAGGTAACTTTCTTATACACCTGTCTCTCCGATTCTTCTGACTCCTATTTTCATTTTTTTATGTATGGTGGCAAGATGTAATGTTCTGTGAATCATTTATGAGCCGAAACTTGCAACACTTAAGATAACAGCTTTTCATCAAGTCCATCCCTCAGAAGAGCACTAACGTTCAGTATGCTAGGTAGGCCTCTTTCTGTGGCAGTACCATACTCCGATCAGAGGTGGCTTATAACAAAAACCACAAATATAACACTGTTCTTCTGCTACCATCTCATTCCATTCACACTGTCGTCTGTTCAACCATGTACTTCTGCCTCTACACTTCAATCTGTATCCAGTGTGAAAAATAAAAATATTTTATGATGTGTACACTAGTTTATAAATACATAGCAAAATTATCAACACAGATTTTCGATTTTTTGCATTTGCCGCACGTTCTTTATGTATATTAGTGACATCGAACTCCTAGAATAGTAGCTCAACTGGATTTATCATTCCTTAAAACTCATGAAAGGTGGTGTTACATGACGAAGTGTGAATATTAGTCACTAAGCTACCGGTATATACGCATCCCGTTAAGGATACATCTAGGACAAAAATCAAGAAAGCTGATTTTTTTTTTTTTCAGGAAAGCTACATAGAAGCCTACAAACATTCTAAACATTCCACGTAAGCGGTCATCTTGAATTTTTCGTCCCACACGGTTATCTTACGTGGAATGTTTAGAATGTTTGTAGATCTGACTTAGTAGGCTTCTATGTAGCTTTCCTGGAAAAAAAAAAAAATCAGCTTTATTGATTTTTGTCCTAGGTGTAACCTTAATGCACCTGGTCTGTACTTAAGATACAGCATTCTACCTATCAAAAGGCACTAGTTCACTATAAGACACATAAGTACGTGAAATTTCATGACTATATTTAGTTCTCTATCAGATTTGCTCCGGAAAAGGAATCTGTACGCCCTGCCGCCAAATGTACAGACGGACACCAGTGATAACAGTACCCATCTCTGACTTTGTCAGGTGGAGGGTAAAAATGGCCACTAATCAATACACTGATCTTGTACTTGACAACAATACAAGTAAACAGGTTCATTGTGGAAGGTGGGAATAAAAGAGTTTTGAAAAGTGAGAAAGTGAAAATGTAGGTAAGATACCAGTTTATGTTTGTCAGTAATAAAATAGTGTGAATATCAGAGAAGTTAGCCTGCTTTTCATGTTACAGAAGGCGTTCGGACATCCAGTTATGGAAGCAAACCTTGCTTTACAGTTATGAATAGTTTTACAAAGACTGTCGAAACTTCAAGCCTACCAGCCCCTTGGTAATATAGAGTGTGAGCATACGGCCATTAGTGTCTGTTAAGATGTTTCTGTGTATGAAGAACTTGACCATCAGGAACACAGTTAACAGTTGGAGGCAAGAGTCATATATATATATATATATATATATATATACTGTGAATATTCATTTTAAGAAGCACCTCTATTAGTACTAGATCTACACTGGATTTCATTCAACCTTTGTAGTTCGAAAAGTTTCACTTAGGCTCGGTAAAATCAACAGGTAGTACACAGAATATAATACAAAGAACATTATTGCATTTAGAAAATGAATTTAAATGTCAATAAAAACATAATAGCAGTCGTTTCATTATATGTGGTTAATGTCCTCTGTATATGCTATTTGGGACTGCCTGGTATAATAGCCCACTGGAATTAATTAGTGCTGGCGGACAGGCCATTAATGAAGACGACAGATCCTCGTAAAAACTTACTTCCCAAACCAGTATTTCTCCTTCATGCTAGTTTATTCTTGTCTTTCTGGTTGCCTATCTGACACTGCATCTGGGAAGTGGTGGTAGAACACACTGGACGGAGTGGAGAGCTGTAGTCTGAGCCGATTTGCCATAGAAACATCTGCAGAAATACTACAACACAAGATCTGTCATACGCTTGGCGTATGCAATAGAGAGGATGGGTGTCATTTGCCTAATGCCATTGCGGGGTTGGAATTTCAACCCTTTTACTGGTGTGTAGTGGGTTTAACACTGTACCTCTGTAAAAAGGATTTTTGGTCCATGTGCAGAGTTTGCTGCACAAAATAAAAAGTGAGCCCAACAAAATGATTTCTAAACATTCATGACCATACTACCCACCTTAACATACTGCTTCGCCTTGTCCCTATCTTGATATAATTCCTTTTTTTCCAGTCACATCATAACCAATTACTCTCAAGCAGGAAATGTATTAGTCCTGTATAAACACAAATAATTTGGCCATTACTGATGCTAATCTCAAATCCTATTCCTGTTTCCTGGCTGACATGATGGTGAAGTCAGCATTTTTTTTTTATACATAGTGAAGAAGGAACCCAAGGCCATAAGCCTGTAAGAGTACTCCCTACAAGAATAAAAATAAAAACAAAGTAACAAAGAGCCAAATTCAAGGTCCGTCCATTTCGAGGTGCCTAGACTGCATTTAAAAGACAAGTTCACAGACATTAGGAAATACAGAAAGAAGACGACAGTTCCAAAACTGGTGTCTGTTACATATATAAACGTCTGGATGTAAAGGTTAACTCCTCCTTCAGAGAGCTGGACAGAAATGGGATGAGAGTTTGCTGATAGACAAATGCTATGAGCCCGCCATACAGGTGGAGGAATGCAAACAGACAGTTTAGAGGAGAAGAGACCAGCGATGCAGCGAAAAAGATATAATGATGTATAATGGTGAAGAGACAAATGAAGAGGCAGTAAGACGGATAGCCACTGACTCCACCTTGTTGAGAAGGGCTTTATGTGAGAAGCCTCCCCAAACACGCTTGAGAGTTGTACTCCACACTGAGGTGAATAACACCATTGTGTAGTGTCAACAACTGTCCCAAAGGGGGGTGATCATGAAAGCCTCCACTATCCACCCCTCTCCTGGTGATGATCAAACGAAAAGCCTGGAACCACTGTCTGACTCACTTCATTTCTGCCGCATTTGCAACCTTTCATCTAACTTCTCTCTGTTGAGCCTCTAAACCTCACCTTATTTTCCTCACCGAGACTCAGTTGTCTGAGGCGACTGATAGCAAACTCTTCACTGTATCCTCCTAATTTTTCTATACTAATTTCAAAGCCAAAGGTGGTTGTTGTTTTGATATACGCAACGACATAACTTGCTCTCGTGTTCCTGAACTTGAACCTTCTGAATTCTCTACTCTTGCTTCTGCTATCCCGTAATTCTTTGACTAAATGTACTCGTATCTGTGCTGTTTGCTTATCCCTTAATTCTACTGACTTTGAAAAATTCTTTGACTGTCTTATTTCTAAGGTGGAATACATCCTATCAATTTCTCCTTCTTCTGAAATTTCCATACTAGGTGATTTCAGTGTTCATTACCAACTTTGGCTCTCCTCTCCTTTCACTGAGGCACTTTTTTTTTTTTTTTAAATAGAACTGAGGAAGGAAAAACAAATGAATAAAAAAAAATAATCCATACACCAGATTACTGGTGCCCTCTGTTCATAAAATATCCGTAACAGTTAGACTTGAACAGCTGTGGGTTGAAATTTGAAGGGAAACAACTCTGGGGAAGTGAGTTCCAGAGAGATGCAGTTCGGGGAATGAAAGAATACTGATAGGCAGAAGTTTTGCAATATGGCTGAGTAATATTCCAGCATGAGCGCTACCAGATGCCCGTGTAGCACGCAGGAAGGCAAGGAGAGGTGGCACCAGGGATGCAACTTCGTCTGAGCATTTGCTAAAAAAAAATCTGTAAAATAATGTAAGGGAGGTAAAATTCCTTCTTACATGCAGGGGAAGTAGTTTATTTGTAATGGCAGAGTTGTTAATAATTCTAACAGCTTTGTTCTGAATTTTATCTAGTTGTTTTAATGCAACCTCTCCACATCCATTCCATAAGGGTGAGCAATATTCAAGCTGAGAGCGCACATGACTCTTATAAATTATGGCTAACAGCTCATCAGCGAAGAAGTTACAGACTCTGTACAATAATCCAAGTTTCTTTGAGGCGGTTTTAGCAAGTGATCTAACATGAGAGGTCCAGCTGAGGGCATTGTTAAGTGAGACGCAAAGAATTTCAATACTTCTGGAGATGGGAATATTAGTGGCACTGAAGGTAATGTACGAATCTGACAATATCTGTCTATTAGTAAATTGTATATATTTAGTTTTACTGGTATTAAAAGAGAAAAACTTGTTTTGTCCTCATTCACTGATCGTAGATAGGTCTTGATTTATGGAGATGGCTGTACTGAGTTGAGAGGTAGAGATATTAGACTTTGTAAATGGGTGTCTGTGTGTGAATGAACTATGTAGTGTTGAGTCATCTGCGTATGAGTGGATGGGGTTGTGGGTGACAGATAAGAGATCATCAATATGAACCAGGAATAGAGTTGGTGCCAGAACTGACCCCTGCAGCACGCCGGTGTTGAGTGGAAATTGGAATATACATCATCTACTTTTACTCTTCTTATCCTGTCACTAAGATATGAAGAAATCAAAGGAACAAAAGACGTTAGTCCATAGCAAGGGAGTTTGGACAGCAGGGAACGATGCCATACTCTGTTAAAAGCTTTAGAAATATCAAGAGTTACTGCATGAGTTTCTCCATGTAGATCAATTGATTGATGGATGGTATGAGTTAGGAGATTATGTCAATGGTGGATCCTTCGTGGCGAAAACCATATTGTCTATCACTAATTAAGTTGTTGGATTCAAGATGTTTGACAATGTGCCTATTAATTAAAGTTTCAAATACCTTACCAAGAGAAGATGTGACAGCTATTGGTCTGTAATCAGAGTGGTCAGAGGAATTTCCTTTCTTCAGAATTGGGTGGATATTGGCTTCTTTCCATGAATTTGGGAATAAAGAAGTACGTATGCATAGTCTGAATAATTTAGCTAGAACAGAGGCAAGTTCAGGGGAACACTTTTTCAAAACAATTGGTGGAATTCCATCTGGGCCTGGAGGTTTGTTGGTAGGTAAATTGTCTAGGATGGATTTTACGTATCTTGTCTGTATTTTAAGTGGGGCAATTTCGGGAGGGTCAAGTTCTAGTACTGGGACATTCTGGCTGGTATCATCTATGGTAGAGTTTCTGGCAAATATACTGGCAAAAATATCCACTTTCCCACGCGGGTCATTTGTAATGTTGCCACCTGAAAATGTTAGTGGGGGAATGGATGATGACTTGTTAAAGTTATTATTGAAAGAATTAAGAGTTAACCAGAATATTCTATTGTCAGTAGGGTTGTTAAGTAGTTTTGATGCTTGCTTTTGAAGAAAGTTTGATATAGCTAGATTTAATACAGGTTTTACCTGATTTCTAGCAATTTTAAATTGAGAGAGTGATTCAGATGTTATTTTAAGTAAGAGTTATATGCTAATGAGTTTTGGGCTGTTGCTCTGGCACAGTTGCCATCAAACCATTTTGGAGAATTCGATCTTTTAGTGAACTGTTGACTTGGTATGAATAAATCCATACTAGCTAGTATTAAGTCGCAAATGTGGGACTGGGTAGAATTGGGATCACTAGAGAAGAAAGTCTGCCATGAAATGTCAGCAAGATAATATCTAAATCCATCCCAGTTTGCCCTATCAAAGTGCCTTCGGGTCACCCTAACAGGTTCAGAACGGGGAGGTTTGGGGGGGTTAACTAATAAGGCTTTGATGAGATTGTGGTCAGAGGATCCAAGTGGTGACAGTATCTCTATCCTGTATTGATCTGGATTATTTGTCAAGAATAAATCCAAGAGATGGGCATCTGGTTGGCTGCTTTACCTGCTGGGTGAGATTAAACGATTCTGCAAACAGCTCGCACTCTAGACCAGCGTCATCAGCCCTGGCACAATGGAATAACCATTCAACATTATTTATGTTAAAATCACCTAAAATGGTAATTTCGGTGCTAAGGGCAAGGTTAAGTTTACTCAACTGTGTGGATATGGAACCAAATACACCGGGCTCCGAAGAAGCATTGGTGGAGTGATAATCTACACAAATATATTTGGTAATATTCTGACAATTTAGTTTATAAAATGAGTAATCAAAACTGGATGAAGTGAAGTTTAAAATAGTGTCAACTGCAGATTGGGATTTGATATAACAACAGGTGCCGCCCTTGTTACGGAAGTTTGTAAGGAGATGGTAACCGGGAAAACAAAATGGGGATATATCAGTAGAGGGTGAGATTTATGGTTTTGTGAGGAAAAAAGCCAAAGGGGATATGGACTGAAGGATAAAATGAACTGAGTTTAAATCTGTGGTAAGGCCACGGATGTTGGTGAAGAATAAGGCCGCACTTTCACTTCTTCGCTGACGAGCATTCCTGGAAATACCAAGAGTCGCTGCTGGCACAGTCGCTTGATGGCGACCAGGAGGACCCTGTGCCGCCAGCCCTACCCTGCTGGTGGTGGTAATCCGAGGTACCACCTCATTTGATAGTAACATTGCAGTAGCCATTACTAAAGAGGGTGAATAGAAGGTGTGATATGTTATGCGCATGTAGTGTGGTGTAGACAGTTGAAGGAAGAGGTATTATGAGAGCATGCTGGCCTACTCTCTGTGTAAATGAATGTACTGAAAACGTTCAGCAAAGGGAGATGGTCAGGATCAAGTCCTGAGGGCTGGTGAAACGAGAGCTCCAGCTCTCCCTATCACCAGCTTGCCATCCACCTCGGGAGTACTGCCCTGTTCAACTGGTGCCACAGTCTACTCCTGCCAAACCTTACCTGCCCAGACCCGGGAACTAGCCCACATTTTTTCTATCCTTAATCCACTGTGTCCTGATAACATATGGGTAAGTTGCCACGTTTTGTCACGCTCAGTCCCAACAACGTACCCATGTGTTTTGCAGTTGCGAGGTCCATCATCTGCACATTTTTCAAATACCGTGCATGTTTTTTGGTAGGTATACTTGGGACACATTCCTCTATCCGCCGCCAGGCAGGAACACTGTCCTACCATGCAAGACCCCTTCCCCCCCTGCACGCCATCGTCTTGGCAACTCACCTGTTAGCAGTGACCTGGGCAGTAAAGACATGTCGCGCCATGGTATGAAATTCAAGGTGAGAGCAATTCCCCAATTGATGACGATGTGGAGGACAAAGATTACATGGTGCCAGAGGAAGAAATGAGCAGAAGTGATGAGGTAACATTGCCAAAGAATATGTGGTATATTGATATGTTCAGTGAGTGAAACAATGCTTATATCGCCTACATGATTGTGTGAGAACCAATAATACTTGTACTACATAAACATTCGTACCAAATGAACAAATATCTACCTATTCTGAGTGGTTTGCAATAGTTAGTGCTACCATAGCACAACACCTGCAGAGCAGCTCCAGAGAACATGATACCAGGTGTTTAAAGGGTCACCTGTATAACCCATTTCTAAGCTCAGGTGAGCACTTTTTCTGTGATTTGCCATTGTTTCTCACAAAAAGCAGAGGTTTACCAAAAAAAAAAAAATCCCAAAAGTGGTTGGTATTGGGGGGGGGGGGGTCATTGGTGAAAAATCTGTTGGGATGCGGCCAATTAATGACTTAGAGCAGCTTATACAGAACACTACACTCATCCCTGACGTCTTGTAGAGAGTTCCAACATACTTGACCTATTCTTTACATCTAATCCTTCAGCTTACACTGTTAATGTTTTCTTTCTGTTGGGATACTCTAATCACAACCTTATCACCTCAATCCGTCCTATTGCTCCAGTAAGGCCTGTAGGTCCTCCCAAGAAGCGGTCTCTTTGGCACTTTGGAGCTGCAGACTGGGAGGCTCTCAGGCAGTACTTCTTTGATTTTCCCTGAAATGATTATTGTTTCCATGGCCGAAAGTTATCTGAGTGCATTAACCTCTTACCCACGGGGATGACTGGACCGCGCCGTGCCCCTCCCCCGGGGATAGCAGTGCTCTGACTTGCTTCTTTTATATATATATATTTTTTTTTATAAGAATTGGGCATAGGGCACATTTCAATGGAGAAAGCGAATGGAAAAAAATGGCCAATAGTTGCATTGTGCGGCCAGGCTGTAGCTATTTAGGGAAGGGGGTAAGGGAGGGGAGGTGGGGAGGCAAGGCAAACACAGAAAAATGGCTAAATTGGTAACACTGGATACAAGTACTAGCTGTATTATCAGTGCTGCCTATAGCTACACACTGGCAGTACTGATAGATGATACAAGCCCACACTTGAAAGCCCAGGCGATTTAAAAAATCCCTGGATCACAGCAGTGATGCCCCGTGGTATGGTACTTATGTAACGAGCGTCACAGTAGTGACGGCCCACAGGTAAGGGGTTAAGGAGTTAATTCTCTTGGGCATGGACTCATACATTCCTTTCTCATATCCTGTGACAAATGCAAAAAAGAAAATGGTTTAATTAAGCTTGTTCTGATACAGTCCACAACAAGGAGAAGACCTGCAAAAGGTACTGGAGTCAACCCACCCCAGGTTCTCATCTCTTCAGTGTCTCTACCCGGAATCGTGCTGAGTCTGTACTCCACTCAGCTAAAAGTAATTTCATTCGTTCTACATGCTCTGAACTTTCCAACTCTAACTTTTCCCACACCGTCTTACATCTTGCTAGAAATCCCTCTGACAACTTTACCTCATCATCCTTCCCTCCTCTTGACCACTCTGGTGGCTCTGTAGCTAATTATTCTACCAATAAAGCCGATCTCTTCATTCAAACTTTCTCCTCCAATTCCACCTTAGTTGATTCTGGTGCTGTTCCTCCACCACTCCCCCTCTCTGACTTCGTCATGGCTGGCATTAAAATTTTCCAGTTGATGTATTTTAGGCCATCATTGGCCTCAACACTAACGAGGCATATGGATATGATGGGATCCTCCTTTTGTCCTCAAGAACTGTGCTTCTGTGGTTTCACCCTGCTTAGGTAAACTTTTTTGCTTGTGTCCGTGAACTTGTGTCTTTCCTTCTTGCTGGAAGTTTGCTCTCATTAAGCCTGTCCCAAAGAAGGGTGACCATTCCCAATAATCTAACTATCGCCCAATTGTTTAACATCCTGTATTTCAAAAGGTTTTGATTCTGTTCTTAACAAAACAACAATTAAAGCACATTTCCTTTCATAACCTTCTTTCAGATCATCAGTAAGGGTTCTGCCAGGGATTCCCCACTTGAGATCTTCTCACCTACCTTTCAGACTCGTGGTCATCCTCCTTTCGGGACTTTGGCAAAAGCACTTGACATCTCAAAGGCTTTTAATCGAGTCTTGGATCAATCTTTAATTTCCAAACTGCCCTCTTCTATCTATGCCTTCATCTCTAACTCCTTTCTGGTCTTTCTATAGATGCTCTTGTAGACAGCCACAGTTCTTCTTTTAAAGTTATCAGTAATGGTGTTTGTCAGGGCTGTGTCCTATCATTAACTACCTTCTAGGCTGTAATGCACATCTAACACCATCCACTCACACGTGGATGACTGCATCCTTCACCTGTAGCCATTTTAGCAGTTGCTTCAACAAACAAGAGATAAGGTTATGGCACACCTAATGTCAGACTTGGCTAATATCTCTGATTCTGGTTAAAGTAATCTTTTTGTTTTTAAGGTATCAAAAACTCAGTAATCACATTTTTCAGCCCGACAAAATCTTCTGCAAGAGAATCCTCTAATTTTTAACAATATCCAACTCAAACCTGTATCATCTTAAATATACTTGGGGTTTCAATCCCTCGGGATTTATTTTGGAAAGATTACATTGCCTCTCTCATAAAATCTTCTTCCATGACATTAGGGGTGATAAGCCGTCTCCATATATTTTTTTTTTTTACCCTGCACAGTTGTTGACTTTATACACAGGTTTTATTCGCCCTGTGTAGAGTACAACTGTCATGTGTGTGTGTGGGGGGGGGGTCTCCCCACACACAGCCCTCCTCAATAAGGTGGAGTCAAAGGCTTTTTGTCTCATTAACTCATCTCCTCTTACTCGTTCCCTATTGCCTCTTTTACATCACTGCAGTGTTGCATCTTTATCTCTTTTCTATCGCTGCATCAATGACAACTGCTCGTCTGTCTCCTTGCTTCCATCCACCACTAAGGAGGGTGTGTTGTTCCCGCCTAATAACAAATTCTCATCCCTTTTCTGTACAGCTCTCTAATGCAAGAGTTAATTGCTACTTCCAGTCAATTATGTATGCAACAGGTCAATACTGCAACTGTCTCCCTCGGTCTGTAGTTCCTACTACCTATGGTCTGAAGTCTTTCAAACGCTGTGTCCATGCATCTCGAAATGAACGGATCTTGAATTTGGCTCTCTGTTATCTTGTTTTTGTTTTTTCGTGGAGGGAACAATCTTTTAGGCTCCTAGCTTTGGGTTCGTTCTTTCTTACGTAAGAAAAAGAAGGCACGTATTAGGCTTAGCACACCCAATCTCTTGGAAACAGATTATACATGAGGTAATATGTCTTTCCAAGAGAGAATGAGTATGCTCAAAGATGGTGCAGATTATATATATATATATATATATATATATATATATATATATATATATATATATATATATATATATATATCACCATCATCATCATCATCATCTCATCATCAACCATAGACTGTCCAATGCAGGACTGGCCTATCCCGACGGAAGTAGGGACGATACTACCTATGTACCTCTAACAAGTGGCTTAGGCTGTCTGGTAGAGATTGTAGGTAGGGTGAGAAGTGCTTGTCGGTAAGATTGTAATGTTGGAGTGGCTTTGGATGTGTGTGTAACCTGTGAACCAAGTGTAATTGGTTCATGCAAGCTGATTGGGTGCAAGCATACTTTGTAATATGCGACATTGGTTCAACCACAGCACCCCTTATGTCCGCCAAAGCAGTAAGTGGCCGGAAGATCACTCCCAAAGTTTCTTACCCTTGCTGGACATGAACCCTGGTTCTCCTATATACGAGAATGCACACTTTACCACTGTGCCACAGAGGTCCCAAATACATAGCCTACATGCATACATATATATATATATATATATATATATATATATATATATATATATATATATATATATATATATGTATGTATATAGCCCCTTTGGAGCTAAGATGCGAATGAATGTGTTTGAATGGATGAGTAAATGGGGAGTATGTCGTCCTGTCTCGGCTACCTCCCTTTCCTTGGGGAAAGCAACCTAGGTAGAGAGAGAGAGAGAGAGAGAGAGAGAGAGAGAGGAGAGAGATATATATCTATCTATCTATCTATCTATCTATCTATCCATCTATCTATCTATCTATATCTATCTATCTATCTATCTATCTATATATATATATATATCTATCTATCTATCTATCTATATATATATATATATATATATATCTATCTATCTATATATATATATATATATATATCATCATCATCTGGACCTTCTTTCCCATCCTAGGGCAGGGTGTGGAGTAGCAATGTCCAAACAGCCCAAATTTCCGTAATCCATTCTGCCACACTTCCATTCTCTCACCATTTAAGCCCCCGGAGTCCTGGCTCAATCTGATACGTCAAAAGCATTCACCACGTTCTGTTGCTTCACATAAATGTATTCGATAGAGTCAGTCCGGACGCTGTCACATTAAAAAGGGGTGCCAAATCCCTGATCATGCGCATCTCCTCACAATATTCATCCTGCCAGTCGGATCTCTTATCAGTCCCTTAGCCTCACAAACTTCCAAACCTCTCTTCCTCACACACTCATTCACCATATCCCTCCATCTTCTCCTTGACCTACCTCGCCTCCTCCCTCCTTCAAATTCGCTCAGGTATACCTTTTTCACCACTCTATTGTTATCCTTTCTCTCCACATGACCATACCATCTTAGTACACTCTCATAGATTATGGTGTCCACAGACTTCCTCACTCCATTTCTTTCACGAATCAAATTATTTAGTACCCTATCCACTCTCTGTACTCCACATACATTCCTCAGCAGTCCCATCTCCACTGCTGTCACTCGACTTTTCATTTTCATGCCATGCCATAGTCTCACATCCAAATGTTAAAGTTGGCACTGACACTCCTTCATGTAAGCCTCGTGCAGCTGCAACACTCAAGCCTCTTTCTTATCAAGGCCTTCATTGCACCAGCTACTATCCTTCCTTGTGTCACTCTACTTTCCTCTTCTTTTGCTCATTTTCCTCTCTCTTCTATCACTGTACCCAGATGTTCGAACTCTCTCACCTATTCCAGTTTCTCTCCATCCACTAACATCACACTTGGAGTCATTTTAGCTCTAAATAACCTTTACTTTACTCTTTTCTACATTTACACTCAAGGTACGACGTTGACAGTCATCAGCAATACTCTGCACTAAAATACCAAGTTCTTGTCTGGTATTTGGAAATTTGAGATATTCTAGCCATCATAATTCTTTACCAACGCCATCCCTATCTCCATTACTCGTGTTTTTCTCTCATCACCCTATATATATATATATATATATATATATATATATATATATATACACGATGCATGTCACTGTTTACAAATTTTCTCTTCTTGAAGCTGATAGCCACTTACTGACTCTTACACAGAAATGAAGTATTATCTGATTAATATCATAGAATGTTGAGCAAAGCAAACTTTATGCAATACTTTATTGTCTCCTGCTAACCAATGAAGTACTGTATACTCACCTTCTTTGACTATGCAGTTTTAGGTTCCACATAAGGCGCACTTATGTATTTGTATACTGCACTAGACTGTATATGCATAGTAATCTTCAGGCCATACAGTCGAGAAAATATGGTGAGTTGTGGCATGCGTCTTTTGAGGAATAAAAACATTAGCAAAAAAGAAAAAAAAAAAAAGGTCAGTTCAGTAAGGTTTAACTGAAGAAATGATGGATATATGTTACAATGACGGAGTCACATAATTACCTGTCAGTTATAAAACGTTAAATACACAGCTTGAATTTACGACCCTTGGTTTCCAGTGGTAAAGTAAATTCATACGTGCCCGCATAACGTCAGTCCCTCCTTACTGACCAATGTTTTAACTACCATTAACTCCTACGTTCACCTCTTAAACTCCTGACCCCTTCTCTCGTCTCATTTTTTCGTTAGTTACAAAAATAACATTGGAAAGGTAGTTATGGTTACTGTCAATAGCTGTTTTTTTTTCGTTTCCAAAACGTGAAAAGATTTTTATGTAATCTTGGTGAATTAATTGGGAGAAAGACACTGACACAAACAAAAAGTCTCCAGTCTTAAAAAAAACAACACCTCACTCAAGAAGTGTACAGAAAATACTGAACCCAATGATTACATGGAGGGAGTCCGGCCGTGCAAAGCCTGTCCTTTGATGGACCATACACTTTACAATCAATAGGTTTAGTTCTCAGAATACTATATAGTTATGTAATATATTCATCAGCCAGTGAGCTATTGAGGTTACCAAGGAATACCATGAAAGCCACGAAGTTCTTCCTCGAATTTGTTCGCTATATTTAAGGTTGCTTTACCATTAGCATTCAAGTGGTACTCAGCTCACATACTGCTTTCCAAACATACAAATTAATATAACCCTGGCAACTTGAATAATCTGGCTAAAATTACATCGCTCCCTGTCAGAGTTACTGTATAATTGTAGAACTTAAATTATTCAATGCAAAAACTTAATTATGAGCATTGTAATTTTTAATATATTTACTATGCATATATATCTTTCTCTCTACTTTAGAATTTGCTGGATGCAGACAAAGCTTAGGTATGTGAAAGAAACTGTCCAGTGCGTATACTAAAATAATCTTTTCAACAGCATTGCGATAACGCTAATACTTAAAATGTACTGGGGATTCTGAACTTAATAAATCCTAAACCATTTCCATCAGTACCGAAGAATTTGTAACGATATATTGTACACAAGTTACTGGCTGAGGAAGGTGAGGTTTCTGATACAGGCCACTTACAAAAATTACTCTGCACATATTGATTGTTTGTATGGTATTATAATAGTGCGGCAGGTTACACGGTAGGATGCGACCAAATGTGGGAAGGGAAACGGTTAAAAACACTCTGCACTGCAATTTTTTTTATGCAAGGAAGCAGGAACCAAAGGCCAGGAGCCCGCAAACCGTTCCCCCCAAGAAAAAGACAAAGTCAATACAACAGAGAGCCAATTTCAAGATCCGTTCATTTCGAGATGCCTGAGCACACTGCGTTTGCAAGACTGGAAATTATAGGAAGTAGGAAACAGAGACAGAAAAGGAAAGTTCCAGAGTTGACCTGTTGCATAACTGAAGGTGTGGGATTCACGGTTAACTCTTGCATTACGGAGTTGGACAGAAAAAGGATAAGAGTTTGTTGCTAGACAGGTGCTACGTGCCCATCGTAAATGTGGAGGGATCCAAGCAGACGGTTCAGAGGAGCAATAACCATTTGAGTAACGATAGAAAAGAGATAAAGATACAACAGTCCGGCGAAGAGATAGAGGTTGAAGAGAGCCAGTAAGAGGAAGAGAGTTAATGAGACAAAAAGCCTTTGACTCCACCTTGCTGAGAAGAGCTGTATGTGGGGAGCCTTCCCACATGTGAGACTTGTTCTCTACACAGGGGCAAATAAAACCCGTGTATTAAGTCAACAACTGTGCAGGGGTAAAGAAGGTACGGAGTCGGCTTAGTAAACCTAATCTCTTGGATGCAGATTTTACTGGAGATGTAAAATGATCTTTCCAAGATAAATCCCGAGAAAATGAAACCCCAAGTATCTTTAGGGATAATGCGGGATTGACCTGGATAATGTTAAACATTAGTAAGTACACCTGTGGAAGATTTTGTCGGGTTGATAGGTGTGGAGTAGACTGTGGCACCAGTCGAGCAGGGCAGTACTCCCGAGGTGGATGGAAAGCTGATGACAGGGAGTGCTGGAGCTCCCGTTTAATCAGCCCTCAGGACTAGTTCCTGACCATTCCCCTTTGCTGAACTTTTATAGTGTCTCAGTTACACAGAGAGTAGGCCAGCATGCTCTCCAACACAAATTTCTCTAACTTTCTACATCAAACTACATGCACAGTACACACTACACTTCCTTTTCTAAAATTCCGAAAAAATGGCGTCTCATCACCCAGCCTCGGAGTCCCCAGGGGAGGGGACCGTAAATGCCCCCACCTTCCTCCCTTCTCCCGGTGACGACTCGAGGTGCCTGGAACCACTGCCTGACTCTCTTCTTCATTTCTGCAACATTCGCCGCCTTTCCTCTAACTTTCGCTCTGTTGAGCACCACCTCTCCTCCTCTAACCCTCACCTTCTTTTTCTAACTGAGACTCAGCTGTCTGAGGCAACTGACAGCAAACCCTTTTCTGTATCCTCCTACTTTCTCTATACTCATTTCAAAGCCAAAGGTGGCTGTTGTGTATATATACACAACGACTTATCTTGCTCTCTTGATCCTGAACTCGATTCTTCTGAATTCTCTATACTCTGGCTTCGGCTTTCCTGTCATTCTCTGACTAAAAATATCTGTGCTGTTTACTTATCCCCTAATTCTACTGACTATCAAAAATTCTTCGACTATCATACTTCGACGATGGAACACATTCTATCCATTTCTCCTTCCTCT
Organism: Coenobita brevimanus; assembly: GCF_032717465.1. Classification (NCBI taxonomy): domain Eukaryota; kingdom Metazoa; phylum Arthropoda; class Malacostraca; order Decapoda; family Coenobitidae; genus Coenobita; species Coenobita brevimanus. The sequence goes on along the minus strand of NC_137025.1, from coordinate 37,653,181 downwards.
GAAATCTCCATTCTAGGAGATTTCAATGTTCACCACCACCTTTGGCTCTCCTCTCCTTTCACTGATCCACCTGGTGAACAAGCCTACATCTTTTCTATCCTTAATGACCTAGAGCAGCTCGTACAGCACCCTACCTGTATCCCTGACCGCCTTGGAGAGAGTTCCAACATACTTGACCTCTTCTTTGCAACTAATCCTTCTGCTTACACTGTTAATCTTTTCTCTCCATTGGGCTCCTCTGATCACAACCTTATCACCTTAATCTGTCCTATCACTCCGTTATGGCCTGTGGACCCTCCAGGGAAACGTCGTCTGTGGCATTTTGGAGCCGCAGATTGGGAGGCCCTCAGGCAGTACTTCTTTGATTTTCCCTTGAATGATTATTGCTTCCATGGCCGTGAGCCATCTGAGTGTGCCTTGCGCATTACGGAGGTTATTCTCTCGGGCATGGAAGGATACATTCCTTTCTCATATCCTTTGACTAACGCAAGAAAGCCTTGGTTTAATCACGCTTGTTCTAATGCTGTCCGCAACAAGGAGAGGGCCTACAACAGGTAACGGAGCCAACCCACCCTTGACTCACATCATCTTTACATTTCTGTCCGGAATCACGCTAAGTCTGTTCTTCGCTCTGCTAAAAATAATTTCATCCGTACTAAATGCTCTCAACTCTCCAACTCGAATTCTTCCCGCTCCTTCTGGTACCTTGCCAAAAACCTTTCTAACAACTTTACCTCATCATCTTTCCCTCCTCTTTTCTACTTTGATAATTCTGTAGCTATTTCTTCTACTGATAAAGCAGATCTCTTTGCACAGACTTTCTCCTCCAATTCAACCTTTGACGATTCCGGTGTTGTTCCTCCATCACTTCCCGCCTCTGACTTCCTCATGGCTGACATTTAAATTTCTTCAGCTGATGTATTTTCTGCCATCACTGGCCTCAATACTAACAAGGCATATAGGCCTGATGGAGTTCCTCCTGTTGTTCTCAAGAACTGTGCTTCTGTGATTACACCCTGCCTAGGCAAACTCTTTCGCCTTTGTCCATCAACTTGTATCATTCTTTCTTGCTGGAAGTTTGCTCTCATTCAGCCAGTCCTAAAGAAGGGTGACCACTCCCAACTCTCCAACTATCGTCCAGTTGCTTTAACGTCCTGTATTTCAAAAGGTTTCGAGTCAATTCTCAATATAAAGATTTTAAGGTATCTTTCCTAAAACAACCTTCTTTCTGATCGTCAGTACGGGTTCCATCAGGGACGCTCCACTGGCGATCTTCTCACCTACCTTTCAGACTCCTTGTCATCCTCCTTTCGGGACTTTGGCGAAAGCTTTGCCATTGCACTTGACATCTCAAAGGCTTTCAATCGAGTCGGGCATAAATCTTTAATTTCCAAACTGTCCTCTTACGATTTCTATCCTTCTATCTGTGCCTTCATTGCTAGCTTCCTTTCTGGTCGTTCTATAGCTGCTGTTGTAGACGACCATTGTTCTTCTCTTAGATCTATCAACATTGGTGTTCCTCAGGGCTTTGTCCTATCACCAACTCTCTTCCTTTTATTCATCAGTGACCTTCTAAGCTGTACATCTAACCCTATCCACTCATATGCTGATGACTCCACCCTTCACCTTTCCATTCGGTTCCTGCAACGCCCATCTCAGCAGTTACTTCAACAAACTAGGGATGAGACTATGGCACACCTAATGTCTGACTTGGCTCGTATCTCTGACTGTGGTAAAAATAATCGTGTTGTTTTTAATGCATCTAAGACTCAGTTCTTACACCTATCAACCCGTCAAAATCTTCCACAGGTATACCCACTAATGTTTAATGATGTTCAGCTTAATCCTGCATCATCCTTGAACATGCTTGGGGTGTTATTTACTCGGGACTTATCTTGGAAAGATCATATTACATCTCTTGTAAAATTTGCTTCCAAGAGATTGGGTGTGCTAAGCCGACTCCGTTCTTTCTTTACCCCTGCACAATTGTTGACTCTATACAGGAGTTTTATCTGTCCCTGTGTGGAGTACAACTCTCATGTGTGGGGAGGCTCCCCACATACAGCTCTTCTCAATAGGGTGGTGTCAAAGGCTTTTCGTCTCATTAACTCTCCTCCTCTTAATGACTCCCTTCAACCTCTGTCTCTTCGCCGCACTGTTACATCTTTATCTCTATTCTGTTGCTACTTTAGTGGTGATTGCTCCTCTGATCTGTCTGCATGCATTCCTCCACCTCTATGACAGGCGCGTAGCACCCATCTAGCAGCAAACTCTCATCCCTTTTCTGTCCAACTCTCTAATGCAAGGGTTAACCGTTACTCCCAGTCCTTCATTTATGCAACGGGTCAACTCTGGAACTGTCTCCCTCTGTCTGTATTTCCTGTTGCCTATGATCTCCAGTCTTTCAAACACAGTGGTCCAGGCATCTCGAAATGAATGGATCTTGAATTTGGCTCTCTCTTGTATTTTGTTTTTCTCTTGGAGAGAACTGTTATTGCGGGCTCATGGCCTTTGGTTCCTTCTTTCTCATAAAAAAAAAAAAATGAGCATTTGGTGGATTAAAAACAAGATTCATTTACCACAGTCAGAGATACAAGCCAAGTCAGACATAAGGTTTGCAATAACCTCATCCCTTGTTTGTTGAAGTAATTGCTGAGATGGACGTTGCGAGAACCGAATGGAAAGGCGAAGGGTGGAATCATTAGCGTATGATTCGATAGGGTTAGATGTACAGTTTAGGTCACTGATGAATAGAAGGAGGAGAGTTAGTGATAGGACAGAGCCCTGAGGAACATTACCGTTGATAGGTCCAGGAGAAAAATGGTGGCAGTCTACAACAGCAGCTATAGAACGACCAGAAAGGTAGTTGCAGATGAAAGCGCAGATAGAAGGATAGAAACCGTAAGAGAGCAGTTTGGAAATTAAAGACTTATGCCAAAGATTTATGGGAAAGCTTTCGCCAAAGTACCGAAAGGAGGATGACCAGGTGTCTGAAAGGTAGATAAGAAGATCGCCAGTAGAGCGTCCCTGACGGAACCCATACTGACCATCAGAAAGGTGGTTGTGATAGGAAAGATGCTTTAAAACTTTTCTGCTAAGAACAGACTCGAAAACTTTTGAGACACAGGATGTTAAAGCAACTGGACGATAGTTAGAAGGTTGAGAATGGTCACCCTTCTTTGGGACTGGCTGAATGAGAGCATTTTCCAGCAAAAAGGAATGGTATAAGTTGAAAGACAAAGGCGAAAGAGTTTGCCTAGGCATGGTGTAAGCACAAGCACAGTTCTTGAGGACAACAGGAGGGACTCCATCAGGCCCATATGTTTTGTTAGTACTGAGGCCAGTGATGGTAGAAAATACATCAGCTGAAGAAATTTTAATGCCAGCCATGAGGAAGTCAGAGGGGGGAAGTGATGGAGGAATAGCACCAGAATAATCTAAGGTGGAATTGGAGGAGAGAGTCTGAGAGAAGAAATCTACTTTATCAGTAGAAGAAATAGCTACAGAACCATCAGAGTAGAAAAGAGGAGGGAAGGATGATGAGGAAAAGTTGTTAGAAAGTTTTTTGGCAAGGTGCCAGAAGGGGCGGGAAGAATCCGAGCTGGAGAACTGAGGGCCTTTAGTATGGATGAAATTATTTTTAAGAGAGCAAAGAATCAACTTAGCACTATTCCGGGAAGAAACATAAAAACGAAAGTCATAGAACTGCTAGCTTGTTATTACTAAACCAATCTAGGTGTCACCATCTCTAGCTTTACGTCACTAACTCCATCTTCTAAGCCACTACCTCCACCATCACAATCACCATCAACATTTTTCACGAACCCTTCCACTGTCAGCAGTATATAGGCCTATAATTCTCAACACCAGCTCCACTCTCTTCGTCACCCTTACAGAACCCATCGCTATCACCCTCATCCTTCTCCCACCATCATCATCACCACCACCGCTACTTCCACAACACCTTCACTACCATTCTAACATACAGTGTCAGCTCTCCACACGCATCACCATCACCGCTAATACCACTATAATCACCACACTCCCACAACCACCGCTAGTACACTAGCCTACCTAGACTACCTGCATATACAGCGCAGTCTGTCATTCCAGCACACACAGCCAGTTGATTTCCGGCGAGCGTATTGACCCAGAACTGAGTAATTCTAAGTGACGGAACAAAATAGGAAAGAAGGAAGCAATACGTAGCTGCAAAGACTATGATGTAAGTTGCATTCATGCAAAAGAACTTGTGTCAGAAGCGAAAATAGAGGTTGAAACATATAACAGAGTAAAGGCTAACAATTGTTTTTATGTCAAGGAATGGTAATTTACATCAAGACTGCAATTAGCAGCAAAAACACATAGTGAGATAGTTGCCTACATGATTAGTAATTACTAGTTAATTGCAAATACAGTGAACACATCAGTTTACTTCAACAGTTTATAGAGAATATATATATATATATATATATATATATATATATATATATATATATATATATATATATATATATATATATTGTCAGACGCCTCAATCCCGTTTGGGGTGGCCACAAACAAATCGCCTCCAAGTCGCCCTGTCCCCCGCCATGTCACTGCCCTGCTCCCAACTCACACCCCCCTCTCTCATATACCTCTCCACCCCATCCCTCCATCTCATCCTCGGCCTCCCCCGCCCTCATTCCCCCTCCACCTCACTCACATACACTCTCTTCGTCAGTCTTTCACCCTCCATCCTCTCCACATGGCCAAACCACCTCAGTGTGTTCCTCATAACGCTTCCTATCACATCCACATCCACACCACAACGCTCCTTTATATCCTCATTCGTCAGCCTGTCTCTCCACATGACTCCACAGGCTCCTCTTAAATAACTCATTTCCACTGCTCTCACTCTTGACTTGTGTCCTTCCAACAATGTCCAAGCTTCACTTCCGTACGTTAGAGTCGGTATCACAATATTTTCATGCAGTAACTTTTTCACTTCCATGCTCACTTCCCTGTTTCTTATCACTGCTTTCAAAGAACCAGCAACCTTTCTTCCCTGCTGTACCCTTTCAAGCACTTCACCCTCCAAACCTCCATCCTTACTCATCACACTACCCAAGTACTTAAACGTACTCACATTTTCCAATTCCTCACCATTCAACCTCGCTGTACATTCACTAACTTCATCTTTCTCAAAGACCATCATTTTGCTCTTCCCTACATTCAACTTTAGATTCCGTTTCTTACACACTCTCTCAAACTCATCCACCAAGCCTTGCAGCTCCCCTTCGTCTTCACTCAACAACACAGTATCATCTGCAAACAACAGTATAGGGAGTTTCAAAACACTATCCTCTCTCACCAGGGCCACTCCAACGTCCACTACCCTACCTTGTACCTCTTTTATTACCCCAACCATGTACAGATTGAACAACCATGGAGACATGACACATCCCTGTTTCAAACCAACTTTCAAAGAGAAAAATTCACTTAGTTCACCATCCACACGCACTGCAGCCTTCGCACCATTGTACTTACTCTTCACAGCATTCAACAACTTCCCATCTACTCTATATATTCTTAACACTTTCCACAATCCTCGTCTATCCACCCTGTCAAATGCTTTCTCCAAATCCATGAAAGCCGCATACAACTTCTTTCCCTTCTCTAGAAACTTTTCCACTAAAGATCTAAGAATGAATATCTGATCTACACAACCTCTTCCCTTCCTAAAGCCTCCCTGTTCTTCTCCAACTAATTTCTCTGTTCTTTCTCTAACCCTGTCTATAAGTATCCTACCATACACTTTTCCTATTAAACTAAGAAGACAAATGCCCCTATGATTACCACACACTTCTTTTTCCCCTTTTCCTTTGTATAAGGGAATAATTATACCTGACTTCCAATCCTCCGGGACTCTACCTTCCTCCCAGGCCAATCTGCACATCTTCCACATCCATTCTACTACTATCTCTCCCCCATGCTTCAGCATTTCACCACACACTCCATCAATTCCTGGGGCTTTCCCCGATTTAACTTTCTTCATTGCTTCCACAACTTCTATCCTACTGATTTCTTCCTGTCTTCTCACCTCCCTCCTTCTCCCAGCCATTCCCCAGCCACTTATACTTGCATTACTTCCACCCTCTACGTTCAACAATTCCTTAAAGTGTTCTCTCCATCTGCTCACTTTTTCTCCCTTATCCACTAGTAATCTACCATTTTTACCTTTCACTCCCCTGCTAACTTCACTTCCACCCTGTCTTACTCTTTTCACTTCTCTCCAGAACATTTTCTTACAGTCCCTCCACTTTACACTCAAATTCCTTCCAAATTCCTCATCCACTCTCTTCTTACTCTCTCTTACTAATCTTTTCACCTCTCTCCTTCTTTCCACATATAACTCTCTCTTCCGCCTCTCAACTTCTTCCACGCCCCTATTTCTGATCCATTCATTGTATGCTTTCTTCTTTTGTGCCACAGCCTGTTTCACCTCTTCAGTCCACCACGCTGTTCCTTGTACCCCCCTCCGTCTTCTCTTCCTTCCACACACCACATCACATGCTGCACAAATTTCTTCTGTAAATATCTTACACACACCTTCCACGTCTCCCACCTGCTCCAATTCATATTTGCCCAATATATATATATATATATATATATATATATATATATATATATATATATATATATATATATGTATCCAGTGTTTGGAAAGATGACAAGTGCAATTATTTTTTCACTGACAAAAGAAAGTAAGAAACAGTATAAACATTAGCAATTATTATTCTCATATCCCGTCTTCCTCTCATACTCCAGTCTATTACCACCCTGATCCCATTTCTGCGACCAGAATCCATTATACGAAACAGCCTTATACGTTTCCATCCGTTATCCCACCATTACCATCCCAAAACAACTCATCCCTCACAACACACCATCGTTTCTACACACACCCACCTCCCACCCTACCAGTTCTCTGTCTGTCTGTCTGTCTGTCTGTCTGTCTCTCTTGCTTCCTTTCAGTACTTACCCTCCTTCTTTTGCTTCCTTTCAGTAGTTCCCCTGATTCTGTTGGTCATTCTTTTCCCTCTCTGAATACCTTTACTCTCCCCTCTACCTTTCACTGCTTTTGCAGCTCTTACCTGACTTCCTCGATTCAGTCTCTCTCACATTTTCTCCCCACTGTCACTCCCATCTCATTCATCACTTTTCCATATCACATCTCCAGTTGTTTTAATAATATCATTCTCCTTGTCGTCTTCCTTTTCATCTCCCTCCCTCCCACCCTCTCAGCCTTTTTGTTTCTTCTGTCTAAGTTCACCCATCGTTTACCAGACCATCTCATTCTTACCCCTTTACTCATTTCCTTCCCCCCACTCCTCTCCTCTCGGCCCATTTCCGCATCAGCCATCTCACTGTCTTTCTCTCCTCTTCCTTCTATTTCTCTCTTAGTTACCACCCTCACTCCCCACTACCCTTCCTCTTTATTTTCCCCCCTTTTTTTTATACAACACCTTCCTCCTAACCTTCCATTCCTTCCCTTTTCCCTCTCCATCCGTCCCTTCCCCTTTCCTCACTTTACTTCTCTTTCCAGTCTCCTTCTCTCTCTCTCTCTCTCTCTTTTTTTTTCCGTCTTAGTCTACTTTCTTTCCCCAGCGATTATTTTTTCTCCCAGGTAACATCCTTTATTCTCCAGTTTCGCCATATTATATAGCGAAGCTTACTGTCTTGGTAAGTATTATTATTTTTCTTTGCACTTATTATTCTTGGATCTTGATGATATTATATAGGAAGGTACCCTAGAGTAATCCCAGCATATGTGCCAGATATAGAAAACCTTGACAATTATTTAATGTTACATACTCATTTAAACTGCAAAAAGTGCATATTCGAAATTAAAATAGAAACTAAATCACATACAGCTATTTGGATGAAAATTCTAGGCTAAAACAGTTTGCTGAGAATTTTGGCTGAATATTTTGCCATTTAACATAATGGAAAGTACTGAATTCAAACTTGCTTCTTTGCATCACGTTTTAGAGAAAACCACAAAAGCTGTTAAGCTGTAGCTTAACAGAAATATAGATATGGTCCCTTTCAGTATCTGGAAGGAATATGGTTACAGTTAAGCATACAGTTAGCCAGTTATTTAGACAAATGTAAAATGTATCCATGCTTCTTTTATTTCTTCCACACCTTTGTCTTCATATCTTGTAGCCATTACACAAGAAGATACCTTAGGCCCCAAAAGCAGCATTTACATAACTATAAAGACAACCAATTCCATAAATAGTTATAGTGAAGCTTCCTTATCGGGGCTACACAATAAGTAAATAGGTATCGGTAACTAGATAAGCTTTGTTATAAACATCACAAAGCTTATTATTTGGTAAGTCTTATATCATTTTTCTTTGCACTTTTTTTCTTAGATTTTGATGATATTTACTATAACGTACCTTTGGGTAACCCAAGTATTTGTGCCAAATATAAATGACTTTGACCTATTATTGGATTTCATATACTCATTTTTGGTGCAAAAATTGCATATTTGAAATTGAAATATCTCCGAAACTATTTGAGATACAGTATGACTGGTTGAAAAACCTATGATAAAAGACATTGCTGAGAATTTTGCGTGAATATTTTGCCATTTAGGTTAGTGGAAAGTACCGAATTCAAATCTGCTCAGCGTTTTCTTTGTAACACATTTAGAGAAAACGATAATAGCTGTAAAGCTGTAACTTTACATTACCTGAAAGGAATATGGTTACAGTTAAGCACATAGTTAACGTGAGATTCAGACAAATGTAAAATGTACCCATGCTTACAAAGATACTCAATACCATAAACAGTTATAGCGAAGCCTACTTATTGTGGCTACACGATAAGTTAAGAGGTAACTAGTTATTATCAATAATAATAATAATAATAATAAGTAGTAGTGGCCTATTTACATACCGTGAAGCCACAATTATTGCTGCTTTTGTGTTCACCACCTAAAAACTTCTTATGAAGACTGACCTTTAAAAGAAGTTCAATGTCAGTCATATTTGGAACATGGACTTAGTTTAACCTAAGGTAGCTTCTTGTGAAATATGAACAACATCTGAAGACAAATGTGTGGAAGAAATAAATGAAGCATGGGTACAATTTACACTTGTCTCAATAACCGGCTAACTGTATGATTAACTGTAACCATAGTCCTTTCAGATAATGAGAGGGACCACCGTTATATTTCTGTAAATTACATCTTTACAGCATTTGTGGCTTTCTGTAAAACATGTTACAAAGAAAGCACTAAGCAGATTTAAATTTGGTAGTTTCCACTGGGCTAAATGGCAAAATATTCAGCCAAAATACTTAGCAAACTTTTTGTATGATAGGATTTTCAACGAAATAGCTGTATCTCAATTTATGAGATATTTCAATTTCAAATATGCAATTTTTTGCACCAAAAATGAGTATATGGCTTTCAAAGATAGGTCTAGATCATATATATTTGGCACAAATACTTGGGTTACCCTAAGGCACCTTCCTATATAAGATTATCAAGACCTAAGAAAGAGAAATACTAAGACAAATAATAACATACCAAGATAGTAAGCCTTGTCATACTGTATATACCCTATGTCAAAGCTTTATTATTATTATTATTATTATTATTATTATTGCTCTTGTCATTATTATGCCTCTGCCCACTTATGGTGGAGGTGGCATTAAGTGACTTGTCTGTCCACCCGTGCTAGTGTGGGTCTGTGCATTTGTAACATTTGTGGAAGCGATGTGTCCTAAGCCCATTGACGGATTTCTACTCAACTTCTGTTAGTGATGGAGTATGGGGAGATGATGAACTACTTAGATAAACTAGGTCAAGGGGTCAAAGGTCAAGGTGAAATGGGTTGGGCTTAGTTTAGCCTTTTTGCCGTGGTGTCTCTTGAACCCCTCAACGGATTTCGACCACACGATTGTCAGTGATACATTATGAAGAGAAGATGAACTGATTAGGTCAGCAATGTCTAGGTGTCAAAGGTCAAGGTCGTATAGGTCTGGGCACATCTCCTATACTCCTTCATGGATTTCAACCAAACTTTTGTCATTGATGCATTATGAATGGATGATTAATTGATTAGGTCAGCAAGGTCAAGGGTTCATAGGATAAGGTCATATGAGTGTGGGTAAGATGTCTCACGAACTTCTCTACGAATTTCGACAAAATTTCTGTCGGTGATGCAGTATGAATATATGATGAGCTGACTGTCAACAATGTCAAAGGCTCAAAGGTTAAGGTCATATGAGGTTGATATACTTGATTTTTAGTCTCATTTCATCCCACAATCAACCATGTCATGAAGGTTGTATGGCTAGTCCATGTGCAAGCCTTGGCAAAGGCATACCAAGTAAAGCTTTGTGTCGACAGCTTGAGCCCCAAGTTCTTGTTGTTTCATTATCATTATTATTATTATTATTATTATTATTATTATTATAATTATTATTATTATTATTATTGTTATTATTATTATTATTGTTGTTGTTGTTGTTATTATTATTATTATTATTATTATTACTAAATTATTATCACTATTATCATCATCACCATTATTATTATTATTATTATTATTATTATTATTAATCACCATTATTATTATTATTATTATTATTACTAGTAGTAGTAGTAGTAGCAGTAGCAGCAGCAGCAGCAGCAGTAGTTGTAGTAGTAGTAGTAGTAGTAGTATTTGTATTAGTATTATCATTATTAGTATTAGATGTGTATTTACTATTGGTGTAGTAAAGTTTAAATGTGGTTTAGGAGAAAGATTAAAATCATATGGTTACCAATATCAACATGATTTGTAGAATGTAGCTTGAGATAAAGAACCAAATAGAACAGCATCATACATAGCAGTATAGCAAGGAATACCCAAAACACTTGGAATAAACCTAAGTCACAGGACACTATCGTAGGTGTAGAAATGATTTCAAAGGTAAGTTACAAGCTTTTGTGCGAGTGGAAAGACAAATGATATAACAGGTGATGCCATGTACAACAAACCTCGCCTGACTCATCCACTTAGGAGTTATATACCCCTGAATATCCGTAACCTGGAGTTTGACATTTCAAGGGCATTGAAGGTCAAAGGTCATGGTACCAACTCAAAACCCATTTTGGACTTCCTATACCGTACGTTAATTGTAAAGATCTATCATCAACCAGTTTTGAGTTATAGCCCCCTGATTATCCGTGACTTTGAGCCTGGCCTTTCAAGATCGCTTTAGGTCAAAAGTCACGGTACCAATTAAAAGCCCATATGGGACTCCGTATATGTTGATAATAGTAAATATGAACCTGCAACCAGTTTCGAGTTATAGCTTCCTGAATATCCATTACCTTGTGTTTGACCTTTCAGGATCGCTCAAGGTCAAAGGTCTTGGTGAAAAATGAAAGCCCATAAGGGAGTTCCTGTTGGTGATAATAGTAAATATCTCTTTATTCAGCCGGTTTCAAGTTATAGCCCTCTGAAAATCCGTGACCTTGATTTTCATCTTTCAGGTTCATTCGATTACCTACAAAATTTAATCACTTCCTTTTAGGACCAGTGCCCACAAGTACTGAAAGTTTCATGTAATTTCATTCAGCCGTTTTTCCGTTGTGTTTCTAACATACAGAGAAACAAACTCGACCAAAAACAATACCTCACTGGACTCCGTCCTGGGCGAGGTAATTAGCACGCAGCAGCAGGTTTATATGATTCGTTGAGCAAAGTCAGAAACAGGGAAATGTACCACAGGACGGAGTAAGTGTAAAGAAATGAATTATAGATAACATGGATAAGTTTTTTTGCGATTTGTAAGACACTGATAAGGACTGAGAAATAAAACATAGCATGATTCGGGATAAAAAAAAAAAAAAAATGATCGAATAAGATAGGTATAAATACAGACGTAAGTCGCAGGGTAGAGTGAAGGATACAGGTGTGGTGGGCAGGAAATGTGAAGAGAGGAAACACAAGGACTGATAGATTACCGATAATGGGAGTATTGGACCTAGTGGTTACTCTCTCTCTCTCTCTCTCTCTCTCTCTCACTCTCTGTTGTTGGGGAATTTCTATTGTTGGCATATGAGACGATTTTACTTTCTGTGTTCTTTCAAAGTATGATGAATATCGGTCTGATTAATTCCCTTGCACTGATGACGGTGTTTTTAGTTTGTTTTCTTCAGATAATCAAATCCATATTAGAGCACACTCTTAAAACTAAAATTTGTTAGGTAAAGCCTTCAACATGCCTGTAGGTTTTTAAGGTCATACCACTGTTAAATGCAATATCTAGGTGTAGTAATAATAAGACAAAATATTATCTAGCTGTTTTCTCTTAAAAAGGCTAATCTTTGAAACACGTTACAGAAATGGCAGGTTTATAATACTCTTTATCTATCTTTCAGTACATTTATCCTGCATCTTTTTATACCCATCAGTTAATATATCTGCCTGTTTGCTTTGTCGTTATATCACTGACCACTCATTCCACTGCCAGTCCTAATGTTTGTTTACTACCCTATCCAAATAACACTACCACAATCACAACGAGCTGCCCAGTCATCTTTACTATTTGTTCCCTATTCCTTTACGACACTGTATTAATTATGCCTTCATTAAGTTTGTATCCACTCAGTGAGCCAATATGTTACAAGCATGAACCCGAATGTGTGTGTGTGTGTGTGGGTGGGTGTGTGTGTGTGTGTTCTTACATAATTGTATCTTTACAGGAATGAGTCAAGCTCGTTCTGTCCCGTGTCTTAAACCATTTTCATCATACATCTCCTTAAATTTATGAATTCTTTTGGCACACATTATTTCATTCGGTAGTGCATTCCATTGGTCAATTGCCCTATTTGGGAAACTAAATTTGCTTACGTCTTTATCGCCTCTCTTTTTATGCAGTTTTTTTGCAGTGTCCTCTTCCTGATGCATCCCCATAGGTTATATACTCATTTATGTCTATCATCTCCTTCCCTGACATGCATTTATATACCATAATCATGTCTGCTCTTTTCCTTCTCTCGTGTAGTGTTGGCAGATTCAGTTTTTCTAGTCTTTCTTCATAGCTTAGATCCTTTAAGCTTGGTACCCATCTTGTAGCGGCCTTTTGAACTTTTTCAATCTTATCTATGTGTTTCTTGAAATGAGGATTCCAGACTTCTGATGCATACTCCTGGGTTGGTCTGATGAATGATGTTATTATCTTTCTCAGCATGTCTTCATTTATATATATGAGTGCTATTCTCATATTTGCAACCAGGGTATACGTATTCCATACCTTCTCATGTGGTTAGCCGGAGATTATCTGTTACTGACAAACATACCTAAGTCCTTCTCTCTTTCTGATTGTGTAGGGTTATACTTCCTAACTTATAATCCCAATCTGGTCTTTTCCCACTTTTACCCAACTTGATTACATGACACTTGTCGACACTGAATTCCATTTGCCATGTATTACTCCATTCATGATGTTTACTTAATTCTTCTTGTAGCTCTTTACAAAAGTCTGTGTTAGTAATTCTCCTGCGTATTTTTGCATCATCAGCAAACATATTTAAACAGCTTTCATTTCTAATATTACTACCTATGTCATTGATATACACTAAAAACATAATTGGTGCCAGCACTGAGACTTGTGGAACTCCGCTAGTCACGTCCCTCCATGATGAGTAATTTCCCCTTAGTACTGTTCTCATTTCCCCTTCTCTGAGAAAACTTTGCTTCCAACAATACAGTTTGCCTCGGATTCCTCCTTGCTGGTACAGTTTCCATAGAAGTCTTTGGTGCGGTTCTGTCAAATGCTTTCTTGAAATCTAGAAGATACTGTCCACCAATCCTTCTCTTTTCTGTAATGTTTCGGCAACTCTGTCATAGTAGCTTAATAGATTAGCAACACATGATTTTCCCTTTCTGAAATCAAACTGTCATTCTGCTATCATATTGTGTTCTAGATGATTTACCCAAACTTTTCTTATCAGATTTTGTAATACCTTGCTTACAACACTGGTTAGTGATACTGGTCAGTAGTTGAGTGGATTTTGTCTATTCCCTTTCTTGAATAAGGGAACAATGTTTGCTTTCTTCCAAATATCAGGTAGTTTACCTTGACCCAAGGGTTCCTTGAATATTAAGATAATGGTTTACTTAACTCCTTTGCATATTCATGTATCACCCAACATGAAATTTCGCCTGGACCATTTGCTTTTCCCTTGTCTAATTTACTTAATTCCTCCTGTATTTCTTTTTCTGATATTTGTAGGCTATATCTGGTAGTATGTGTGGGCATGCATGTTCCATATCATCCCTCTCAAAATTATTTTCTTCTGTAAAAACTGACTGGAAATTCTAGTGCTTCTTTCTCTTATGTATGGAGGATCCCTTCATCCGTAATGGATTGTATTTTATCTTTTACTTAGGTTATACTTCGGATGTAGCTGTAAAATAGCTTCGGTTGATCTCTACTTTTGTTTATGATGTTCTCCTTAAACTGTTTTCTGGCTGCTCTCCTTATTCTTGTGTATTCGTTTCTTGACTTTCTATAGTTGTTATATGCCCTCTCACTACTGTGTTTTCTGTATCTATTCCACAACAAGTCTCTTCTTTCTTTTGATTTTTTACATTCTTTATTAAACAATTTCATTATTTTTATTTCTGCTTCTTTATGCCGAGGGATGTAATTTTGGACTCCTATTTCATAAAGTTCACAGAATTTTCTATATATACCATTTAAATCTTGTCCTCTAAGCTCTTTTTCCCAATCTGTTTCTAAGAAGTATTTATTTAGGTCATGAATAATACATGATAGTTGCCCTTTTTGTAGTTAAGGCTCCTTTTGCAGCTTTTATTACTGTTCACTGTCATATGCAATCCTGAAGTTGCAGTTTCATACTGCATGGTCGCGTTTGGCAAATGGAGAGTGATACATAATATTGTCAACATCATTTTCTTGCCTAGTAAATATACGATCTACTACTGATGGTACATCAAGTTCTCTTTTTCTGGTGCTTTCTTTTACATTGTTGCATTAGGAAAAACTCCTGCACAAGGTCCAGGAGCTTTTGGTCCCAACAGCTTTCCTGTTTTTTTTTTTTTTTTTTTAATCTAGGGTATTCTTATTTATATTTGTAATGAAATTTCCAGATAGTATAATTCTTTCAGCTTTCTCCTCCATTCTGTGTAGTAATGCTCTAAAACTTTGAATTGTACTCTCTGCCAGGTCTTTATATTCGCCTTTTTCCCAAATGTTTGATCTGGTTGGCATGTATAAATTTGACACACTTACTTTCCCTTCAGACATACAAGTTAGTGTAGTAGGCCAGCATACTCTTCAAAACACACTATTCTATCTAATGCACTACATTACATGTGCTTTAACCCCTAACTGCCGGATGACATGTATAGCAGTCACGATTTTGGACACGGAGCAACACTGGTTGATGTGTACTCATATAGCCGCAAGCATCTTCCCACTTCCCTTTGAACTTTAACTTATCCATACTCATCGACAAGACCACCTAGAAACATGGGGATACTAACATTTGAAAGAAGAAGAGTTGGTGATTCTTATGTGTCTTTAATTTTTTCTCTATCTGTTATAATTTGGCAGACATTAGGGTTTGAAGTAAGGGTATTTTCTTCCATCACGGGTATCCCCTGTAGGAAGGAGCGTGCAACATCGGAAAATCCCAATGTGTAGGGGTTAAGTATCACACAATGTACCCAACTATGTCGGAGGGGTTGACGTCAGCAAGATGCGACCAGAAAACTTTGCTGAGTGGCAAAACTATTGATGAGGAGGCGTAACGCAGGTTCCACCAGCATAGATTTTGTGGCCGTGGTGGGATGGGGTCAGATCTATGCTAGAGGGTATAGGGCATTGTGCTTTACAAGCTGCTGTTTCCACTCAACAGAGAGGGGCCCAAACCCGGGAGTGGCACCGCAGCAGGCTGCCGTATCAGTGAGTGCGTGTTGGCTGGGCAGTTAGAGCACCAAGGCATGCTTGAAGGGTTTCTCTGTAGCTGTACTGACAGGGTGCCCCAAGGCCACTGCCACAGCCACTGGTCACTGCTGGTGGACTATTCGTCCCAGGTCTGATGCCTGGACTTGGGAGTGTGCAAATGGGCAGGACCTGTGGTAGGTCTCTGCTCATTCTTTTATTTTACCAACATGACAAAAAACAACTAGTAAAAGCGCAAGCTTGAGGAGACTAGATCACCCAAAGGGATCAAAATGGCATCTTGGAATGTAAGTATTTTGAAGGGTAGAGTGGGGGAAGTAGCTGAGGCCATGAGAATGAGGTGGATGGATGTTTGCTGTGTACGGGAGGTAAGGTACAGGGGTGGATTAACCAGAATAATGGCTTGGAAGGATTGCAGATGTATGTTATTTTGGCAGCAAAATGAAGATGGTTACAGTGGTGTGGGTGTGCTGGTTAAGGAAAAATGGGGGAAATTTCAATTTAATGAGGGTGAATGAAAAGATTCTGGTAGTGAAAATTTTATTCGGTGAGCTGACAATTTCATTTACATCAGCACATGCTCCATCAGCCGGCTTGGATGATGTAGAAGACATATTCTGGGATGACGATAAGCTTAGTGCGGTGTGGGGGATGATGAGATAGTGGTTTTGGGAAGGGATTTAAATGGTCATGTGGGTGAAACTCCTCAATGATATGAAGGTTTACCTAGGGGACACACATGTGGTATGAGGAATGTGGAAGGTGAAAGAATACTTGAGTTGGGGGAGCAAATGAACATGACTGTGTGCAACACGCATTTTAGGAAGAGAGTAAGTTGATTACATACAAGCCTGGGGGGAAATACTAGCCAGATAGAATGTTTCCAGGTCAGGAGGGCTGATAGGAGGTTGGTGAGGGATATTAGAGTTACAGACAGCGAGGAGTGTGCGCAGCAACTCAAATTACTGATATGTGCTTAGTGCTTATCGATCGGGTGGCAAGAAGAGGAGCTATGCACCTAGGAGGAAAATATGGAAGTTGAAAACCAAGCAGTAAGGGATGCCTTTTATAGTGAGATGAGTAGAGTAGTGGTTGAACAGGGAACTGTTGATGGAACTGTTAATGAACAGTGCAGAGCGCTCAAGAACATTCTCCCAAAAGTCATTGTTTCAGCTTGTGGTTGGACAAGAGAACCTCCAAGCCAAAAAGTAACATGGCAGAAGGATGAGGGTGTAGAAGCTGCAGCTAAGGAGAAAAGAAGGCTTTTCCGATAATGGGAAAGGGGTGGTAACAAAGAGAAATACTTGGCTGTCCAGTAGGGCTAGAAAGAATGTATACTTGGTAAAATATGAGTCGTAGAGACTTTCACCGGATAAATTAAATAGTTTTGAAAGGAAGACTGTTTTATTTAAGGTAGCAAATCAGATGAAGGGGGAAAATAGGGTTATCATGGTTGGGTAGTGTGTGAAAAATGATGAAAGATAGTGGTGAACAGTGAGGATATTAAAGATGCCTGGAGAGAGCACTATAACTGGTTGCTGAATGAGTAATTTGACTATAACAAGGTAGGTTTGGAATCAATGGATCCAGTGTTTGGCCATTGGCCTTTGATTGACGAGGTTACTGTGCGCAGGGCAGTATGCAAGATGCGGTTGGGGAAGGCGGTAGGTGTGTCTGGGTTGACTGCTGATTTTTGAAGCCCTCAAGGGATATAAGAGTGTGGTTTGTTACTGATTTGATAAATACAATTTTATATATGAATTTAGTGTCCCAGATGAATGGCTGAAGAGTAAAAGTAAAAAAATATATATATATATATTTTTTTTTTCATTTCCAATAAGAGAACATAATATATCAATACAATATGAAGTAAGAAGCAGAACGGTCTGCTGAGCCGGAGCTCCTTGACAGACATGATGGTGGTTATATTGTTTCTTAGATTTAATACAGGCAAATACACAAATCTAATATCCTATGTTATACATACATACGCACATGTTACACATTACACATTACACATGCATGCACATATATATATATATATATATATATATATATATATAAATACACATGCACATACATACACACATATATGCATGCATAAATACTCTAGCATTACCCAGAAATTATGAACATTGTAGAGTAAGTAAATAACCTTTAATTTTCCTTTAAAATGAAAACCTGTTACATGAATTAATAAGATCCTTTGTATTTGCAGGCAGAGAGTTCCATAATTAAGGACCGGTACATCAAATATACTATAGCAGTAGCTGTGTGTGTGTGTGTGTGTGTGTGTGTGTGTGTGTGTGTGTATTTTGGGCAACTGAAAATACACATTCAAATCGCACCAAAATTGGCACAAAAATCGCAAAAAATTCGCTGATGTGAAAAACTTGGTCCCATCACGATTGAAAAACTTTTACTATATTTAATGAGCGAAAAAAAAAATTGACCAGAAAACGCCGCTCCTGGCGCCCCGTTGGTTGCAGTGGCTGAGTGGTTAATATCTCAGACTTGCATGCGGGCAACTTGGGTTCTATTCCCAAAGCTGCAAATAACACGATCGTTTGGTTAGCTGCAAAAAATTCGAGTGACAACATTAGAGTAGAACAGCACATAAATGGACCATCATGGGCCCTTCGATGTTGCCTTGATGGCCAATAGTGAAAATGTTAGACTATAACAGCACATAAACGTGACTCAGATTATCTGAAATGATCGCAACGTGCACGCGAAGTGTTAGGAAATGAATGAGATGCACGAGGAAACGAGTGCGAAGCAAGAAAAAGTGAGCGTGCAGCGTGAGAGCCCTCTGCAGGAACAAGTGTGAGAGGGCCCGAAGGGCCCACGAGCACTTGCAGTATGCTATAATTAAAAAGAATTGCTGGAAATTGTGGACAAATGAGATTAATGTTATTCCCTCTAGTGTTGTGAATAGTGTATACTAATGTAAAAATTTTACTTCCTGAGCAGTCTTTGATATAATTAAAAACAAATAACGAAAGAAAATATTTATGAACAAATTGAAACTTGAGCAGTATTGCATACATAAATATGCTGTCATTGGAGTCAAATTTACCCTTAAAATAAATGCATCTCAGAATTTTCTTTTGTGCTACTACTATTCTGTTTAAGAATGATGACCAGGTACAGCCCCACACAGACACACAATAGATAAGGTGAGGGTAACATAAAGTATAACATATGCTAATCATAGCTTCAGTGGTAAGGTGATAGTGGATCCTATATAGTACACAACACATTTTTGATGGTTTCGTGCATATTGTATTAATGTGACAACTCCAATTTCAATTTTCATTGATATAGATGCCAGGAATCTTTGTGCTGTCAACCCGTTTTATTATTTCACCCTCTAATATCAGAGGAGGCGTACTGTTATTCAGAGTGATTTTGAAAGAAAATATTAGTTTTGGTCACATTTAATGGTAGTTTATTACATTTAACCTTCTTAAAAACTGAATAACTCTCTGCTCAAATTAGTGTGTAAAGAGGCATTATTCTTATCTGCTAAAAGAAGATTGGTGTCATCAGCATATATAACAAATTTGCAATTGGAGCTAGCACAAGTTATATAATTAATATAGCTAAGGAACAAAATAGGGCCCAAAATTTATACCTGACGTACTCTTTTTGATATAGATTTAAAAAGAGAATACTTAGAATTACAAAAGACTGCTTGCGACATATTACTGATGTAGTTCTTTAATAGCTGCGGTGGTACACCTCTAATCCCAACACGTTTTAATTTGTCAATTAATAAATGATGGTTCAAGGTATCAAAAGCTTTAGATAAATCAGTATACACCCCTGCAACATACAACTTTTCTTCCAAATATTCGTATACCTTTTTAATAAATTGTAGCACAGCCGACTCTATAGATTGATTCAGCTGAAATCCAATTTGAACTATCACTGAGTAAATTATTATTTCCAAGATAGTAAGACGAATGCAAATGGCCCTTGAAGGAGGAAATAATAGTGGCATAAAACTTTTGGACCAGATAATGAAGGTAATGAGGAGTGAATATTGATAAAAATTCCGTTTAGACTTACGCCAGGCAAAGGGACCGCTATTGCCATATTCATTGTTCGACAGCTTCAGGAATAATATTTGGGAAGGAATAATATTTGGAGAAGGAAATTGACAAAGTCTCTACGGATGTGGTGAAGTGTGTAATGAGAAAGCTTGGGATTGAGGAGTGACTGATTAGATAGGTTATGGCTAAGTATGTGGGTGCTTGGGTCCAGGTGCGAGTGAATAGATGTTTCAGTGATGAGTTTTCTGTGAATGCTGGTGTGCATCAAGGATCAGTCTTAAGCCCCCTATTGTTTATCATGGAGCTTGAAGCTCTCTCCCATCTGGATTCAGATGGGAGATGTCGTATGCCGATGATTCGGTGTTGATTGCAGACAATGAGGGAGGTATAGGAATGATTTGGGAAATGGAGAGATGGTATGGGGCACAAGGGCTTGAGAGTGAATGCCCATCTAGGTTTGGTAGCACTGCTGTCAAAGAAGAGGGAGAGTGACCATATGCGGTTTGCCACAAGGGTAATAGAAGCAATTCCATCTTGTGCAATGTTTGTGAGAAGTGGGTGCATAAGAGATGTAGTCGTATTACAGGTTGAAAGCGAGATAATGCTGGTTTCATGTGTGTCCAGGAGATAATGTGGAGACTGTCTTGCTTGACAGGACTAATTCTGCTTGTGAGTCTCTTGAGTGTGTGGAATAGTTAACTTGGGAAACATGTTATATGATGGAGATGTGGCTAGAGTGATGAGTGGTTGGAAGAAGTTCAGAGAGCTGTTGGCTATATTGACAATGAGATGGCTCTACCTTCTCCCCAAAGGATTTTTGTATGTGGCATGTGTCTGGAGTGTAATGTATGGTAGTGGGACCTGGGCAGTAAAGGAAGATATATTCGTAGGCTCAAACGTACTGAATACAAAATCGACAATGATTAGGTGGATGTGCAGTGCGTCCTTGAATGCGAGGACTTGGGGGTTGGGGTGGGAGCTAGGTTTATGATGGAAGGCTTGAAAGGAGGGATGGGACTGGAGTGTAATAGTGTTGGGATGAAGAGTGGAAGATTGAGATAGTGCGAACATGTACGCAGGGTGGGGGATGACAACTGAGTGAAGAAATTGAGAAAGATGAACTTTGGGAATGGGGTCGCATGAGGCAGACCGAAAAAGACGTGGTCATAGAGTGTGACCTCTGGGATATGGGAACGAATATGGAGGGTGCCAGAGATCGAGCAGCATGGAAAGCCGCCATTAGTTGACCAAGGCTGATGCATGCAAGCATGCTGGAGCCTTTATAAATGAAATGAAATAAAAGAATCTATGTATACCATTTGTTGCTACATTTAATTTCTATAGACACTGAACAACTATTCTGTACCTCTTCCACATTGCTACACAGGGTGGTGGAAGTATTTCAGGAGTAGTGCTCTGGACTAACGATATCTGAATGCACGGTTTCAGCTTACAGGCGCAAGAATGCGGTATGTTGGATGGGACACGGCTGGATTTAGGCATGAGGAGGACCTTACAGTAGATTTGAGAAGTATATGAGGGCGTATTTGGGTGTTGTTTATAGAGAATAGGTCTATGTAGCAAATTAACTACTAGAATACCACCGAAAAGAATATTAAATCTACATAGAGTGGGTTATATGATTAGGTTAAAACATCACCAGTATAAACCGTACTAAAGCTGAATCAGATGTAAAAAATAAGATTCTGAAAGGCTCCTTCGGACTGTGAGGCCTTAAAAACAATGGTTTGTTTGGCTTATGCATGAATCCGCCTGAAGAGGGTGCTTCATCAATGACACACATTCTACCCCCACTGCTCTGTCCCCGGTTTAGCCTTTCTGTGCATACAACTGGGTCTATTATGATGCCATTTTACAATATTTTTTTTCCAGGGACCTGCATGTAGTGCCATGAGCAGTATATGTCCATACACGAGAAAACGTGTCACACTCCATGTTTCATAATCTGTGCATTGAAATCTTCATGTATGCTCATTTAGTTGGCCAGCTGATGCTGCCCCTAATTTTACTCACGTTTTCTTGCTTGGTTTCTCGTTTCATTGTGGCAGGTACTTCTACCCTTCAGAATTAACCAATTTGCACACAAATTGGACACACTGACCACCCTACGTCCTAGCTGTGTCTGCGATGCTTTGGTTGCTAGGCAACTACTCGTTGTCTAGTAACGGCTGACAAACCACTTTTCTCATACTTTTTACGCTTTGTGCTGTAGAAGCATTACTAAAGGACGTAGAAACCTCTGACCTCTTTAGGCGTAATCTTGAGGTCATTCCCAGTCGGAAGTGTGCCATCAATTTTTCCCCTCTCTCCTCTAGTTTTCGAGCAGCAACCCTAGGAAGATTGGTCTCAGTATCCTAAGAAAGCAGTACCGGTTTACAAAAATGCCCCCCTAGTTCCCGAGCGACACGATGGAACTGAATGAAAGTGTGCATGCTTATAGACATTGACCAGCACTACAACTTCCTATGTACTCCTATGTGCAACATTTACCAGGTCAGGGGTCAAAGGTCATCAAATGTGAAAACGGTGAAAAGCATGACCATCTCTCTCTATCTATCTATTGCCAGACGCCTCAATCCTGTTCGGGGTGGCCACAAACAAATCGCCTCCACGTCGCCCTGTCCCCCGCCATTTCACTACCCCACTACCAACTCACACCCCCCTCTCTCATATACCTCTCCACCCCATCCCTCCATCTCATCCTCGGCCTCCCCCTCCCTCTTCCCCCCTCCATCCCACTCACATACACTCTCTTCGTCAGTCTTTCACCCTCCATCCTCTCCACATGGCCAAACCACCTCAGTGTATTCCTCCTAACGCTTCCTATCGCATCCACATCCACACCACAATGCTCCTTTATATCCTCATTTGTCAGCCTGTCTCTCCATGTGACTCCACAGGCTCCTCTTAAATAACTCATTTCCACTGCTCTCACTCTCGACTTGTGTCCTTCCAGCCACGTCCAAGCTTCACTTCCATACGTTAGAGTTGGTTTCACAATACTGTCATGTAGTAACTTTTTCACTTCCATGCTCACTTCCCTGCTTCTTATCACTGGTTTCAAGGAACCAACAACCTTTCTTCCCTGCTGTACCTTTTCAAGCACTTCACCCTCCAAACCTCCGTCCTTACTCATCACACTACCCAAGTACTTAAACGTACTCACATTTTCCAATTCCTCACCATCCAACCTCACTGTATATTCACTGACTTCACCTCTCTCAAAGACCATCACTTTACTCTTCCCTACATTCACCTTTAGATTCCGTTTCTTACACACTCTCCCAAACTCATCCACCAAGCCTTGCAGCTCTCCTTCGTCTTCACTCAATAACACAGTATCATCTGCAAACAACAGTACAAAGAGCTTCCAAACACTACCCTCTCTCACCAGAGCAGCTCCAACATCCACTACCTTACCTTGTACCTCTTTTATTACCCCATCCATGTACAGATTGAACAACCATGGAAACCCAACCTTCAACGAGAAAAATTCACTCAGTTCACCATCCACACGCAGTGCAGCCTTAGCACCACCATACATACTCTTCACAGCATTCAACAACTTCCCATCTACTCCATATATTCTTAATACTTTCCACAATCCTTGTCTTCCACCCTGTCATATGCTTTCTCCAAATCCATGAAAGCAGCATACAACTTCTTTCCCTTCTCTAGAAACTTTTCCCCTAAAGATCTAAGAATGAATATCTGATCTACACAACCTCTTCCCTTCCTAAAGCCTCCCTGTTCTCCAACTAATTCCTCTGTTCTTTCTCTAACTCTGTCAATAAGTATCCTACCATACACTTTTCCTATTATACTAAGAAGACAGATGTCCCTATGATTACCACACACTTCTTTTTCCCCTTTTCCTTTGTACAAGGGAATAATTATACCTGACTTCCAATCCTCCGGGACTCTACCTTCCTCCCAGGCCAATCTGCACATTTTCCACATCCATTCTACTACTATCTCACCTCCACACTTTAGCGATTCACCACACACGCCATCAATTCCTGGGGTTTTCCCAAATTTAGCTTTCTTCATTGCTTCCACAACTTCCATCCTACTGATTTCTTCCTGTCTTCTCACCTCCCTCCTTCTCCCAGCAATACCCCAGCCACTTATAGTCGCATTACTTCCATCCTCTATGTTCAACAATTCCTTAAACTGTTCTCTCCATCTGCTCACTTTTTCTCCCTTCTCCACTAGTAATCTACAATTTTTATCTTTCACTACCCTGCTAACTTCACTTCCACCGTCTTACTCTTTTCACCTCTTTCCAGAACATTTTCTTACAGTCCCTCCCCTTTACACTCAAGTTCCTTCCAAATTCCTCATCTGCTCTCTTCTTACTCCCTCTTACTAATCTTTTCACTTTTCTCTTTCTTCCTAAATATAACTCTCTCTTCCGCCTTACAACTTCTTCGACGCCCCTATTTCTCATCCATTCATTGTATGCTTTTTTCTTTTGTGCCACAGCCTGTCTCACATTCATTCCACCACGCTGTTCCTTGTACACCCCTCCGTCTTCTCTTCATCCCACACACTACAACATATGCTGCACATAATTCTTCTGTAAATATCCTGCACACACCTTCCACGTCTCCCATCTGCTCCAATTCATATTTGCCCAATCATTCCTCCACTTCTCTCTTATACTCTGCCTTTTTCTCATCCTCTTGTAACCTTTCCACTTTCCTTACAAATACTCCTTCTTCCCGTCCTTCCCTTCTTCTATTCCTGCATCCTAATTGGACCTTGATTCTGGCCACCACCAAGTAGTGGTCAGAAAGTCCACTCCCCCAACCTCTATAAGCTCTTGCATCCATTACACATTTTCGCATCCTTTCATCCACACATACATAATCAATCATTGCCTTCCTTTCATTCAGTTCACCACCCACCCTTCTCATCACTCACCATGTATACCTGTGGATCATTTTGTTCCTGAAGAGTGTTTTGGCTATCACCAACCCCCTCCCAGTATAAATGTCCACTAATGCACTGCCATTCTCATCTATCTCAGCAGGCACACCCCACTCACCAATTATTCCATCCACCTTCACATTCCCTACTTTACCATTCATATCACCAATCAAAAACACTCATTCCTTCCAAACTTTTCCATGCACACTTCAACATTTGTCCAGAATTCTTCTCTCACTCTGCTTGCACGATCTTGCTTTGGCGCATACACACACACAATCGCCCACATTTGTATTCCAACCTTGAATCTTACCCACACAATCCTTGACCCAACTGATCCATACTCTCTTATGTTTTTCGTCCATCTTTTACTCACAACTATACATACTCCTTCTTTTGCCCTCTCATTCTCACCTACTCTTGCTCATATACCCCATCCATACTCCCATTCTCTCACACTCTTACCTCCCCATTTCGTTTCAGCTATTCCGCATACATCAACTTTTGCACTCTCAAGCACCTGGACAATCTCTCTCTCTTTCACCTCATCATTCACTCCCCTTACATTCCACGTCCCGATTACCATGTCCTTTGTCCGGTCCTTGGTCATCACCTTTTGGTCAGTCCTTGTCTGAGGCTTATTGTTTGTGTTTTTAGTTAGTTGTTTTCCAGGGAGGGGCACTAACCCTCCGCCAACCCTTTTAGTCACCTTTTATGACAAGCAGGGATACTGGGGGAGTATTCTTGGAAAAAAAAAAAAAAAAAGCATGACTATGCTCAGGTAAAACAGTATGACTCTGAAGATTATTAAGCCAGGGCCGTGATTCTTGGATGGAATGTTGCACCGGAGTACCTCCATGAAAACTGACACTTAATATCGAAATCACTTCCAGTTGCTGTCAGTGCCACCTAGAAGTTGTACCTCTGGTGGACCATTCTGCAAATTGCAAGTTCCTTTACTCAGTAGGTGGATGGAATCGAATGAAACTTTGCATGCTTATAGACGCTAATGAGTACTACAAGTGTGCTATGTACATGCATGACCTTAGTCCGCCAGGTCAGGGGTCAAAGGTCATCAAATGCAGAAAAATTTGAAAAGTGCTAAAATTATTACCTTTTTCACGCGTAATGCTAAGGGTCTGAAGGTTACGTAGCCAGGGCCATGATTCTTGGTGGAATGTTGCACTGGAGTACGTCCATATAAAAATGACCTTTAGTGTCGAAACTCACTTCTGGTCGAAGGCAGCACCACCTATAATTTGTACCTCCAGTGGGTAAATACTTAGTCCACTTAGAGCTTGCCATCATCATCTACCGGTTTGTTACTTATATTATTTTTTTTTATTTTATCACAAGTATACAATGTTTTATAACAAAAACGGGTTATATTGTTTTAACCAGTCGATTTTGTTCTCTGTCTCCTGATACCGAGACGATGTGTTATCCGATTCACAGCTTAACACTTGCCTTGTTCAAAGCTGTATGAATTGCAGTGTCACTCACCCTCTTGTAGCTGCTGGATCTCAAACAATTTTTATTATTGTAGAAGCTAATAAATGTGGGGATATCCTCAAAACATGGACATGGAATCTTTCTAATACTGGGCATTAGCATTGTGTAAGCCATTGACTCTACCTTCAGTCCATAAGCAAACTTGGTGTGTCCACAGATCATTTCATAATTCACATGTATTGAGGATGACATCTTTGAATGTAAGGTGACTTGCCCCTTGATGAGCTGTTCAGCATTGAACAACATCTGCAATTTGGATATTTCGGATCAGACTTAGAGTCCTTTTCTCCAATAACAAGTATTGTTCTTTAACAGCAAAAGGGTTTACTTGACAAATGGTTATTCTGCTGGTTTGTCCTGTCATAAGAAGAAACGTTTTATATGTCTTTGATGTATATTTTGAGATGTAATTTTTATACATAAACGGTGCACTGCTCTAATCCAAACGTGGCGTCAGATCTAAATGCAGTCCATCCTATGTTCACTAGCCTCTACAAAACTAAGAATCTTTCAGGTCCAGTGACTACAATTAGAGGAATGCTACCACAGTTCACGGGGATTTGAAGCAATCAAGTGTTAGGCTGCGATTAGGATGCCATATCGTCTACGCATCAGGAAGCAGAGAGGACGAGCAAATGTCAGTTAAGCCAGTATAGCCAAATCTTTGTCATCAAGCAATTATATAAAATTAAAGAATAAGTAACAACTTAGTGAAGTTAAATATATATATATATATATATATATATATATATATATATATATAGCCTCTGTGGTAGATTGTGCGTTTTTGTACACTGAAGAACGAGGGTTCGTGCCCCGCCAGGGTAAAAAAACTTTGGGAGCGTTTTTCTGCCCACATACTGCATTGGCGGACACAATGGGTGCTGTGGTTGAACCAGTGTCACATACTGCAAAGTATGCTTGCACCGGTCGGCTTGCGCGGGCCGATTACACTTGGTGCACAGACTACACACACATCCAAAACCATTCCAACACAACAATCACACTTACAAGCACTTCTCACCCTACATACAATCTCTACTAGACAGCTTAAGCCACTTGGTAAAGATACATTCGCTGTATCGTCCCCACTTCGGTAGGGATAGGCCGGTCCTGCAGTGGACACTCAAACGGCTGATGAGATGAGATTATATATATATCTATATATATATATGTATATATATATGTATATATATATATATATATATATATATATATATATATATATATAATTAACCAACATGTGTTCCCTACGTGACATCAAGTGGGCTGACGTAGGGTTAGTGCCCCTCCCCGGAAAACAACTAATTAAAAACACGAAAAAAAAGCTTCGGACCAGGACTGACCAAAAGACGACAACTAAGGACAGTACAAAGGACATGATACGGAAGTCGACCTGGAATGTAAGGGCTGCAAATGATGAGGTGAGAGAAAGATTGTAATGGTGCTTGAGGATGCGATAGTGGATGTATGTGGATTAACTGAAACAAAATAAAGAGGTCAGAGTGTGAGAGAATGGGAGTATGGATGGGGGATATGTGCAGGAGTAGGTGAGAATGAAAGGGCAATAGAAGGAGTGTGTATTGTTGTGAGTATCAGATGGAAGGAGAATATAAGAGAGTATGGATCAGTTGGCTCTAGGATTGTGTGGGTAAGACTGAAAATTGGACTACAAATGTGGACGATTGTGTCCGTATATGCACCAAAGCAAGATTGCACAAACAAAGTGAGAGAAGAGTTCTGGACAAACGTGGAAGTGTGCATGGAAAAGTTTGAAAGGAATGAGAGAATGTTTTTGACTGGTGATATGAATGGTAAAGTAGGGAATGTGAAGGTGGATGGAGTTATCTGTGAGTGGGGTGTGCCTGCTGAGATAGCTGAGAATGGCAGTGCTTTAGTGGACATTTGTGCCGGGAGGGGGTTGGTGATAGCCAATACCCTCTTCAGGCACAAAACGATCCACAGGTATACATGGCGACTGATGAGAAGGGTGGGTGGTGAACTGAATGAAAGGCAATGCTTGATTATATGTATGTGAATGAAAGGATGCGAAGATGTGTAATGGATGCAAGAGCATACAGAGGCTGGGGGTGTGGACTTTCTGACCACCACCAAGTGGTGGTCAGAATTAAGGTCCAAGTAAAATGGAGAAATAGAAGAAGGGAAAGACAGGAGGAAGGAGTAGATGTAAGGAGAGTGGACAGTTTACGAGAGGATGAGAAAAAGGCAGAATATAAGAGAGAAGTGGAGGAACGATTGGGTAAATATGAACTGGAGCAGATGAGGGACAAAGAAAATATGTGCAACATGTGAGGTGGTGTGTGGGATGAAGAGACGACGAAAGGGTGTGCAAGGAACAGCATGGTGGAA
Organism: Coenobita brevimanus; assembly: GCF_032717465.1. Taxonomy (NCBI): domain Eukaryota; kingdom Metazoa; phylum Arthropoda; class Malacostraca; order Decapoda; family Coenobitidae; genus Coenobita; species Coenobita brevimanus. The sequence goes on along the minus strand of NC_137025.1, from coordinate 37,624,301 downwards.
TGAAGAGGTGAGACAGGCTGTGGCACAAAAGAAGAGAGCATATAATGAATGGATGAGAAATATGGGCGTGGAAGACGTTGAGAGACGGATGAGAGAGTTACATGTAGAAAAGAAGAGAGACGTGAAAACAGTATGAGATAGTAAGAAGAGAGTGGATGAGGTTTGGAAGGAGTCTGAGTGTAAAGTGGAGGGAATGTAAGAAAATGTTCTGGAAAGAGGTAAAGAGAGTCAGACAGGGTGGCAATGAAGTTAGTAGGGGAGTGAAAGATAAAAATGGTAGATTGCTAGTTGAGAAGGGAGAAAAAGTGAGCAGATGGAGAGAACACTTTAATAAATTGTTGAACATAGAGAATGAAAGTAATCCGAGTATAAGTGGCTGGGGAATGGCTGGGAGAAGGAGGGAGGTAAGAAGACAAGAAGGAATCAGTAGGATGGAAGTTGTGGAAGCAATTAAGTCAAAATGGGGAATGCCCCAGGAATTGATGGAGTGTGTGGTGAAATGGTGAAGCATGGGGGAGAGATAGTAATAGAATGGATATGGAAGATGTGCAGATTGGACTGGGAGGAAGGTAAAGTCAAGGATTATTGGAAGTCAGGTATAATTATTCCCTTATACAAAGGGAAAGGGGAAAAAGAAATGTATGATAATTATAGGAGCATTTGTCTTCATAGTGTAACTGCAAAACTATACGGTGGGATACTTATTGACAGAGTTAGAGAAAGAACAGAGGAATTAGTTGGAGAAGAACAGGGAGGCTTTAGGAAGGGAAGAGATTGTGTAGATCATATATTCATTCTTACATCTTTAGTGGAAAAGTGTCTCGAGAAGGGAAGGAAGTTGTATGTGACCTCCATGGATTTGGAGAGGGCATATGACAGGGTGGATAGACAAGGATTGTGGAAAGTATTAAGAATATCTGGAGCAGATGGGAGGTTGTTGAATGCTGTGAAGAGTATGTATGAGGGTGCTAAGGCTGCAGCACGTGTGGATAGTGAAATGGGTGAGTTTTTTATTTGAAGGTTGGGATTAAACAGGGATATGTCATGTCTCCATGGTTGTTCAATCTGTATATGGATGGGGTTATAAATGAGATACAAGGTAAGGCAATGGATGTTGGAGTGGCCCTAATGAGAGAGGGCAGTGTTTGGAAACTCCCTTACTGTTGTTTGCAGATGATACTGTGTTGTTAATTGAAGACGAAGGGGACCTGTTTGGCTTGGTGGATGAGTTTGGAAGAGTGTGTAAGAAACGGAATTTAAAGGTGAATGTAGGGAAGAGTAAAGTTATGGTCTTCGAGATAAGTGAAGTCTGAATGTACAGTGAGGATGGATGATGAGGAAATTGAAAATGTGAGTACGTTTAAGCACTTGAGTAGTGTGATGAGTAAGGATGGAAGTTTGGAAAATGAAGTGCTTGAAAGGGTACAACAAGGAAGAAAGGTTGCTGGTTCCTTGAAGGCAGTGATAAGAAGCAGGGAAGTGAGCATGGAAGTGAAAAAGTCATTGCATGACAGTATTGTGATACCAGCTCTAACGTATGAAAATTAAGTCAAGAGTGAGAGCAGTGGAAATGAGTTATTTGAGAGGAGCATGTGGAGTCACATGAAGAGACTGACAAATAAGGATGCGAAGAAGCGTTGTGGTGTGGATGTGGATGTGATAGGAAGCATTAGAAAAAACACGCTGAGATGGTTGGGCCATGTGGAGAGGATGGAAAGTGAGAGACTGACGAGGAGAGTGTATGTGAGGTGGAGGGTGAGAGATGGAGGGGAAGGCCAAGGATGAGATGGAGGGATGGAGTGGAGAGGTATATGAGAGAGGGGGGGGGGTTAATTGGGAGCAGGGCAAAAAAATGGCGGAGAACGGGGTGACGTGGAGGCGATTTGTTTGTGGCCACTCTGTATAAGGTATTAAGGCGTCTGGCAGTGTATATATATATATATATATATATATATATATATATATATATTGTTACGGTTTGCGCCAGCCCGGGTCTATTACAAAAAGACAACAAGTGAGCCTTAGATGATCGGCCTCCACTGCGTTGCAAAAATAACGCAGACCCCGGCACTGACACTCCGCAAACTAGAGAAAAACTGCACAACGGAAGTACTTAAGAACGCAACACTCTGTACTTTGATAATAAAACGGAACAGCCTACCTATAGATCTAGCCTACTATCGTCACTACCGGAAGCTAGCTGGGAAGAGACTGGACTACTGCTAGGCTTGTGTGCAGCCAAGCGAGAACGCATGAATCAAATTAATTAATAAGAACTTAAATTCGTGCCCCTCTCTCTCTACAATAAATTGGTACTTCTAATGCAAGCAAAACATCATTAAATATACTGGTAGCTCACATAAGACAATCAAAATAATCACATGCATTCTCAGCATGGTATGAAATAAAATTGCCCTCAGTGGCAGGAACGAAACAAAAGAACTTGTAACACTCGCTAATGTAAACTCGGCGAATGACACGGATACATACTGCATAATCCCCTAGCCCAGCTGTAACGGCTGCATCCGTGGGAACGGAAAGGCGGACAGCGTAACACGCCCTTCCCCAAGGGAAAATTTTGAGCCCTGGATCAAAATTTTCGAATCAAGACCCTGACCCCTCCCTGGATAAACAATCAGCTATTACGTTATCAGTCCCTTTAATATGCCTAACTTCTAAATTGTACTCTTGCAAAAGCAAACTCCAGCGGGTCAAACGCTGGTTCTTAAATTTAAACTTGTTCAAAAATTGCAGGGGATGATGGTCTGAATAAATCTTGATCACCGGGCCAAAAGGGTGCAGGTAGACAGCAAAGTGTTGCAGGGCCAGGATAATCGCTAATAACTCCTGCTCTATGACAGAGTAGTTCTTCTGGGCTCTATTAAACTTCTTTGAGAAGTATGATATGGGATGTTCAACCTGGCCCTCATCCGGTTGCATCAACACTGCTCCTACCCCTACTCGGCTAGCATCAACTGCCAGCACAAAAGATCTGTCAAAATCTGGTGCACGCAATATAGGGTGGTGGCACAGCAGAGACTTAACAGTAGTAAAAGCTTGCTCACACTCGGCTGTCCACTGCCACTTCTTATCCTTGCGCAATAAGTCAGTAAGAGGGGCAAGCACTGTGGAGTAATTCCCAATAAATCGTCTGTAATAGCCGATCATGCCCAAAAATCGCTGGAGGGCACGGCGACACTGGGGTGCTGCAAAGTTGGAAATGGCATCCACCTTAGCCTGAGGTGGAGCCACTTGCCCATGTCCTACAACAAATCCAAGGTACTGAACCTTAGCACGTACGAACTCGCACTTGTCTAAGTTGACTACTAAGCCAGCGTCCTCCAACCGCTTAATGAGCATTTCCACATGATCAAGGTGCTCCTCCCACTTGGTGTCATACACAATGACATCATCGATGTAAACGACACAATTAGGTATGCCATCCACCACTTTATCCATAAACCTCTGGAAAGTGGCTGGAGCATTCTTCAGTCCATAAGGCATCACCTGGCACTGATATACTGCACCACTGACAACAAAGCTAGCCACTTGTTTAGCCCGTTCCGTCAGCGGGACCTGCCAGTATCCTTTTACTAAGTCAAGTTTGGTGATATAAGTGGCATTTCCCACCTTGTCCACGGAGTCATCGACCCGAGGCAAGGGATAAGCATCGGTCTTAGACAGTGAGTTAACCTTCCGGAAGTCCACACACAACCTAACCTTCCCATCTGGCTTCGGCTGCAAGGTAACTGGTGAACTCCACTCACTGAAACTCCTCTTAATCAATCCATGGTCCAACATATACTTGATCTCATTATCGAGAGCTTTCTGTCTGATAGGGTTGATGCGGTAGGGAGCTAATTTTACAGGCTTACTATCCCCAACGTCAATGTCATGAGTAGCCCAAGTTGTCAATCCCGGTGAATCTCCAAAAACTTTCGGATGTTTCCATAATCTGTTGCACAACTCTTCTCGCTTTACTGGCTCAAGGTGTCGCAATTTCTCCACCAGAGCTGCATAACCATTGCCCTCCCATAGGTCAGCTGGTAACATCTCACCACGACTAAGCACTTCCTCCTGCTCCTCCAACTCACTACCAATCGTCAAAACTACAGGAGCGCTCTTATCCCTGGTTCCCTCAACGTCTGCTCCAAAGTCACCTTCCAGGGACTGTGGCTGTAACCCTGGTCCACTACTCACATCATCGGCACCAACAGCTCCCTCCACAGCACGTTCCTTTGATGCCACGTCCTCCTTTCCCCGTCCTTCACATCCCAGGTGAGAGACATCAGCAGTCATCCCACAATGAGAATCAACTGGGCGGTAGTATGGCTTCAACATATTGATGTGGCACAACTGAGTACTCTTCCGCCTGTCTGGGGTAACAATTAGATAGTCAAGTTCCCCAACTTTCTTCTTCACAATATAAGGACCACTGAATCTAGCTGCCAGAGGTTTTCCTTGCATGGGCAGCAGTGCCAAAACTTCATCTCCTTGCTTAAACTCACGACTTCTGACCTTCTTATCATAATGAGCCTTCATTTTCGCTTGAGCCCCGATTAGATGGTCACGGGCAAGCTCTAAAGCGCAATGCAGTCTCTCCCGAGTGCGGCAGACATAGTCAAGCATGGATTCCTGGTTGCCAGATTTGTTGTTACTCCAGGCCTCTCGCACCACATCCAAGGGACCACGAACTCTGTGCCCAAACACTAACTCATTGGGTGAAAACTCTAACGACTCAGTTGGTACCTCTCTCACTGCAAACATAACAAAGGGTACCGCTAGGTCCCAATCCTTTCCACTATCATAGCAGAAGGTGCGCAGCATGGTCTTTAAGGTCTGATGATGCCTCTCCAGGGCACCTTGTGACTGCGGATGGTAGGCACTGGACAAAATGTGTTTGATGCCCAACTCTGTCATTGTCTGCTTAAATAAATTAGATGTAAAATTTACTCCACGGTCTGACTGCAACTCCTTGGGCAGGCCAAAATGAGTAAAGAACAGGATAAGTTGCTTGACTACTGACTTCGCCTGCATGCTTCTGATTGGTATAGCCTCTGGGTATCGCGTTGTAACATCCATTATGGTTAACAAATACTTGTTTCCAGCAGGAGTAGGAGATAAAGGGCCCACAATATCAATGATTACCCGGGTAAACGGAGGTTCAACTGCAGGAATGGGAGTCAAAGGGGCCACAGGAAGAACTTGATTAGGCTTGCCCACTATCTGACACGTGTGACAGCTCTTGATGTACGCAGCAACTTGTCCCGGCATACTTGGCCACCAAAAGTTATACCTTAAGCGCTGCACTGTCTTTCTGTTTCCCAAGTGACCGGCTAAAGGTCCCTCATGTGCTAACTGTATTAACGGCACCCTATACTGCACAGGCACCACCACCTGCACTAACTCACCCACTCCTCCATCCACCGTGGCGCCAGTGGGCGTCCATCGGCGATATAAAACATTGTCTTTAATCAGGAACTCCTCCTTACCACACTCCATACTTCTTTCTTCCCCTACTCGAGCAAACAAGGGCTTTAATGTTACATCCTCCTGTTGCTTCACCCTCAATTCTGCTGGCCCAACACCCGCCAGCTCTACTGAGGACTGAGATAAGGGACTGGTTGGGACACTGGATTGCGAAGGGCGATCAATCTCAGCGTCACCTCTAGTACACTCGACAGGGGGAGGAATGTCAGACTCCACACTGACATCATCACCTCTACCCTCAACAGTGACACTCTGTTCCTCAGGCGCGTTTGACGGAGGTCCTGCATCCCCGCAGTCGACCCCAGCATCCTGAAATTCTTCTAATTCAGTCGGTGGGCTGGGTTCAGTCTCCACACAGACACACTCAGCACCACCTCTAGTGTCCTGAGTGGGAAGTGGGGCGGCGCCCATGCACGCATTCCCACTCTCCTCACCCACTACAGCAACACTCTGCTCACTAGGTTCCTCCATTGGTGGCCCTGCCTCATCACAGTCGACCCCAAGAACCTGTGGCTTCACCAGTTCTTCCTCCCGGGCTGCAACCTGTGCCATAGATCATGTAATTGCACAGACTGGGAACATGGCTTCCACTTCTGCATCAACTTCAATACCAATTTCTGGGGCGTCAAAACACTTCTCTGTCACAACAACTGGTGGGGGAAGAGATGGAAATACTTTCTCTCCAGCCAGGTCATTCCCCAGCAGAAAATCAACCCCCTCTAGTGGCATTACATCAGCAACAGCTACTTGAGCTGCAGCCTGAACAATGGGGCAATCGAGTTCCACATGAACATAATCATAGTATTCATCTGCGTTTATGCCTCTGCACAGCACATACTTCCCTGAGTTTACAGGCCCTCCAGTCACGTTTCTGCTCACAGACTTGTGCACAGGTATCACGAACCACAGTAACTGGATAACTGATCCCATGAATTTTCACTGTGCCGTGACACATAAAAGGTTTACACCAGTCTAGGGACGATTTCTGAGGCAGTTCATCCGGAGGTGGCATAGCATGTTGGGTAACTTTTTCAGCCTGAGCTGGCAGCGAGCACAGCCGGCTACACTCCAGCTTTCCACAGACTTCTCCCTCACCGTTACCACTCTCCCAACTCCTCTCGTTCACCTGACTCGAACCTACAACTAGTGCCACTGGTTTGGCATTTTGGGAGGCCTTCCACTTAGGGCAGTTAGGCTTGATGTGCCCACTCTGTTTGCAAAAGTAACAAAGTAGCTTCGAACTGGATACAGGGCTCTTTCTCCCTGCATTCTTTTTCTCCTCTGTACTTCCCTTGGACTGATTCACGGGAGATTTATCCCAGGCAGGGCCACTCACAGTCCTCTCCCTGGAATACTGAAAATTAGCATACTTGACCCCCATACTCCGCAAGGCAAACACCCGGTCATCAGCCCACGTCGCTGCTTCCTTCAAGGTCTTAAATCTCTTCTCCCTAATTTTAACACCAATTTCTTTGTCAGCCATGTTGGTAAAATGTTCCATCAAAAACAGTTCACGCACCTCGTTATACGAAGTGGCGCTCTCACTCAGCAACCACTCGTCTAACCTCTCCTCCAGATACCTAGCGTAGGCCATATAGGTGTCAGCAGGCCTTTTACGAGCACCACGGAACAACAACCGATAAGCCTCTGGTCTAAGTTCATATGCCTTCAGGATGGCTGTTTTAAATTCATCATAATCATCTACATCCTCAGGGCTCAACCTATTATACACTTCCAAGGCTTTTCCCTTCAGCACAATAGATACCAACCCCACCCAGCGCTGCCTTGGCCACTCAAACTCCCTAGCCTTCTTTTCAAATCTAACAAACCATTCTGTCACTTTCAACTCATCAAATGCTGGCACTAATTTTAGACTCTTTGAGAACCAACTCTCCCTATCCTCTGCACGGCCTGAGGTTTGGGTATCTGAAGTTGGTCTATTAGCAGTCAGCTCCAAGCGAGTCTTCTCCAGCTCAAATCGCATTTTTTCACGCTGCAACTCCATCTCCCTCTCTTCTTTTGCACGCTGCATTTCCCTCTCTTCTTTTTCACGCTGCATCTCCCTCTCTTCTTTTGCACGCTGCATTTCCATCTCCAACTTTTTCAACTCCAACTGCAACTGAGCCTCCGGTGACAAGGCTCCAGGGTATATGGGAGTGGAATGAACAACTCCAGGGAAAGCACTAAACATACCTGGGGGAACTGCTCTAAACTGGCTCGGCGGCATCATAGATGGTAATAGTGGGGTAGCGAAACGAGGCAACTCAGCACCATAGTCAAACTCAGGGCTCACACGGGGAGTACCTTTGCTATGTGCCTCTCGTTGTTCCATATCCACAGGTGACTCAGCACGTATGCGGTCTGGTGTAGACACGCGTGACTCCATGGCGACAAATCAATGGCAGTACTAAATAATGAAATACTAATGCTGACTGAGAAACTACACACACTTCAACTTCACCTCAAAGCACAGAGAACGCCAAGGTAACGATATCCTAGCAAGAAGAAGGCACTGTTAGGATATCCTGATGCGAGGTCGCCACTGTTACGGTTTGCGCCAGCCCGGGTCTATTACAAAAAGACAACAAGTGAGCCTTAGATGATCGGCCTCCACTGCGTTGCAAAAATAACGCAGACCCCGGCACTGACACTCCGCAAACTAGAGAAAAACTGCACAACGGAAGTACTTAAGAACGCAACACTCTGTACTTTGATAATAAAACGGAACAGCCTACCTATAGATCTAGCCTACTATCGTCACTACCGGAAGCTAGCTGGGAAGAGACTGGACTACTGCTAGGCTTGTGTGCAGCCAAGCGAGAACGCATGAATCAAATTAATTAATAAGAACTTAAATTCGTGCCCCTCTCTCTCTACAATAAATTGGTACTTCTAATGCAAGCAAAACATCATTAAATATACTGGTAGCTCACATAAGACAATCAAAATAATCACATGCATTCTCAGCATGGTATGAAATAAAATTGCCCTCAGTGGCAGGAACGAAACAAAAGAACTTGTAACACTCGCTAATGTAAACTCGGCGAATGACACGGATACATACTGCATAATCCCCTAGCCCAGCTGTAACGGCTGCATCCGTGGGAACGGAAAGGCGGACAGCGTAACAATATATATATATATATATATATATATATATATATATATATATATATATATATATATATATATTCATTCATTGCCTGACGCCATGTATCCCAAACGGGCTGGCCAAGGGCTTAGAGTTAATTGTTTTACAGGGAAGGGCACTAATCCTCCACCAACCCCACTTGACACGTAGGGAGAACGTTATGCCAACAGCATCTGGTGTTCCCAGGCGGTCACCCATCCAAGTACTAACCAGACCCAACGTTGCTTATATATATATATATATATATATATATATATATATATAGATAGATATAGATATATATATATATATATATATATATATATATATATATATATACACAGTATATGTATGTATGTATATATATTTCATTGCATAGTTTATGAAGCAAAATTTTTTTTGTTTTGTATTTGCACATACGAAGTTAATTGCAGCATATGTAGCGACCTAAAAAAAAATAAAACGCGAAACTGAATAGTATCAGGTCCACTCGAGTGCACAGATAGTGGGACAGTTAAGTGCAAAATCGTTCAGATGGTGATACAAGCATGAAATTTAGGCTGCTTATTTAGAAATTTACGTTAGTCAATCGATAATCCAACATGACCACCATTTTTGAAGATGGCCATAAGTTATGGCTACTGGATGCAATTATCGGATTAATAATCAAAACAAACTGTCCAGATTAATCTCTGATGGGTCAGTTCGTATGCTTTGAGAGATGGAAACTCTATTTTCGCAACATCTGGTTTTGTAGGATGGATTCATTCATCATTTTTGGAAGATTTAATACATTGTATGTCTCAATTGCCTAATATTTTAACTGATGATTAAGTTTCCATGGTAAGTATTCATGTGAATGCATCACACTGTATTTATTAAACTTTAGAACTGGCACACACAGCTATAAAGTGCAGCGCAGCTCAAGCCAAATTGATACCATTTGCATCTTCCATGGCATTCGGTCTTATATCCGCAGTTCGTCAGGTGTTTGCAACGTTTTGCAATAGTAGGTTGGAGAGTATTCTAGCAATCTTTCCATCCCTCGCCATGCTTTGTCCACCCCAAGTCATTAGGATTCAGGTACTGTGATCTACATACAGTTGCCTGACTCCATATGCATCTTGCCTGGAAGGCAGCAGGTTTGCATGTTGACTTAGGGCATCTTGAGTCGGCGGAATAGAGGTATATGTCATTTGTTTTCTTGCAAACAAGTCCAGTAGTGTCTCGTTAACCCCTACAGCAGTACTGGACCTGTCATACATGGTGACTAGATACTTCTCTATAGTTTGCATATCAGTGTCATCAATGACTGATGGTAACTGTCCAAGTTTCGAGAAGATGACTGTGGCCTGATCATACAAATTCTAAGTGTCCCAAGCACACTTCTTTCCTTTGCCTCGAACTGCTGACACTACATCACAGCCACTAGAAGCATGAAAGAACAAGATTCCTCTGTTTTGTTCTGGCCCAAGTACAGAGCAGATCTCATTAACGGGAATCTATTTCAGGTTTCGTCCTTGACCAAAGGCAATCCACAGGTTTACAAGACCCAGCTCATTTAGGGATCGAAAACATGATACTGTGATTAAAATCACATCTGTGTCATTTGCTTAAATCATCAATACCTTGTTGCCATTTAGGACTGAATCTTTTGCATGCACAAACATTCGTGTATCTGCCTCTTCATGAGTACACAGAGATTGTTTAGAAGCACTGATTTATTGGACTGTGCATAGTCCCCTTTGGTCACAACGACTGTACCGGTATTTGTTGTTTGGACGCCAGCAATTCTGTCTGCTAGAATACGGAAGAGCTTCGTTTTGTTGGTGTTGTCTTGCAGAAAGTTGTGCCAAATATTGGGTGTTTGGTGAAGTCCATCACCTTCCTTCTCATTCCCTGTCCTCGCTTTATTCTTGCCTCAGCCTTCAGACTAGATGGAACGTAAACATCAAAAACTACATCTGAGTGCACGAAATTTGTGGCATAGGCCTTTACTGCAGGAATAACGTCTAGCCTGGCATACTGACCGAAAGTTTTTGATGTTCGAGGTGCCAAGGCATTCACTAATGCTGAGCCATTGAGAACAGTGGCATCTGCCACTGGTTTAAGATCTGGCATCTTGAGTTTGGATTTAAAAAATCTGAGCCAGTTGAGATTTATTGGTTACATGAAACTGTCCATTGTCGTTCAGGGAGGCTGGGAATGGATTTTTTTCATGCTGAAGAAATCCTACTAAGTCATGCTCCCTTTTTTGGCAAGAGATGAAAAGTTGAGAGAAAAGATGGAAGTCCTCTATCAGTGTCTATCGGGTAGAACTACTTGAATGTGCCTGTCTTTTGAAGAAGTCAGCTCTGTTCTTCGTAACTGGCTGGTAAAATGCACATTGAAGCTCGGATTCAAGTGCTTTCATGAATGCAAGACATTGGCATGCACCTTTCTCATAGTGTGTAGCTACTAACGCAGCACTGTCAGGATTGGCAATGTCATTTGTGTCAAGGGTAAGAAGGCCATCTGACTCTTTCTCAGAAGGATTACCAAACTCCTGTATAACAGTGGTTAGTTTTTTTTTTTTTTTCTACTCTCTCAACAATGGTTAGCTTTTCTACTCTCTGAGCAAATATCTTTTGAGCCTTTTGTGTCTGATCATGATGTTTATTATGTTGAACTTCATTCATGACATCTGATAATTTCTCATACTCCTAAACAAGTCGGCTCACTTCAAGCCATCAACCATCTATCTTTAGTGTTGATGGATCTTCAGTGAGGCCAATGGCTTCTTGGTCGCCCTTTACAACAAAATTTGCTTGTTCATGGGCTTGGTCTATTGCCATGGCTGAGAACAATCGGCTTGATTTGTGGGCAAGAAGTTTCCTGCAGAGAACTCTCCTGCCACAGCTGGGTCTTGCTTTTCAAGTGATGACAGGTCTATGAGGTGTGTAGAAAGGCAACGAGCATAATTCACATTGCTGTTGACAAAAAAATACTATACCAACTCTGTGAGGGCTTCCCAGTAAATACTAAATTTTGCTTCTCTGAAAGACTTTATTAGTGTAATGAAGGACAAGTCCATTGTCAACAACAGGTGCCAAAATTGAGAATGGGGACTCTTCTGTTTGTGCATTCCACGTCAGTCTTCCAGCTTCCATCAATCAGTTGACTTCTCGACAGCCTCTTTAGTGTATTCCTATTAAGCTGCTGACAAGAGCATGTAGAGACTGCAGGCTGTTATCTGGTGTGCCTAACGTGCCTTTGTGACACTGGGGACCGACAAGAACGATTCAGCTGCACCTTGAGATGCAACACTAGATTCAATGAGAGCACCTTTCCACCCACCACCCTGAAGTAGTGTCCCCATGGACCTCAGAGCAGCCACTTCAATATGCAGACCATCAAACATGAGAACAAACTTCTCTTCACCATAGAACTCTATCCACTGCTACTGAATCTGATTAGCTATTGCATGATTTGGCTGGTCTGCAGTTATGACAGGAACTTATCCTGGATTAAGCAGTATCACTGTTTCTTCAATTTTTGCCATCGCATGTTTAATTTTAGCCACAGAATGAGCTTCATCTCTAAGTAGAGGCATCAAATATGTTATACTTATTTCAAACTGTGAATTTCTCTTTTTTTTTAAATGCACGGTTGGAGGACCATGTCACATGTACAGTCATTTATGTCTTCAGTGACTCAACTTTTCAAGCCATTCATATTCATGTGTCCAGACTGGTCTGAATAAAGTGAGTGTTGAGGAGACATTTGGAGACACAATAACAGGAGGTCTAGGATTCTTTTCAGTGAAGTGAGCTGGAGGAATGTTAGTGAATGACTCAGGAAGCTCTTGAATTGTTTTTATCTTACCACCTTGAATTCGCAGTGGTGAGTGTAGCTGACCTTTGTTATCTGAGCTGGGATGTTGGAAAATGGAAATGCTTGTCCCATGGAACGATGTTTGTGTTGTCGTGGAAGTTGGATTATGGTTAACGTTGTCCATGACAGCTGTTGTGAATTACTCCTTCCTTCAGACAAGACTTCGTTACCCAACTTCAGAGGTCTCCACAAGTCCTACGGTACTCGACGAAGGCTCAACAACATACTTCATCACAGCATTCCCTAATTGTGCTGACGCTTGGGAGCAAGGGATCATACCGTAGGCGTCGCTTTTGTGATTCTGTGTTATTTGAATTTGCCCGGGCTTTCAAGTGGTGGCTTGTATCATCTATCACTACTGCCAATGTCCAACACTAGTCAGCACTCCTAATCTCATCTGTACTCCCATCCATTGTTGACAATTTAGCCATTTCTCCCCGTTCTTGACTCCCCTCCCTACCTCCCCTCCATTACCCTCTCCTCTCGCCTGCCCGGCAGTGCTACGCTAAGTAAATCTTCCCTGGAATTTTCCACTGATTTCATCCATTGAAATAAGCCCTATGCCCTATTCTTATACCAATACTATATACAAGAAAGAAATAAGGTAAGTGATAGTGCCGTACACCTGGAATTGGCTAATTATCACCTGACAACACCTCACGTGCACTCGTTCGCTAATTTTCGCTGTTTATTTCCCCTTGAAATATGCCGTATAATCTATACTCGTAATAAAAATATATATAAGAAAGGAAAGGAGAAGCCTAAGTGATATTTACATTCACCTGGAACTACCTAATTTATTATGTATTACCTAGATTTCCTGCCAGTCATTTCATAGCATATATATTAGAAGCTTTCACCCCGCTGGCATTGGCAGCATTGCCTAGGCATGCCACCACACTGTATTCAGTTTACTGTCATTTTGCAAGGTGAGAGCACGTCGGATTCGCGCCTGCCCAATTCCGTCGCTTTTTAGCCCCATGCAAAGGGCCTTGTGACCTCTACCCCCTACTAAACCTAGTGTGGAAAGAGGTAAAGTGCTAAGTCACTGCTGTGGAACGTGAACTGGCTAATTTGTCAATGAAAATGATAGACAGTGACTACGATCTATCTGGTGACTAAAACAGTGCAAGTAGAAATGTAAATAATATGTAAATAATGTGTAAACAGCAAGTGAAAGCAATGAATGTAAATATAAGCGAACAGTGGAAAATAGTTTTATAAGTTAATGCAAGTGACTGCATAACACAGTGTAAATAAAACAGAAATGTAAATAATGTAAATAAAATAGAGAATGTAAATAGAAATGTAAATGAGTTGTAATATAAGAAAACGAGTATATATACTAGGAGTAATGAAAGTGAAAGTTTCACTCTAGCATATATGAATACTATGAGTTATGAAGGTGAAAATGAAAGTGACAGATTCACTCTCAACGCTAGTATACAGGACGAGAAAGTGAATGCTACGTATTTTACTGAAAGAGAAATTGAATGCCTGCAGTGACAATAAACTACTATTACTGAAGGAAACTTATGGATAAAGACTGTAGATATATATAAGTGTTATATAGTAACAGAAATATAAACTGTGAGTGTTTTTATGAACAATAAATGACAGAACACCAGCGGCGAACGATGTCAAGTGGGAAGGTCATACGCCCTCGTAATTTTCATTGCTTTCACAGTTTTTTTTTTTTTTTTGGATTATGGATTCCAAACTATTTGAAAATCATAGAATAGTGTTTCTAGTGATAATATCAGGCTGTGGTGATCATATTACGGGTTGTCGGGAAGTGTAAAGTGGAGACTTCGTTACCCAACTTCAGAGGTCTCCACAAGTCCTACGGTACTCGACGAAGGCTCAACAAACATCCCAGGAGAAAACTGAAGGTATGTGCCATATGCATATGTTATAATATTCTAGGACTAATAACTGATTTTTGGCAAATATTTTTAGAGAGTCTGTCGGAGCGCGAATATACCCACGAGACACGCAAGTCAGGCAAAAACAACCCCACGGTTTAGAGGTTAAGAAGGCTAAACCGGTGCCAGAACAGCGGGAGAAGGAATTAGTAACACTGATATTTAATGACATATCCTTTTATCATACAGTGGTTTCTTGCCTGTTTGCAGGCAAGTGCATCCAGATACTATTCGTCCAGAACATTCCCTCTGAATTACTTCCATCACCCTGTGTACAGCTTATTCGATCTCATCTGAGAAGAGAAGAGCCTGAAGCTTTTGAAAGGTGGCAGGTAATTGGTTGTGTGAGTTCATTCGTTATTTATTATAAGGGTTACAATAGCCGTTTGACCAGAAGACTGCCCTAATAAAAGGTATTATATATAGTTATTTGCATAGGTTAGTTTAAAAACGAAGCCTTACAAAGTTTATCGGATGGCCTAGTTACGTTTGAAAATTTTGAGTTCTTTGGACAAATCAAAATAGATTCAGGTAAAGTTTTACAGTTACCTTGTTTTCTCTCTCTCTCTCTCTCTCTCTCTCTCTCTCTCTCTCATGTTCAGGGAAATTAAAGTAAATTATGCCATTACTGCGAATGATCGTAAAATATAACTTAGTAAAGTATTGCATTTCCAATAAAATATGACATTTCCTGCATTTTGATGAATGGTAAACATAATCAAGGAGGGGACACCGCTCGTGGGATGTCCCATTTGACAAAGCAGATGAATATTCGAATTTATATGAGAGCATCTTGCTGTTGCATCAGTTTGTATTATGCTTTCTACTTTAGCATCATCAGTAAGATCTGTATTTCTTTAATTTCGAATATCTAGTTCCAATTTACAACAGAGCGGTGCAAGGTATGGGCTGCACAATATTTTAAAAGTATCGGCTTCCTATGGCTTCTTCACCCGTGTCTACCAGTCATTTTTCATTGGGATTCCGATGTTCTGCTGAGTTAGATTTTATATAATGACACAGTAGTGACATAATTTACCTTAATCTGCATGAAAATTAAAAAAAGAAATGAAGATATTCATAAAATTTTACCTGGACTTGTTTTGATTTGTCCCGAGGATTCAAAGATTCATATGTAACTAGGACACCTGATAAACATTATAAAGCCCATTTTAATATTAATCTATGCAAATTACTATATGTAATAATATATTTGGGCAATGATATCATCGGTTAGTGCAACCCGTATAATGAAAATGATTTCAAATGCATCATAAATAATGAATGCACTCGGACAACCAATCAACTGCCAGCTTTCAGATGCTTAAGGCTCGTCTCATAGCAGATGAGATCGAATAAGCTTTAGTAATATAGGAGAGGTGTAGAATAGTTGTTATTATTTGTAAGATTAAAAATGACATCAAATGGTATGCACATATTCTTTAGCCACAAATATATACATGATTTTCTAATGTGGCAAATTGTACGTGACACTTTGTGAACAACGTGGTTAAAACATGAACTTCCTAATACCAAAGCACAGATATAACTCATCTATGCTGAAAGACTTATTCTTTGACATTGGACATAAAGAATTTGCCTACAAAATCCTGTCTATAAGTCAGTTATTAATAAATTTCTTGCTATTTTTGATTGTAATGGCAGTCATTCTGATTGCTCATCACAAAGTGGCATCAAACGGATTTGTGATCTGGATGATTTGTTCTCTTTAAAAAATTAAATGCCGTAGTTAGTCTAAAACACACTTGGGCTTTAAATCACATTCACCCGCTGGACTATTGTCCGTGATAACCCTTCAGAGGGTGATAGCAATAGCAATACTGATTCGTGTTTAGAAAATTTGGGGTAAAATGACATAGGTGGTTTAACGGAAGGTATATTATAGGTTGTGTGGGAAACTGTTACTGTGAAATATGTCATGAAAATTAAAGCATGCTAATGATATGTGGGGACACCAAAAGCTTGTGTGTAATTATCATTCTGTTCCATAACTTCCTATTTTTATTTTCTAACAAAACTGGAAATAACAATAAATACACAATTGTTAGTGTCCAGTCCTGCTCATATTTTTAAAAACAAATAAAGTTTGAGCTGAGAAGACTGAGGATCTATCAAAATTCTGTCATACAGATATATCTCAAGGAATGCCTCTCTGAAGATGGGTTCTCTGTAGCCCGAAACGTTAAAGAGAGAGGAAAAAAAAAATCAAACTCTAACTTGTGTCCCTCTCTCACCCAACATTTTCACTTGTTGTAATGAATCATATGAGGAGACAGTTGATACAGGGAAATGAATGTGGAAGAAGGAGAGAGACATGTTTTGCGTGTTGGATTAAAAGGGAAAAAAGGGACAGAGGTTGATGGAGGAACAAATAAAGACACAAGTGATCGGAGAAGTGCAACGAAAGAATGATGGAGGAGAGAGGGGTAGAATCTGAGAGACTGCAGTTGTATTTGGAATTCATAAAGAGCTGAGGGAGGAGGAAAGATGTGATAGGGAGAGGAAGTGAAAAGATGAAAAAGAAAAAGAGTGTTGAGGGTGAAGGAGGGAGGAGGAAGGAAAACGGAAGAAAATTAAAATAAATGAACATAAAAAAAATGTGAATGAGGTTGAGAAGTTGCTAAAAAAAAAAAAAAAAAAAAAGGGAAGGACTGGGGATGCTAGAGAGTATATGAGTGGGAGAGAGACAGAGAGAAAACTCAAATGAACAAATTCGGGGTAGGGAAAGTGAGACAGGCGGTTGATGACGACATAGTGAGGGAAGGTACGATATGCGAACGATGGCTACAGAAGGGATATGGATAATGTACAGAAAGTGTGGTCGATGGAAGGGACAGTTATAGAACAACAAAAAGGAAAAAATAGACAAACGACCCCTATAATATCTACTTCCAACCCCAGTAATCATTATGTTAGGGCAAAGATATAATTATTTACTGGGTAGGTGAAGGTGCGAACACCCTGGTTCCCACCCACTGAGCGCTATAATATGCAGGGGCTAGCTTAGCAGCGGGCGTGTGACTTTGGGCCGGAATACTAGAACACCTGCACTCGTCACCTTCACCAAGGAAATGCATACCTGTCGGTCTGTATTTGTAGACCTATCTACATTATCTATATGGAGCTATCTAAATGTATCTGTCCATCAATATAGATCAATCTGTCTCTATTTATATGTATGTCTATATAGATCTATCAATGGCATCGAAGCACTGAGTTTATAACTATATTACAACTCTCTCTCTCTCTCTCTCTCTCTCTCTCTCTCTCTCTCTCTCCTTTGAACACCTATTTTTTGCACCTTGGAAATATTTATATGCGATGCGAATACTGTAACTTATATGTTCCACGAATATAAACAAGTGCAGTGCTTATAATTAATCTTGTATAGTGAACAACAAGATATACAGTATTTCTTGCTTTGAAATGTAATGCCATCTTTCTTCAGTGAATTCCTGTACCCATTTTTACGTCCGAAAGTTGTGCTATGGACCATGACACTATATTTTTTTTACTTATCAGCTGATTTCAAAAGGTGCGGCCGTCAGGCAGGGTGCATAAACATGGCCGCCATTATATCAGCGCCGTTCTGGTGGCGGACACACAAACTATGCAGCCCAATTCATGAGAACACCCCTCCATATTATGGCGCTGAGTGGTTCCACCCTCAATAAACTACTGATCTAAGTGAAAGTTTACTACAATGCAGGGTTTCCTGTGCCTGCTTAAGAATTATATTGTCTCTCAGAGGGGTAATCCATCGAAGGTCCCACCAGATTTCATTTTGCCGGGATGAAGTCTCGCCAGTTTGCAAAAATTCGTGATCCTGGGTTGAAAACCATAACTGTTTATAAAAGAAGGTGCCCTCCTTCCAGGGGGGTGGGAACTGGGAGTCTCACCCTGCCGAAAACTTAGCTTTAGTATAGATATACCACTGTGTGAAACTTCATGTTCTTAGATTGAGAACTTTGTCAATTCTCCACCTGAGGGCAACTCACCGGGCAACTACTGTAGAAGGTGGTCATCGGGGATCCTGCCCTATCCTGAAAATGGCAAGAGCAAACGTTTTCCAGTAGGCCTATGCATAATTTTATTTTTCCCGTTAATTATGGCTGTGCATAATGGCTTTGTTGAGACCCATGGGGAGAGCCCCCTTCCCGATGAGGGGCGGCCTTTGGTGGGTCCACCCGTCACAAAACCTATCCTGGGCGAGCATCCATCAATATGCGCAACGTTATATTCAATGACTTAAAAATTTGGTTGTGCATTCCAACTCTGTCCGAGATTTCTTGAAGTTAACCACCCTTTCCATGCCGGGGGCAGCCCACGGGGATCCTGCCATGCTTATAGTCTTTTGCAAGTAAAGCTCTTCCACTGTGCAAAATTCGTGTTCCTAGATAAAAAAAAAAAAAAAATGCCTAACTAACGGTTTTCGGTGGGTTACCTAGGGATGTTGTCACCGTGAGAGCTAACCCTCAAGGACTACACCCTGCCTGATACCTGACCCGAGGCGAAGTGTACCATTATATATATATATATATATATATATATACGCTCCTCCCATAAAGTCAAGACCGCTTTCTTCAAGAATGTATAGAAACTCAGAGGGTGAGTGAATGAGTGAGTGAGACAAATTTGGGAGTCAGAGGGGAAACTAATAAATGGTGAAATGACACAAACGAAGTATAATAAAGAAGTGACTGATCAATTTATCTATTGCCAGACACCTTAATCCCGTAAGGGGTGGCCACAAACAAATCGCCTCCATGTCGCCCTGTCCCCCGCCATTTCACTGCCCTCCCCTAGCTCATACCTCCATCTCTCTTATACCTCTCCACTCCATCCCTCCAGTTCATTCTCGGTATTCCCCTCCCTCTCATCCCCTCCCATCCCTTTCCCACCCGTCCATCTCACTCACATACACTCTCCTCATTAGTCTCTCGCGCTCCATCCTCTCCGCATGGCCAAACCATCTCAGTGTATTTCTCCTAACGCTTTCTATCGCATCCACACCCACACAACAACGCTTCTTCCTCATTTGTCAGTCTGTCTTTCCATATAACTCCAAATGCCCTTCTCAGATAATGCATTTCCACTGCTCCCACTCTTGTCTTGTGTCCTTCCAACAAGGTTCAAGAATCACTTCCATACTTTAGAGTTTGTATCACAATACTATCATGCATTGACTTTTTTACTTCCATACTCACTTCCCTGTTTCTTATCACCGCTTTCAATAAACCAGCAATCTTTCTTCCTTGTTGTACCGTTTCAAATACTTCATCCTCCAAACTTCATCCTTACTCGTCACACTACCCAGGTACTTAGATGCACTCACATTTTCTATTTCCTCATCGTCCAACCGCATTGTACATTCAGTGACTTCATTTCTCTCAAAGACCATAACTTTTCTCTTTCCTACATTCACCTTTAGATTCCATTTTCACCCATTTCTCCCAGACTCATTCACCAATCGTTGCAGTTCCCCTTCGTCTTCACTTAACAATACAGTATCATCTGCAAACAACAGTACAGGAAGTTTCCAAGCGCTGCTCTCTCTCACTGGGGCCGCTCCAACATCCACTGCCCTATCTTGTAACTCTTTTATAACCACATCCATATACGGATTGAAAAACCATGAGGACATGACACATCACTCTTTCTGTCCAACATCCTGACAGAAAAATTCACTCAGTTTACTATCCATACTCCCTACAGCCTTAGCACCCTCATACATGCTCTTCACGACATTCAACATCATCCCATTTACGCCATATATTCTTAATATTTTCCACATTCCTTGTCTATCCACTTCGTCATATGCTTTCTCTTAATCCTGTGGGCTGTGTACAACTTCTTTCTCTTCTCTAGAAACTTTGCCACTAAAAACCTAAGGATAAATATCAGATCTACACAACCTCCTCCTTTCCTAATACCTCTCTTTTCTCCTCCAACTAATTCCTCCGTTGTCTCCCGAACTCTGTCAATAAGTATCGTACCAAATACCTTTCCCATTACACTCAGAACACAAATGCCCCTAAGATTTCCACAATTTTTTTTTCCTCTTTCCCTTTACACAGTGGGATGACTATACCTAACCTCCAATCCCCCTTGACTCTACCTTCCTCCAAGGCCAATCTGAACATCTTCCATATCCATTCTATTACTATCTATCCCCCGTGTTTCAGCCTTTCAATACAAACTCCATTAGTTCGTGGGGTGTTCCCCATTTTGACTTTCTTCATTGCTTCCACGACTTCCATGCTATTGATCTCTTTCTTCCTTCTCACCTCCTTCCTTCTCCCTCTTCTCCCAGCCATTCCTCGGTCACTTATACTCACATTAGTTTCATTCTCTATTTTTAGCAGTTTCTTTAAGCGTTCAATCCATCTGCTCACTTTCTCTCCCTTCTCCTCAAGCAATCTTCCATTTTTATCTTTCACTCCCCTGTTAACTCCTTTATCACCCTGCCTGACTATACCTCTTTCCAGAACATTTTCTTATACATTCCCTCCTGATAAAGCCCCTTTTTTAATGGTAAGTAAATTGGAGACAAGGTAAAAAAAAAAAAAAGAGAGAGAGAGGGGGATAAGTAAGACAAAGCCAGAGGAACCGGATAATCATCAAGGTTTCAGAAAATAACTGACGTTTACGGTATGTCAGACGGAGGTTTGGCCGTGTTAGAGGTGAAAGTGGGTGGCGAAACAATGTGCGATGCGTCATTGTGTGGCCTGAGAGTATCAGATGCATCAGTTTTGGTGCTGGGGTGTGAGATGAAGCAGAGTTAGCGCTGGAATGTGAGGTGCAGCAGTGTCTCTGAGATTGTGAGGTGCAGAAGTGTTGGTGCAGCAGTGATGGTGTGGGAGTGTCATGTGTTGCAG
>NC_137025.1:37550484-37597984 GCF_032717465.1 Coenobita brevimanus | reverse complement strand
TATGGATGCCTATCAAAAAGTATCAATTGAACCGAAAATGGTTTATGGAAAATAAGCATTCAAGATATATGAATGGAAAAGTATGTACGGAAAGAGAGAGAGAGAGAGAGAGAGAGAGAGAATTAACTACTGCATGAGCTACTGCAAGGATGAGTGTCTAAGAGAGACGACCGTTGCATAATGGCATTAGAACAGAGAATTATTTAGAAATACTGGGAGATGGTGAAATGTTTATCGACAAATCAGTAATTAGAATTTCCTTACAGAAAGGACAAACTTTCAGAAACTTTGTTAGTTACCACCAAAAGATTATTGTTGGAAGGTAAGCCGCCATGGACTTAAAGGCTAAAACATACAGTGAACACCATTTCCATAGTTTTTGTACTGACTTTCAGAATTTTATATTGGATAGCTCCCTAAAATTTAGTCAGCCCCGGGCACGTCGAGGGATGGAGATGATATACTGAGGTTGGCAATGCAACTGAATCATTTGGTAAAGATAACGTTAATGTAATTACTGCATCAGCGTAAGGTCGTTGGAAATATATGGAGGAAAAGGCAATGAATGACTTACAAGGATAACGTGGAATGTGTGTGTGTGTGTGTGTGTGTGCTTCATTCAGTGCAAAAGTGAACATGCACAATACCCTTCCCCTCTCTCTCCCTGCCTGTTATTTGTTTGCCTATGAACCTCCTCTCACACACACACACACACACACACACACACACACAGTGACTAGATATACTCCCACCTAAGCATACAGAAATGGAGAATTCATGCACACGGGAAGGAGTAGGGAGGAGGCGGTGAACTGACTAGAGGAACATGAAGGAGACGAGGAGAAACCAAAATTGAGTTGAAAGAGAGAGAGAGAGAGAGAGAGAGAGAGAGAGAGAGAATATTATCGCACTGGAGTGGTTACCTGTTGGGATGAAAAGCTGATTCCTCTAAGATCTAAGAAACGTGTAAAAGGTAAGGAGAGCAGTTAGCTCGATAGGATAACTAAAAAAATTAAATCTTTCAACGAAAATACGTTGAAAATTTTAGAGAAGCAAACGAGGAAAACTTATGCAGTGTGAAATCTACGTTTTACAGATCTGTAAAAGCAAGAAAATACACAATTGCTGAGTTTTCTTACTATTTACCCCTAGGGTACGCAATTCTCCAGCCTCGACTGTCCCCCAGGACGCAAAAACAGGCCAACTTTTCGACTTCCTCAAAGGTTAAAAGTTTTATGTCCGATTTATAGAGCTTGAAATTACACATCTGAAAACGCAAACCCCACCCTCCTAGACCCAATAGTTACCGAGCTATGGTCCGTCAAAGTTTGTAATAGTTACCCGTCGCGGCCCCGGCGAGAAAGAAAATACGCCGCTTGCACCTGTTTTCTTCGCAACAATATTTACAAAAATCACCAAAATCAACTTTTTTGCTGTGTATAGATGTTATAAACCATTGTAATGTGCTTAGAAAAAAATAAAATAGTTACAAACCCCCAAATAAATATGATAAATAAAAATTATCCTTCCCTTCTCTCGTCTCCACATACCTCCAATCCCCTCCCTCCCCTTCCCTTCCCTTCCCTTCCCCTCGCCAAATCTCCCCTCCCCTTTCCTCTTCCCCCTTCCCTCCCCGCCGAGCTGTCAAATCTAGCAAGGGAAATAGGTCATGAACCCCCAATAAAAATATGATAAATAGTAAAAATTATCCTCCCCTTCTCTCCCCTCTTCAAACCTCCAGTCCCCTCCATCCCCTTCCCTCCCCTCCCCTCCTCTCTCCTCTCCTTCCCTCCCCTCCCCTCGCCTAACCTACCCTCCCCCCTCCCCTCCCCTCCAAGCTGTCAAATCTAGTTTTCGTTTCGTTTCGTTTCGTTTTGAAGGCTCCAACATGCTTCCATGCGTCGGCATAAAATAAAATGTCTTTTTCAAGTGGGTTTCGACTAAAGACAGCTAAAGTAGTTGTGGTGTGGATATCTGTATGCAGACACCAATAAATTACAGGTAATGATTCAAAAACACGTGCCATAAAGCGTAAAAAATACGCAAAATATTCGAGGCCGGGGAGGTGCTAGGCGGTGCGGGTAGGGGGTGGGGGGGTAAGGGGAGCTGGTAAGGCCAGGAGGGGGTGGATGGGGATGGAGGGATGGGAGGAGACCACCACAAGACACAAAGGAAGGGCCAAAGTGGAGTACAGGGACATGGAGGGAGGGTAGGGGGGAAATATCTTCCCCCCAGTTGACTGGGGAGGGGGACGTGGGGGGGGATCCTCATGGGGGGGATGCATGAGGAGGGGGTGGGAGGGGTTGTTGTGGTGGTAAGAACGGTGGGAGGTTGGGTAGTAACAAGGTAGTGGAGTAGAAGGACGTGGCGAGAGGGAGGTGAGGGGTACACCCCCCACCGCCTGGTTACGGGCCTGGGTCCCCCCTCCGGTGTGTCAGACACCTAGTTCTGATTGGTTAGAAGCCATCTACGTCACAGCTGGGGTGGAGCCAGTTGCCGCCAGTTTTTTGTGGATGTTGTACGATCGGTGTTGCTCGTCCTCTCAAGAAATTGGGCAAAAAGCCCGATCAATGAGATTAGCACTTAAGGGGTTATGGAGCTATCTAGACGTTATCAGCATACTCAATCAGGAAATAAGCAACTCCAAGTAGGTTATAGACAATAGTCTCAAAATGTTTGCCTATCCGAGTTTTAAACGTCCAAAAAGTTTTTGCACTAACTACTTTTCTGGTAGCTTATTCCATTGTCCAACTATGCTAATATTAAAGTAAGTTTTATCTATACTAGTGTTGCATCTCATGCTTTTGAGTTTCTTTCCATTGCTTCTAGTCAAAGTATCATTCTGTATTTCTTGCAAATCACCAACTCAGACTGCGTAATTTGTGAATATATATATATATATATATATATATATATATATATATATATATATATACACTTGTATAACGTTTTCTTTTTTTTTTTTTAGAGAGAGAGAGAGAGAGAGAAAGAAAGAGAGAGAGAACACATTTAGTCACTCATCTTAGGGTAAATTTTGCAACGATAGGGTCTGCCCTACACTCTGTCGAATCTGTCTACGTCAGTAATAAGATTCTGGGACCAAAAATGCACACAACATTTTAGACGTGGTCTAACTAATGACGTATAAAGCTTTGAGAATACATTAGATGTTTAATAATCAAAAGTTGTTGTGATGATGCAGAGCATTTTGTTTGCCTTTTTCTGTTTGCAACAGACTGTTTTCATTTTTAGACGTCGTTATTGATAACCCATATCCTTCTCGTCATTCACTTCTATCTGAGGGGTATTGAACATGCAATGTTCATATTAAATATTTTTTTATGTACAAAGTGTGTCAATTTGCATTTATCTACACTGATTTTCATTTGCCATATTTCACTCCAGTTTGTTAACTTATCCAGATGGATTTTTATAAATTCACAGACCGGATTCGCAATTACTTTACCTCCAATATTCGTGTCATTTTCAAATTCAGCTACCTTAGAAACGACTCAGTTTTCTAGATTACTGGAACAAATAGTGAAATGAATTGCTTCTAGAATTCACTCTCGAGAAACTTCGCTTGTCAATTCTACCCAGTCTGATGATTCGCAGTTTATGAAAATGCTGTTGACAACTTTTTAACCAGTCACAAATCCATGGACATAATTTGTTACAAATGCCTTGAACATGTAGGTGTTTAGTACTCTTATATGGGATACCTTATCAAATCTTTCTTTGAAATTTATTATTATGACACGCGACGGTATTTCTGCGTCCCAGTTATCATATATTATTTAAAAAATGCAAGTACATTTGCAAGGCAGGATCTGTTGACATTAAAGCCGTGTTTATGATCTGTTATGTGGTTATGCTTATTTAAGAAAAAGGTAATTTTGTCTCAATAATTTTTATTAAAAAATATTCAATAGAACTGAAGTTAGGATTATTGGGTAGTAGTTTGTGGTGCATTGTTTATTACCCTTTTATAAAGTTAGGTGACATAATAGTAAGCTTCCATGGGTTAGTTACTTACAGTCCGTTAGTAATTTTTCGTTTATCTTAAACTATAGGAAAGGTTAAATGTCTGTAACATGCGTGCAGTATGCGAAAAGATATCTGGTATGGACAAGTTGATTTATTTGAGTCGATTTTCTGAAGATAATAATTATAACACATCGTGTCCTGTCACTTCACTGCAGGATAACCTATCACATTCTAATCCTGAAAGTCCGATTGTCAGGGAGGAATGTTTACATTATTTTGTGAAAACAGTATTTAATGAGTTGTTCAGTACTGTTGCTATTGTTTTATTTTCATGGACGAGATCTCCTTCCCCGTTTAAATTATGTCCGTTTCGAATTGAATAAATGCCCTTTTATATATATATATATATATATATATATATATATATATATATATATTTTTTTTTATTCTAACAATTACAAAGTATGACTGCTTCACGAGATTTTTTTTTTTCTTTTTGTCTCAGTCTCGTTTAGTTTTCAAGGTAATTGCCGAACATTGCCTAATTTCAAAAACTCGGCACTGGGGTCGTGATTTTATGTATGTTTATAGTTTTTAACATGATTTTCTCTTGTGGCAGATTATTTGGTAAGAAGTTATCGACATTCAGACTATTTTACTAATGGGATTATTTCTTTGGGTAATTCTCGGCAAATGTTTCTTTCCATAGACATCAGCTGATTTTTCTTACATTCAACACATTTCCTCGACGATAC
Source organism: Coenobita brevimanus (assembly GCF_032717465.1). Lineage (NCBI taxonomy): Eukaryota > Metazoa > Arthropoda > Malacostraca > Decapoda > Coenobitidae > Coenobita > Coenobita brevimanus. The sequence continues at coordinate 37,593,242 of NC_137025.1, read as the reverse complement.
CCTCGTCACTTCGTGTCATAAATGAATCTAGGTATTGATGGAAATTTCCTTTCTCATATTATCGAAGTAGCCTAATATCATTAAAATTTTAATAATTATGAACTATTATTTTTTTTTAAGTGGTCTGACACTTTAACTTTACATTTAATGATATTATTACCGTTGTTACAAACATTTTACCAATATGACGCAAGTTTATAGAATTCTTGTCTGTTCCTACGGTAATGTCGGGTATATTGTTACTGTGTTGATGTATCTAATGCCTGACTTTAAATGCATTGCCTACCAGTTCTAATAACCCCTTCCATTCCTTCTCTGGACACGAATATTTCTAGTCAATATTTAGGCTACTGAAGTCCCCGAATAACGCTAAGCATTGCTGGTTTTGATTACCTTGATGGATTTTACTTCGTCGTGCAGTAACTAATCGTTTTCCTCATCTAATTTCAGTGTAATTTCAATACATGAAAGTTAATAAGCGAGGAAAGAAGACTGCTAAAGAAATAAGAACGAGAGTAGACAATACAATCTGAAACCAACTCCACATACAAGGAGCAAATAGTGTGAAGAAAATGAGAAGACAGGGAACATGAGAAGATAAACAGAGGGTAACGGAGAGGGATAAATAAAGAACAAGGAAGACAGTAAGTTGAGGTTAATGAAATCTAGTAGGAGAGATTAACCCATCACGTCCCGAGCTATTTCGCACCTCTGACACCCCCCAATCCCGAGTTATTTTCGAAAAAATTTTTTTTGGCTAAAACCTCTGCTTTTGTTGAGAAACATCGAAAATTCATAGAGAAATCGCTCACCTGAGGTTTAAAATACTCGATCCAGGTAGCAGTACCTCCTTACCTGACTGGGTTTTCTAACAGGCTGGCACCAAAGAAAACGAGTTCTATGGGAGGGTAACTATTTCACACCACTCATAAACGGTATTTATTTATTTATTTAGTACGAATTTATTTGTAGTACGAGAGTATATTGGTTTTCAAACAGTTATATTGGCATTATAAGCATTGTTTCACTCACTAACTCATCACCATACCTGACCTTCTTTTGCCACATTACCTGATCTTTATTTCTGACTGTTTCTTCCTCTAATGCTATGTAAACTTTGTCCTCCACATTGTCATCGATTGGGGAATCACTCTGGCCCTGAATGTCTTTACTGGCCAGGTCACTGATAACAGGTGAATTGCCGAGACAATGGCATGAGGGGGGGAGGGGGGAGGTTATGCGGTGTAAGGCATTGTCCCTGCTTGGCATCTTGAAGAGGAATAGAGGAAGGTGTCCTGTGTATATGTACGAAAAATCATGCGAAAATTGAAAATTGTGCATATTAGGGACCATGCAATTGCACGACGTACCAGTACGTCGCCGGAACTGGCAAATGCACAATGTTGCAACGTACCCATACGTCAATGGGATGGGGTGGGTTAAGAGTGGAGAAAGAGAAAATAAGAAGGAAGATAAGATGGGTGGAAGGGAAAAAGAGAACAATGGAGGAGAGAAAGAGATTATAATGGGAATGGAGTAAAGAACAGAGTGGAGGAATTTGGACAAAAAGTGAGAACGAAATAGAAGTCAGAAATAAGAGAAATTTATTAATAGATGGAAAGAGGGTAAAGCAGGAGAAAATATTAAAAAAAAAAAAATGTACGAAGGATATTCGGGAAGTAGGTGGGTAGAGGAGGAGGAACGAGAGAAAGGCACCGCAGTAACTTGAGAAGCAAATATGCGTAGTAGAACACTCATGGAAACACACACAACAGGTAAGCAGGGAAACATCCACATATAAGTACAAGAAGCACTCAAAGTGCAAGACCCGCAGCATAAAATATACAGTATATATATATATATATATATATATATATATATATATATATATATATATATATATATATATATATATATATATATATATATATATGTGTGTGTGTGTGTGTGTGTGTGTGTGTTTTGGAGAGAACATTTGGCCTTGTCCTGTGCTGTGAACCTAATGCTTATTGTTTTGAAAAAGGGATTCCTGCATCATTACATCACCATGAAACCATCCACTGTGTTTGGGTCAAAAGTTTTGAGGCACCCTTGCCCATGATCTTGACCTTTGATGTATAATTCAGTGACATGAATGAGGTCCCCATTGTCTAACCTCAAACCATTCCAACAAATTCGGTCTAAACAGAATGAAAAACTAAGTTAAAGAACCGAGCGTTGACCTTACCTTTTTACCTTTTCCCTAGATCGATTCCCCTCAAAATTTTATACCTGTCTATAGTCAGACGTAACAATCCCGCAATGGGTGGCCGTTTGTCTCTGAGTTAGTTGTTATACAGGGAAGGGCACTAATCCTCCGCCGGCTCACTTGTTGATATATAGGGAACAGGTATGGGATTGTTAAATGGTTACCACTCAGCGCTGTAAATGGTTTTCTGGCTTACAGGAAATCATTTGGCAAGTCACTTAATTTAAAGCTACCAGAAAAGGAAGGAGAGTAATAAAAAGTGACAGGAAACATGAGGGAAATAAGAAGACAGGAGGGCAGTCACAGAATAGGAATGATAAAGGTAAAAAAGGAGCTAGGCAGCACTACATCATGTGAGTGGATGAAATTTTTTACAATTTGGAATGGCCTTCCCTGAATTTTGACGGATGTCAGGAATATTATTGTAATTTCTTATACTGTATGGTGTTATTAACTTCAACGTCTTCTACGCTTATTAATCTGATATTTGCATGACCTTATTGATTTCCAACTTCGTACACTTTTACTATTCTCAATTTTGCTCGCTCAATGTTTTTTTTTTTTTTTCATTTCATACAAAAAAAAAAATCAGGGTAATTATCATGGCTGATTTGTAGGCCAAGCTACTTTTGCATTTCTATTATGGTACATTCCAACCTCTGCACACTCTAGTCACACAGGTTCCAATCTCAAAAGCTTAAAGTAAAATCAAATTCCACGTCCTGTACTTCAATTCCGCCTGCGGTATTTCAGTTTGTTCACAATTTGCAGAGGTATATTCGTTCCTACTTCGCATACATCAATTTGTTCAACCTTTGTACACAGTAGGCTACTGTCTTGAATAATACTGACCATTAGATAATTTCAAAACTGTCAATTTCTTTTCTTGGTACTCAACCATTGTACCTCGTTAGGTAAAACTCAGATCAAAACTCGTTGAACTGACTCTGTCTTTGCCCTACGACTAATGGCTGTAATCGGAACAAGAATTAAATCGCCTTTTCTTCTGACCGTCAAAAATCATTATACCAAAATTGCTGCGGTTGCTTCTACCAGTTTTTCTTAATTCATAATATTCCTACCAGGCTAGAAGAACGTCAAAGAATTGAAACGAACTAAACACATTACTCCTTTGCGCTTTTGCGGGCAGATGCAATAATAATCGAATACATATAAAGCTGTTGGAGGTCAAAAAGCCTTTCCCTTCTCAATATCTTAAATACTTTGTGTTCATATGCCTTAATAACCCTTGTGCACCCGGTAGGCATAAACGTAATTAAGTAAAAGAGCATGCCATAATGCATTAAACCCCCCCACCCCCACCCACACACACACACACAAGCGTGTTAGCATTCAACTTATAATTAATGAATTTCTCTTGCGGGATTTCCGTGGGTGTGAGGGGGCTATTGGTGATGATGTGTGTGTGTGTGTATGTGTGTGTGTGTGTGTGTGTGTGTGTGTGTGTGTGTGCAAACTGCTGTTTTGAGAATGCATGCAGTCACAACAATGCTTACTTACGCAGAAATCATGCAGTACATTCTCATATATGTGCATTCGTATAGATGCCCATAAAATAGTCAAAACAGTCTTATATGCTGGGAAGGCCAGCCTTAATCCTTGAACATCCTGTTATCTGTAGAATAATATTTATAATCCTATGTCTGGAAATGTTTTCTCTATGGGGAATTCGGACTCTGAACCTTCCGTGTAGGAAGCGAGTGCTACTGATATTCAACCTGATCTGTCTTTTTAAGACCTTCCAGCTTTACCATAGTGAAGGCTGGGTTTACCAACTGAGTTGTAATGGAATGTTCCGCTTTCATGGGCTAGCCATATTTACATGGCATCACAAACAGGGGTTAAGATGCGTTAGAAATACATCCAACAGAAAGAAAATTCAAGGTAACACGACTCATATGCATAATCGAACGAATATAATAATTATATCAATATTTATGTATAAGGCTGAATGATCCAGCTTCCCCACCCTGAACTAGTAGAATAATGGGAAGAGCGGCCCCGTTCACTGTCACTGGCCGTGTTGTAGTATTCTGCACTGCCGCCTTTCATCCTATAGCCATACTCTCACCATTGCATACAGAAGGGAGTAATACTGAACTATTTATGGAAGGATTTTACGGAAAGAAATATAAATAAAATCTGGAACAAAAGATGGCCACAAATGCAATAGAGAAATTTGGTAAAATATGGAGAATGCATCTTTATTAAAAAGAAAAACGTGAGAAAAAATTCAGTGTTCCTAATTCTTTGTTGGTCACATCGAATTCCAGGCGTTTATGTGTGTGTGTGTGTGTGTGTGTGTGTGTGTGTGAGAGAGAGAGAGAGAGAGAGAGAGAGAGAGAGAGATTCACTCGTACAGTGTGTCTGAATGCTGAAGAGAATCAAAGCTGAACTGTTAGCCCCTACAGCTCAAATACGCTCTCAGCGTTATATTCTATCTTTCACAACAGATTTTACTCCACTTAGGAGACTCTTAAACCCCTCCAGTGTACGAGGCTCCTCTAAGCTGAAAATTATCTTAGGACAGTAAAAAAAAAAAAAAAAAAGTCAATCACGACACTGTCGAGAACAACCTCATACACAATTTGATGCTATTACCGTATATACAGTATAGAGAGCATTTTGAGTAAAGGTTTCCCTCTTTAGTACCATGTAAATAATTTTCACTGTCCTGGAATGAAAATGCAATATCATTACTTATTTAATCTATAATTTCATTTAGAACCTTTACAAACTGCTGTTGTTTACTTCTTACAAAGGACGGCATAATATCGTACATATGCCTGCAGAAACAAAGGACTCAGTGTGTTATGTTGTATTGGGACTCCATATTGTAGTTACAAATCATAATAGACATTCAACCAAGCCCAGCTATTATATTACTGGCCTTCATTACGAAAAGATATAAACAATCATATAGACAGATGCGAATCATGTGCGAAACACAAAGGATACCCAATCACACCTGCACCGATGGGTGCAGGTGTGATTGGGTCCCATCAACCATGGGACGTTGTCGCTGTTGATTTACTCAAGATGCCATTATCATACAATAATAACCTATACTTATTCGTAGCAACGGATCATTTTTCCCGTTATGTCATTTTAGCTCCAATTAAAGATAAGACAGCAGAGACAGTAGCAAAGGCAATAACAGATAATGTAATATGTCGGTTTACTACCCCAAAGGTACTAATAAGTGATAATGGAGGAGAATTTACTTCTGAGATCTTACAAGAAATATGTAAACAATACAACATCAAAAAGGTTAACGTTTTGGCCAATCACCCAGCATCGAATGGGTTGGTAGAGAGACAAAATAAAAAGGTATTAGATGTGCTACGACATATTCTCAGTGAAAATTATGCAAGCTGGGATGATTGGATTCCCAGAGTAGAAGCCTCAATTAATGGGTCTATAAATAAATCCATCGGTGACACACCACATTTCATTATATATGGCACAGATAAAAAATTACCATATGAGCTCCTAGAAGGTGACAGCATGCCTATATACAATTACGATGATTACTCTAAACTCCGTTTACGTGAATTCCAGGACATTCACAAAAGAGTCAAAAAACAATTAACGATGTCCAAGGAAGAAATGACGGAGGCATTTAACAAGAAGGCAAGAGATTCACCTATCAGCTTAGGAGACATTGTTTACGGTGTCATTCATACGAGAGACAATAAATTATCCCCAAAATTTGAGGGCCCATACAGAGTAATTAACATAAAAGCAAACAAAGTTTTAATTAAGTCACTTTCAAGTGGCGAGGAGAAACAAGTTCATATTGACCATTTAAAACGAGTTTCAAGGGAATTATCCCATAATTATTCAGCCTCGGATACAACCGAACAGGCGAACGTACCTCAAGAAACCAAGCAAGAACACAACAATGATTACAAAAAGAAATTAAGGTCATATACCAAACAATCGAACATAGGTGCAACTGTTCCAATGAAATCTACAGTACATCATTTACGAGAATTAAATATCGATTTAAATTCCTTCTATAAATCTATAAATGAAATAACAATCAACCGTAACGCACATCATCACTATCATCGACCACAGCATGATGGGAAATTAATAGATTTTTTTTTTCGGTAGGTTACGATGAAGGGACTTATGCTATGGATTCTCCTCTACATAGCAAGAGGATATGCGCACTTAGACCCCAAACATATAGTACGACAAGGATGCCTCATAGCTCCAACGGCCACGACTACAATCGTTAGGACGTCATGAGTACTGAAATAAGTCTAGATTACTTGTATGACTTACCTACTTATCTAGACAGACTTGCGACGCCGATGCGAACTCTGGACTTCATGATAGGAAATTATGTTTCACAAGCACATAACACCAAGGAAGTGAATGAAATGGTAAAGTTAGCGAAATGGAAACTAGAACAGGCGAAGTCAACTATGCTCGTCATGATCCAAGATCTCCCATCTTATGGAACGGAGGTACTGAGCGACAGGAGCAACATCACACGTACTCGCCAAAAGCGCGGTTTGTTCGACCTGGGTGGCGCAGTTCTTGGGAACATCTTTGGATTGGCTACAGAGGACGACCTTAAAGAAATAAACAACAAATTTAATAAGATAGCTCAGGTACTAACATACCAAGATAAATTCATCACAGAACAGAACTCAGCAATGAAGACAATTGTGAAAAATCTGATACAAGCAGAAAACATAGCTCTCGAGAGTGTAGATAAAATAAATGAATTGGAGGGAAACGTTACACTTTTCCAACACTTCTCCATCATCACAGAACATATTGACACGATTCTACTACAATTAGAGAACACTAGAGATCGTTTCAGGGCACTTATGCAAGGAATTTCGAATGCTGGTGATGGCAAGATCACAATTGACTTACTCCCAGTTCATGAGCTACGTCAGATAGTTGGTCAAGGCATACATAAACATAAATTGAAGCCGTTGTTCCGCAGTAGGGAATTTATGCAATGTTACCCTTATTTAGAAGCAACACTAACACCAACATCAGTGGTAGTTCATGTACCATTCATCACTGAAGACCTGTTCACAGTATACCAAATACACCCCTTCCCCTATAAAAATAACAACACCTTGGTCATCATCAACATCAACACAGACACCGAACTCATCATGGTCGCCAAGAGACGGGACACTGTCACTTTCGCAAGTGAATCAACTATTGAACGAAAGTGCCGCACATCCATACATGCTGTTCATCTTTGTCCTGCGTACATTTTCACGTTTCAGCCTACTGATACAGTCCCTTGTGAAATGGCTATCATCAGAAATGACAATATTCATCATCATTGCAACTTCACTTTTGCTCCAGATAAACTTGTACACCATCAACGCATTGGACACTCACAGTTTTTTATTTCCCTCATAACACATCAGTTTACATAGTCTGTCCAGATATACCACCATCTCATACATCAGCATCAGGATTATTCATAGCACCAGACTACTGTGCGGTATTTACACCAGCCATGTCTACTTTATCCACCATCAATCACTACGCCATTCTCAATCATACACACAAACATTTCCACCCACTGCCTGATATGAACTTAAACATGAGCACAAGTATTAAGCTGACTTCACCTAAGTTTGAAACTATGCAGCTGATCAATGAAACAATGAAGCCCTGGGAAGATTTGAGTTTGAGTATGTTCAACCCATATTATGTGTATAGCCCAGCACCTACTGTCTTTATAATCGTCTGCATTGTAGTTGGAGTACTGCTGTTCGCAATGCACAGAATGCATGCAAGAATTGCTAATTTGGAGTCATTATTTAGTGGGGGGAGAGTTAACATCCAAGTTAACCCCCCTGAATGAAGTGTATATATTTTATATATAGTATTAATTATATATATAAAAAAAAATACAAAGAAGAATGACCCATGTATGGCACCAGTACCATTATCTTTAAATGAAATATTAATAACTCTTACCATAATCTTAATTTTAAACTTTTTTTTTTCTTGCATGTATGCATTTCACTACAATAACCCAAGTACATACTGTATTACAGTTAAATAATTTACTTTAATGCATTTATTCAAATATGTATACAACTTGTTTAAAATGTAATATTACTAAATAATCACTATTTACTAAAAATATTATATGTATACTACTTGTTTAAAATATAATATTACTAAATAATCACTATTTACTATAAATATTATATGTATACAACTTGTTTAAAACGTAATATTACTAAATAATCACTATTTACTATAAATATTATATGTATACAATATTCATACAATTATGTTACTTTTACAATATTATGTATTTCACTTAATTAGCTTATAAATTCATTATAATGTGTATATAATATGTATTAATATATTAGGACTATTAACTGTCGATGGTACGCCATTTTCGCGTGACTGAGCAGTGTACTGGGACTCCATATTGTAATTACAAATCATAATAGATAGATAGATAAATAGATAGATAGAGAGACAGAAGCAGGGAGTTAGATGATGAGAAGGTATTGTGTCTGCGAGAATCGAGCAATGCTAAACATGCTTACACACTCTTAACTCAAGGAATGCTTTATAGGCACACGACAGCGCCTAGTGACCATACACACATACTCACACACAGGCTTCTAGAACTTTCCACTCACAAGGAACACACGTGACACAACCCCTGCTACACCAGAATTTAGGAAAGAGAGCTCAGAAGGAGACAGGCCATAGAACAGGCAGGTCAGAAGGAGAAAGGGCTTAGCAACTTGAGAGAGAGACTGAGAGAGCAAGACAGGAGATAGCTAGCGGGACTCTTACTTTATACTCCGCTCTGTGTGAGAGACTTGTTAATATTTCCAAGACAAATAAAAATAGTCCCATACTATTCTTTACCTCTCCTGTCACTACATGACAAATGGGAAAGAAGATTAGCTACTCACGAAGCTACTCAAATATAACAACCGCTCGCCCACTACAAGTAACCACAAAGGAGTTACAAAGTCTTTTATGACAATGTCATTAATATATATAGTTTTGCTGCTTCCTCGCAGAAGCAATTTATTCTAGCTTAAGTCAGTTTTTCTGTGCAGCTGAGTAAAACTCTTTGCATTTAAAACGTAAAACAGGAAGGGGAAATTTTAGACCATTAGGAAAAGTTCCACCAACTTCTTCCGTGATATATTTAGCTCTACCTCACAATGTCTGTGAAGAAGGACTTAAAGAAAGGTTAATTTTGTTAAATATAATGAAGGGACAAGAGTGTTTGCTTCGTTTTATTATTCCATAAAATTTATAAACACTTAAAGCGAGTTACCCAGTAGTTAAAAACTGGTGGTATTACGTCACCGTAAAGGACCAAATTACAGCAATTTGTGTAATATTAAAATAAAGAACGCAGCAACTATGGGTGTTTTTTCCTGGACTGATCTTCAACGAATGTAGTTTTTTGTATTTTCCTTTAAAGGGGAACATTGTAAAGCCTTTTTGTGAAAGATATTAAAGAAAGGTAACATACAGCAAGGAAATACTAACTACTGTGTGGTTTTACTTCTGTAGTGGCCATTCCTTTTTGAAACATTAAAACATAAACAAAGAGTTACCTTTAGAATGAAATAATAGAGACAAGAAAATGTGGAAAAAATAAAGGTTATCCTTAATGCGCTGTAGTGTATTGCAAACACTGTGATGGCTTTATTATATCTCATTTGCCTTTTGTTTCTTGTCTGCATACTCCTCCTCCCCCTCCTCATCTCTCTCTGTCTCTGTCTCTGCCTGTGTGTGTGTGTGTGTGTGTGTGTATGTGTGTGTGTGTGTGTGTATGTGTGTGTGTGTGTGTGTGTCTGTCTGTCTGTCTGTCTGTCTCTGTCTCTCTCTCTCTCTCTCTCTCTCTCTCATTCTCCCTCCCTCTCTCTCTCTCTCTCTCTCTCTCTCTCTCTCTCTCTCTCTCTCATTCTCCCTCCCTCTCTCTCTCTCTCTCTCTCTCTCTCTCTCTCTCTCTTAGCTGTAGCAGCGTAAAAATTAGGCTGGAGAGACAGTAGGTAATGGAACCCATAATTAGCTAGATGGTCATAGGATTAAGGGATGGTTTGTTGGTGAAAAAATGGTGGAAATGGAAGTATGTTTGGAGGCTGGAAGATAAAGGCATGGTCGAGAGTGGATGGGTGAATGGTGAGTGTATGGTTGTTTTGGGGGTGACGAGATAGTTGAGAGAGGACAGATGGTTGGAGGATGTAGGAATGATTATAGAGTGGAGCGTGGTGGGATAGTAGGAGGATGGAGAGTGATGGGATGGTAAGAGGGTGGAGGGTGAATGACTGGTCGGTTGTGAAGGGGAGGTTGGAGGGGTGAGGGATGGTTGGAAGGTGAAGGGATGGATGGAGGGTGGAAAATGTAAGGTTTCTTGGAAGGTGTTATTTGGGGGGATAATTAGAGAATGAAGGGATGATTGGAGGGTGGAGGGATGGTTGGAGGAGGGAGACATGGTTAGAGGGTGGAGGGATGACTGGAGGGTAGAGAGATACTAGGACTGTGGAAATATGCCTGTAAGGTCAAAGGATGGTTGGCAGGTGGAGGGATGGCTTGGGGTTATAAGATGGTTCGAGGTTGATGGTTGGTTGGAGATAAAGAAGTAGGTCACCGATGGGAGACCAGTACGATTTATATCGGTATGCATAATTCTGATAACCTTACTGTTATGTAATTTGCAAGGAAACTTGTTTCATTTGTCTCCTACTCTCTTTCCACTTAGACCAACAACAACCACAATAGCTCTCGCTCATTCTCTCTCTCTCTCTCTCTCTCTCTCTCTCTCTCTCTCTCTCACACACACACACACACACACACACACACACACACACACACACACACACACATTATTGCTTGATATCAGTAAAGCTAAGTGGAGAGTTTAGCCTTGACTTTCAGAATAAATAATGAAAAACCACACCAAGATATTAAAATAATGCTAAAAACGTTTCCAATATATTTTGAAGGGAACACAGGGCAGGAATAAGGGGTGTTAGGAAGATAAAGTTAATAACAATTAAAATTGTAATGTACTGAACGTGTTTGGTTCTCCGACCGTTAACTTACTAATACAGCAGTTAACTTTTGTTCTCATTCAGTCATGTAAGCAACTGGTTAGCTGTATCTTTCTGGTGTTGATATTTAAGTATGCCATATGGTTTATCTGTAGACATAGCAAAAGAAGTGAATGTTGAATTGTGACCTTTTATTAGCTCTTTTTGGAATTCTGAACTTTTTCAGGGATTAAGCCTTTGATTCAGACACTTTATATATATATATATATATATAGAATGCTTCCAAAGTTTTTACAGCTCTGGAGGGAGGCGAACCCGGCCTCATCAGCGTGCGAAACGCACAGTCTACCACTGTACCACAGAGGCATATATATATATATATATATATATATATATATATATATGCACAGAGGCATATATATATATATATATATATATATATATATATATGCACAGAGGTATATATATATATATATATATATATATATATATATATATATATATACATATATATATATATATATATATATATATATATATATATATATATATATATGCCTCTGTGGTACAGTGGCAGACTGTGCGTTTCGCACGCTGATGAGGCCGGGTTCGCCTCCCTCCAGAGTTGTAAAAACTTTGGAAGCATTCACCAAGTCACTTGCTACTTTGGCGGACACAAGGGTTGAACCAGTGTCGCATATTGGTATGCTTGCACCCAATCGGCTTAAGGCGCGCCGATTACACTTGGTTCACAGACTACACACACATCCAAAGCCACTACAACACTAGTCACATTCACAAGCACTTCTCACCCTATATACAGTCTCTACCACACAGCCTAAGCCACTGGGTAGAGATACATTGGCTGTATCGTCCCTGCTTCGGTAGGGATAGGCCGGTCCTGCAGTGGACCTCAACGGCTGATGATGATTATATATATATATATATATATATATATATATATATATATATATATATATATATTTAACGAAAACATCGTTAAATGCCTAATGTTTGTATGCTTTTTCTGCTCACAGTAAGTCAGCTCGCATTTACATGTAAAATCATAATGAAGAGTGCATCACACTGGAATTATTTAACTGAAGCTATCCTGTTATTAAAGAACTGGATTATGCAAATCGTGGAAACTGCCTTCACTAACATGTTGATATTTGGTATTGTGTGCGAGAGTATTCATAAGATTCACGTAAATGTTTGGTCTGAATGTTTATGTCTAATGAATGCGTTTTTCAATGGTGGTGGACTGTTGGTCAAATGATCGTATGTTCAGTTCTCAGCTGTTGCCGGGAACAAGCTAAACAATATAGATCGTGGGTATACGTCAGTGTTGGCATGTCAAGGTGGATAACAGGACCCTGGAAACGGATACAATTTTAAATAAGAGCAAAGTAATAAAAAAAAAATATTTACACATTTCTGATAATCAATGCATCTGCAACAGGACATTCACAGCCGTAATGACATTACTATAGCTTTTTTATGATAACAATTGACTTTCCTCGGGTTAGGAGAGTTTTGCAAATTGAGGATGATAAATATAACTATTAATAATCCCTTTCCTGTCCAACTCTCTGATGTAAGAGTTAACTGTTCCTGTCCTTTATGAATGCAGCAGGTCAACTCTGGAATTGTCTTCCTCTGTCTGTATTTCCTATTGCTTGTGACCTCCAGTTTTTCATATGCAGTGTGTCCAGATACTGTATCTGGAAATGAATAAATCTTGAATTAGGCTCTCTGTTATCTTGTTCATGTTTCTTTTTCTTGGAGGGAACAATCTTACGGGCTTTTGGTCTTTGGTTCCTTCTTCCTTGTGTTTAAAAATGGTTTAATAATAACAATGCCATAAAGTTTTCCTTGGGAATGACATCATCGCATAAGATAATGATGAAGTTCACCTTATGTCACTCAAGTGTATGTCTCAAAATTAATGCATAATGAGAAGATTGTAACCAACCGCTGATGTGCTGCATTAGCAAGAATCTATTTTCAATGGAATTCTTTCTACAGAGAATGGTATTGGAACGTTACTACGCCTTCTTGTGGTGGCAAAGATATATTCGGGCGACTCCTCTAAATGGCAATGCAAACGCCCCTGTACTACCCCTAGTTCCCTGCAAAGAGGACGATAGACTGCAGGGGAATGGTTTCTTTACCCTTTAGTCCAATGAGTCCATTATTTAGATAAGTGCAAGGCCACGGCAACAACAAAAACGAATAACTGCAACAACTAGAGGGGCACTCAGTGGAAGGCCTCTCTCCGACAATGGCAATGTAATTAAAAATCACTCTTCAGATTGGGTTAGGATTTCTCTTCAATGATTATGGTTTCGCAGAAAGTGTCTTCCGGATGCAGAGTCTGTAATACGATCCGGATCGGCCCCAAAAGTTAATCGATCGTTCCCTGGGACATGGTTTATCTACCCACCAAATCTGGTCCAAATCTCTCTTTTAGTTTTTGAGCAATCCTTGTAACAGACAAACTTACAAACAAACGGGAGAAAACATACTCTCCTTGTCGGAGAGATCTAAACAACACCTAAGGAGTATGAAGTATTAGTCACACATTATAATCACGTGGACATCTTATTTATATATATGAAGTGTTTCAAGTCATACCAACGGAGCAACCGAAACAACATTTGAGAAATTGTATTCACATACATTATACATCCTGTGAAAATGATGAGCGTTATCCACTAACTACAGGAATAAACTCCTACACTGAGTGAAACATGAGAAGAAAGAATGATAAATGAAGGTGGAAATGGGAAAATTAATTCATTAGAGAGAGAGAGAGAGAGACGTTAAACTTGAGATGCAAAGGAAAGAAGCTTGATAAAGATACCTGTAGGTTGAGAGCTAATAAATGCCTGGACACAAATGATGGTGGAGATACTAAAACACGTAAACAGATTGTCACAAAAAGATAAACGTGGAAAACCTAAACTTGAAGGGAAAAAAAAGTTTTGTTGAATGGACTTGAATCTTGAAAGAGGAAATAAAAGAGAAACATATTGATACTTAAATACAATGATGTATAAGCATGATACAACTAACGAACAAAGATGAAATATAACATTCGTGCAGGAACAAAGTGCTATGTGGAGCAAGTTAATAATAAACAACAAGGAGCACTCACAGGCTGCAACACCCGCCTTCACCAACTGGCCCAAGGGACCTTCAGTACTTAACTGGCAAATTTAGCTCAAAATGGAACAGATTATTCTTACTAAACATTTAACCATTCTGCGATTTTGGTTTCAATAAGATTTAACCTGGCTGAGATGACTATGACTTGGCATTTTGCTGTGAACTTGACTTTTGACTTTTTGTTCACAAATCGAGTCTCTCTATCATTGTTTTAACCTGGAACCTTTCACATAGATTGATTTCCATTGGATGAAAAATAGATTTTATGCTGACTTTGCTATGTGACCTTGAGCTTTGGCCTATTAATAAAAAATGAAGCCAACCTTTTGGGTGATCCTCAGTTCATCCATCAGCATAATGAAATATGACCAAATTTTTTTCAGTTATATGTTCACACACAGACACATACAGTAGCTAAGACTTTTACCTTGTTGTATGACATGGTCCTTTTACTTCTAAATGTTCTCAAAACCTAAATTACTCTTTCTTGCCACATTCTTATCCCTTTAACCAAGTTTTGTTCAAATCAGATAAAAACAGCTTGTTCTGATCTCTCCTGATGACCTGGGCTTTTGAAGGTTCTTCGTCATCTCGTTTTTGTATTGCTCTGAAGCTTTAAAAAACTATATTCTTTCCTCAGTTCCAATGTTCTAATAAAAAGTTTATTGTAAGCCATAAAAATGTGAAGGTTCGGAACGCCTTGTGACCTTGATCTATGATGTATTGTTCTAAAAAGAAAAACAAAGTTTGTTCAATGTATTACGTACACCCCTTCTGCCAGTCATGGTTAAATTTGGATCAAAATTTTCTGAGTCAGTGTGTAACACCCACACAGGAGTCGAACTTTGACCTTGCTCTCTGCCCTTGACCGTTGACTGGTTGCATTTACAATGATTCTTTTGTGAGAGCAACCAGTCAAAGTGTCTTATTATTCTTGCAGAATAAACGAATCGAAGGCTTAATATCTGCAAAAGTTCAGAACTCCAAAAAGAGATAAATAAGAAGTCAGAATTCAACATTAATTTCTTTTGCGATGTTTAGAGATAAACCAAATGGCATAATTGATGTCAAAAGCAGAACGATATGGTTAGCCTGTTGCTTACATGAGTAATTAGAACAGAAGTTAAATGCTGCATTAGAAGGTTAATGATTGGAGAACTACATTAAGTACATATCAGTACATTATTATTATATATTTTTTTAAATTCATTTGAACCCTTTCGTTACCAATCGACGCAACCTACGTCCAACCACCAGTGAGTACTTGGGACACAGTCCTGGGCACCCAAGACAACACACTGAGAGACCCCCCACCCCTACTGTCACCGCATTCAGTAGTTCATAAACAGTTTATCCTCACACCCTTATTTACGTTTCGATAATCATAATTTTTTCACTGTAATCCTGAATAAATGTACTTGCTTACAGTGTTGTAAAAAGGATCAGCCGAATGTAAATTATGCCTAAATTATTTTATTACTTCTGCTTTTTTCAGTTTTTTCCTCATTGAAATATAATTGTTAGAGTAAATATTACTGAGAGAAAGTTATAGGAAATTCATTTGGCTATAAATAATTACTGTAGGTCAATTATGGCCGATTTTATGGAGCACAAAAGGAAATTATCTTACAGTCGAGCACGGTTCATAGCACACTGAATGGGGTAGTGCGGCGACGCTGGATGCAGGGTGAGTTGAGCGCAGTGCAGAAATACGCAGGGATGCAAATAGTGCTCTCTTCTCGCCCAGAAGTAGACACAAAATCATTCCATAACCACAAAAAACATGGGCCATTTCGTTTGATGCAACCGGTGTCAAATGGTAACGAGTGGTTGAAATGTGCACAGATGCAGCCTGCGTCAACTGATAAAGAATGCATGAAATTTGCACTGCATCCTTAAACACGAGAAGGTTAACTTCAGAACATCCAGTTATTCCTGTCCTGTATTCCCCTCAAAATATTAAGGAAACGTTTTTAGCATTATTGTAATGTTTTGGTTTGGCTTTCATTATTTATTCTGAATGTCAATGCCAAACTGTCCAGTCAGCTTTACTGATATCAAGCAATAATGTGTGTGTGTGTGTGTGTGTGTGTGTGTGTGTGGTGTATGTGTGTGTGTGTGTGTGTGTGTGTGTGTGTTCTTACCTAATTATACCTTTTTAGGAATGAGTCAAGCTCGTACTGTCCCGTGCATTAACCAGTACCGTGCTGAGCAAAGAAAAAAAAAGATACACCTCTGTGCCGGTCGATTTTGAATTTTTTTCTGGCTAAATGGGCTGAATACATCAATAGAAGATCCCTGGCACTAATAAAAGTAATCGCTAAGCCAGAAAGTTGGTTGAATTAAGTCAGGTTGGTGCCATTCTACCTCTGAAATTTTCAAGGTTACTGAAAGAGCAGAGAAGCTGTGAGTTTGTGGACTGATTCTGTTTTTTTTTTTGGGGGGGGGGAGGGGGGAGGGGCTAAATGGGCTGAATACATCAATATAAGAGCACTGGCACTAAAATAAGTAATCACCAAAGCCAGTAAGTTGGTTGAATTGAGTCAGGTTCATGCCACTCTACCTCTGAGATCCTCAAGGCTACTGAGAGAGCAGAACATCCGTGAGCTTGTAAACCGATTTTATTTTTATTTTTTTTTTAGTAAATGGGCTTACTACATCAGTATAAGATTCCTGACACTAATGAAAGTAATCACTAAAGCCAGAGAGTTGGTCGAATCGAGTCAGGCTGGTGCCATCCAACCTCTCAAATCTTCAAGATTACAATCAAAGCAGAGCAGCTGTTAGCCTGTGAAGACTCACTCGCCTCCCATGCCCATAAATCAGTGTTGTAAGTATAGTGGAGCAATATATAAAATTAGCTAGGTACAATATTAACTTCCATCTTACTTCGGTTCTTTGCAATGACTTTTCATTGCTATGAAACGTAGATCTACGTCACTGACGTTTTTGAAGGGGACATAGATCTACTTTGCTAGCACGTTATGGGTTAAACCATGTTTGTTAAACATATCTTTAAATTTATGAAATGTTTTGGCAGACACTGTTTCATTTGGCAGTTCATTCCACTAATCAATTGCCCTATTTGGGAACTGAATTTCCTTACATCTTGATTACCTCTCTTTTTATGTAGTTTTTTGCAGTGTCCTCTTGATAATGCTTCCACATAGGTTATATACTCATTTATGTCTACTTTCTCTTTCTCTGAGACGCATTTATATTGCATAATCATGTCTCCTCTTTTCCTTCTCTCCTGTAATGTTGGTAGATTCAAGTTTTCTAGTCGTTCTTCGTAGCTAACATCCCTCAAGCTTGGTATTCATCCTGTAGCAACCCTTTGTACTTTTTCAATCTTATCAATGTGCTTTTGACATGAGGATTTCAGACTACCGATGCATACTCCAGGGTTGGTCTGATGAATGATGTTTTTATCTTTCTCAGCATGTCTATATTTATATATGTGAATGTTGTTCTCATATTAGCATGCATTGTATACATTTTCCATATCTTCTCACTGATGTGGTCAGCCGGAGATAATCTGTTACTGATAATCACTCCTAGGTCCTTCTCCCTTTCTGATATGTAAAAGGTTGAGGTTTCTAACTTATAATCCCAATCTGGTCTTTTTCCACTTTAACCAAACTTAATTACATGACACTTGTCCACATTGAATGTCATTTGCCATTCATTGTTCCATTCATGAAGTTTGTTTAATCCTTCCTGTAGCTCTCTGCAAGAGTCTTTGTTAGCAATTCTCCTTTCCATTTTTGCATCATCAGAAAACATATAGTAGATAACTTCCATTTACAGTGTACTGTCCACGTCATTAATATATAGTAAAAACATAATTGGTGCTAGCACTGAGCCCTTTGGAACTCCACAAGTCACTTCCCACCATGATGATTAATTACCCCTTAGTACTGTTCTCATTTCCTCTTTTCTGAGAAATTCTTGCATCCAATAGTACAGGCTGCCTTGGATTCCTCCTTGATGGTGCAGTTTCCATAAAAGTCTTTGGTGCAGTACTCTGTCGAATGCTTTCTTGAAATCTAGATAGATACTCTCCACCCCTCCTTCTCCTTTTGTAATGTTTTTGCAACTCTATCATAGTAGCTTAATAGAATCGTAATGCATGGTTTTCCCTTTTCTAAAACTGAACTGCCTTTCTGTTATCATACTATGTTCTTGTTGATGGTTTAAACAGACTTTTGTTATCAGCCTTTCTAGTATCTTACCTACAACATTGGTCAGCGGTACTGGTTGGTAGTTCAGTGGATTCTCTTTTTCCCTTTCTTTCTTGAATAGGGGAACAATGTTTGCTTTCTTTCAAATATCAAGCAGTTTACTTTTACCTTAGGAGTCTATGACTATTAAAGATATTGAGGTACTTAAATCATTTACACATTCATGTAGCACCCAAACTGAAATTTCATCAGGATCATTTGTTTTTCCCTTGTGTAATTTACTTAACTCTTTCTGTACTAATTTTTCTGATATTTGTATATCTGGTAATGTGTATGGGCATGCATGTTCCATATCATATCGCTCAAAACAATTTTCTTCTGTAAAAACTGATTGGAAATTTGTATTTGGTGCTTCACAAATATCTTTCTCTTGTGTATAGATGATCCCCTCGTCCGTAATGGACTGTATTTTGTCTTTAAAATTGGTTTTGCTTCGGATGTAGCTGTAAGATATCTTAGGTTGATCACCACATTTATTTATAATGTCTTCCTCAAACTGTCTTTGAGCTTCTCTCCTTATCCTTGCAGAATCATTTCTTGCCTGTTTATAGTTGTTATATGCCCTTTCACTATTGTGTCCTCTATATTTATTCCACAGCAAATCTCTTTTTTCTTTAGATTAGTTGCATTCTGTATTAAACCATTTCTCTATTTTCATCTGTTTCTTTGTGCAGAGGGATGTAATTTTGGACTCTTATTTCAAAATAGTCACATAATTTTCTATACATAATATTTAAATCTTGTCCTCTAAGCTCTTTTTTCCAATCTTTTTCTAAGAAGTACTTCTTAACCTTGGAGAGGAAAAGTAGGGTCAAAAACATCCCAGGCAACTGTGCAGAACATCATTTTTCACGGTCACGCAGTCAGGTGGGCCGGTACCTAGGGGGTTGGCCTGCATCAATTCAGTATGGGCTTTGAGTCGATGGCGAGTGGATGTGCTGCTCCGATCCCTCTCATTTCCTTGGCGACAATGAGTCTGTTGGCCACGAAAACGACCCCACCTAACCTGGTAAGTACTTTTTTTTTCTTCACAACATTGTCAATTTCTGCCTTGTAGCACAGGATAATAGGGTTTGGTTTATGATGTTCATAGGCAACTTAGCCAGATGATTGTGTCACATGATACAACTTAACATAATGATTTTTTGTGTCATCTCTTGCATTCCAATTCCCTTTTTTCTACGGTAGCAGGGTTCTTAGATGATATGGGCACATGCATACAGACTTTCGTGCCGATCCCTGTATATTTAGTTACCCCTACAAATTTTTGAAAGTGGGGGACGAGTTTTATGGGTAAAAAAAAACTTACCCTATTTTTATTTTCTTTCCAGTTCGGCTCCTATGGGCACTACAGGGCCAAGACTCCTACCACAAGGAAGTCCACCCTTCCCCTCCATACCGTCCAAGGAGCAACCCATTGAAGAATATTTAAGTTTACAATTTTTTTTTTTACTAGTCACTTTTTCACGTCACTTATTTTTATAAAAACTTTGAATAAATACTAAATATCATGCGATTTTCACAGACTTTTTACCTGGTGTTAAGGGATAGTTCCTTGAATTTTGGACGTGTAAAGTCTCCGACCACAACTTTACGAACACTTTAGTTCTAAACTTACTGGACCACATTCGGTAGCAGGTTACCTTTAAAAACATGCTTTCGAAGGTTACCTATCCAGAGTTAAAGTCATGGTAGTTGCCCTTTTTTTGTGTGTGTAATTTTGGCTTTTTTTGTAACTCATTACTTGTACAGTAACTATGTCACATGCAATCCTGAAGTTGCAATTTATTACTGCTTGGTCACTTTTGCCTAATGGCAGGGATGAATTATACTGTCAGTATCATTTTCTTGCCTAGCAAATATAAGATCTAGTACTGATGGATTATCAAATCCTCCTTTTCTGGTGTTTTCCTTTACATGTTGGGTTAGAAAAAACTCCAGCACAAGATCCAGGAGCTTTTGACCCCAACAGCTTTCACGGCTTCATACATCTAGAGTATACCAATTTATATTTGCATTAAAATCTCCAGTTAATATAAATCTTTTATATTCCTTTTTCTTGCTATGAAATAATGTTCTTAAACTCTGAATTGTACTTTCTGCCAGGACTTCATATTTGCCTCTTTCCCAAGTGTTTGTTTTGGGTGGCATGTATAAATTAGCCACAATCACAGTACTTTCCCTTCAGATGTGTTAATCTCTACTGCAATCAGTTCCACTTGTAAGGGTATAATCTAGTTCTGTTTCTTTGCCTTGTAGATTTTTATTTGTTAATATGATTCCCCCCCCCCTTTTCTTAGCTATTCATTAGTCAGATGGGGTTTTTGGCACCCCAAATTTTATGAAAACCTCATATTTCCTAGCCGGTAATTCGAATATTTCTCTCCATTCCAGTACTCTCCTGATTCAGTGAGGGGAGGGAGCTGTGGATTGGTTTAGTCCTGCCTCTGCTCTAGTGAGAGAGAGGGGCACTTCCCCTCCCTCCCTGGGGTGTCCAGTCACTCATCAAACTAACCATTCAGATCATACTGTGATACAGATTGTTTTTTTTATCTTATTTTTGCATATTCTTGATCATACTGATTTTAAAAATCACAAAATGAATTTTCCTGTGCATATTTACCTGACAGATGAGAATGATTCCATTTGTTATTTTTTATATCTATCTATCTATCTATCTATTGCCAGACGCCTCAATCCCGTTTGGGGTGGCCACAAGCAAATCGCCTCCAAGTCGCCCTGTCCCCCGCCATTTCACTGCCCTACTCCCAACTCACACCTTCCTCTCTCATATACCTCTCCACCCCATCCCTTCAACTCATCCTCGGCCTCCCCCTCCCTCTTCCCTCCTCCACCTCACTCACATACACTCTCTTTGTCAGTCTTTCACCCTCCATCCTCTCCACATGGCCAAACCACCTCAGTGTGTTCCTCATAACGCTTCCTATTACATCCACATCCACACCACAATGCTCCTTTATATCCTCATTCGTCAGCCTGTCTCTCCATGTGACTCCACAGGCTCCTCTTAAATAACTCATTTCCACTGCTCTCACTCTTGACTTGTGTCCTTCCAACAATGTCCAAGCTTCACTTCCGTACGTTAGAGTAGGTATCACAATACTGTCATGTAGTAACTTTTTCACTTCCATGCTCACTTCCCTGTTTCTTATCACTGCTTTCAAAGAACCAGCAACCTTTCTTCCCTGCTGTACCCTTTCAAGCACTTCACCCTCCAAACCTCCAACCTTACTCATCACACTACCCAAGTACTTAAACGTACTCACATTTTCCAATTCCTCACCATCCAACCTCGCTGTACATTCACTAACTTCACCTCTCTCAAAGACCATCACTTTACTCTTCCCTACATTCACTTTTAGATTCCGTTTCTTACACACTCTTTCAAACTCATCCACCAAGCCTTGCAGCTCCCCTTCGTCTTCACTTAACAACACAGTATCATCTGCAAACAACAGTACAGGGAGTTTCCAAACACTCTCCTCTCTCACCAGGGCCACTCCAACATCCACTACCCTACCTTGTACCTCTTTTATTACCCCATCCATGTACAGATTGAACAACCATGGAGACATGACACATCCCTGTTTCAAACCAACTTTATAAATTACTAACCACCTACAAAGTATTCAATCTTTTCAATAGTGATTGCAGAGGTATGCTGAAGTAGCAGTATGAATATATTTTACACGTTAGTAACACTACATGTATTTTTTTTATTGGGGTGTCGTAAGACCCCACTGGACTAACCCCATTTGATACCCCTCAGTAGTAACGAAGGGTTAAATTTCTGTCTCTTCTCCATATATTGTATTTTTCTTAGATTAGGGTATCTTTTAATATCTTTGGGGTTCATATTGTTTCAGTCAGGAAAATCATATGTGGTTCCTTTTCTTTGGAACAGTCATTCATCTCTAATAATTTAGACACCATTCCATCTAAATTTGATTACATCAACTTAATAATCTTGTTTACATACTTGTCATTGCTTGAGTCTACTACCTTCCTTCTTTATATTGTTGGTTACATGCCTCTTTTGTACCAGCAATCCAATTACTTTGTAAAAAATTTACTCTGGTTTTCCTCTGACCTTTCCTCATTCTTTGTTTTTGCTTCCTCCCTCTCTTCCTTTAGTGTTTCCAATTCCTCTTTAGTTAGGCATTTTTTTATCCATATTTTTTAAATTCCCTTTTTCCATGAGTTTGGTTGCATTTTTTAGTATTTCCTTCACAGTGTTCACATTATGGAAGGTTACTTTCTAGGGCCTTGATTTACATCCCTCATATTTCCATAGCATTTTGTGTTCCTCTCTGTCTTTGTAACAGATTTCTTATGAAACTTCCTTGACTATGTTCATTATATTTACCATCCCCTTTTTGTGTCTCAAAATTTTGTACCATATTTCCTCATCTATATTAGTGACTACTATAGATTTATTGATATCTGCTGAATCTTTGATAATTTTTGGGTTATTTTAATTATTTCTTTCTCTTCCCTTCTAATGCTATTTTCTTCGACTTTTGTTTCTAGGTCTTTCCCTACTTTCACCATATCAGTATCCGTGGTTTCTACTTCATCTTTGAAACTTCTCATAATTTCGTTCATCTGGGTTATCTTCTCTTTAATATCACTGCTTTGGTCAATCAGACTGCTTGCTTGCCTAACCCGGAGCTGTCCCGTCGATGTATGGATACGTTGCAACATTTTGCATTTGCCAGTCTCGACGACGTACTGGTACGTTGCACAATTCCAAGGTTCATAATTTGCACAATTTTCAATTTTCGCTTGTGATTTTTCCTATGTATACATGGGACACCTTCCTCTATTCCTCTACAAGATGCCAAGCAGGGACAATGCCTTACACTGCATAACCTCCCCACCCCACTACATCCCATTGTCTCGGCAATTCACCCGTTACCAGTGACCTGGCCAATAAAGATATTCAGGGCCAGAGTTATTCCCCAATCGATGACAATGTGGAGGACAAAGTTTACATAGCATTAGAGGAAGAAACAGTCAGAAATGATGATCAGGTAATGTGGTAAAAAAAGGTCAGGTATGGTGATGAGTTAGTGAGTGAAACAATGCTTATAATGCCTATATTACTGTTTGAAAACCAATATACTCTCATACTACATATAAATTCGTACCAAGTAAGTAAATAAATACCGTTTATGAGTGGTGTGAAATAGTTACCCTCCCATAGAACTCGTTTTCCTTGGTGCCAGCCTGTTAGAGAACCCAGTAAGGTAGGGAGGTACTTCTACCTGGATGGAGTATTTTAAACCTCAGGTGAGCGATTTCTCTATGAATTTTCGATGTTTCTCACGAAAAGCGGAGGTTTTAGTAAAAAAAAAAAAATCGAAAATACCTTGGGATTGGGGGGTGTCGGAGGTGCGAAATAGCTCAGGACGTCATGGGCTAATTGTCTCTGTACCATTTCTGAACTCTTTAATACTTTAATGGTTGGCAACTGTACTTGCCATTTCACTGGTCTTCCTTCTAAGTGAAACTACCTTAACTGACAGCTCATCTATTGCTGCGTCTTTTTTATGTAATTCCTGTACTAAATATTCATTGTCTTCCTTCTGCATGCATACCGGTAACTCCTAGATTTCATCTATTTCACTTTCAAAACTTTTCTCCAATATATTCACTTTGCTAATATACTATTTGTTTCCATTTCAACCAGTTCTTGGTAGAAACCATCGTCCTGTTTTCTATCTTTATCCCGTTTCATAACTCCTTCCATATTCACTTTACCGAATGTGTGTGTGTGTGTGTGTGTGTGGAGAGAGAGAGAGAGAGAGAGAGAGAGAGACAGACAGACAGACAGACAGAGAAAAAAAGAGAGCTATTGTGGTTGTACTACGTCTAAATGGAAAGGAAGAAGGCGACAAGTGAATCATATTTCCTTGCAAATTACTTCCCCGGTAGCAGTAAGGTTATCAGTATTAAGTATACCGGTATGAATCGCACTGGTCGATCATCGGTGACCTACTGTACCCCTTTACCTCCAACCAACCATCAGCCTCGAACCATCTTATTTCCTCTAATTATCACCCCACTTGCCAACTATCCTCTCACCATACAGACATCCTTCCACACTCCTACTGTCTCTCTATCCTCCAGTTATCCCTCCACACTCAAGCCATCGCTCAACCCTCCAACCATCTCTCCCTCCTCCAGCCATCCCTTCACCCTCCAATAATCCCTTCATCCTCTATCCCCCCACCTTCCACCTTCTAAGCATTCTTTCATCATCCACCTCCCATCTATCCCTTCACTAACAGCATTTTAATTTCTGGCATACTCCCAATGATTGATGCAGGGAATGCCTTTTTCAGTAAAGTGTTTAGTATAAATAATAGGGTCAAGTCACTTTGCTTAAAAAAAGGAGTTGAGTTCATTGACACATGGAACCAGTTTTACAAGCAGCGAACATTATAACTGAATGATGGACTACACTTGAACACCATTGATTCTGTCCATTTCGGTCATGTACTTAGTGATGCAGTTTTTTTTCTGGAGAGAAAAACAGTCATCACGTAGATATCATACGATCGGATAAATAAATACGTAATGGAAGCTCCCTATATCAGAAAGGAAAACACATTAAATCTCACCTTGTAAGTGTGCATAGTCTGCATAATAAGTTTTCTGATTAAGAAGCACTTGTCTTTAATTAGGAATAGGACGTAATTGGTGTAACAGAATCGTGGCTAAGTACTGAGCAAAGAGATTTCTTGGCAGAGTTTAATTTACCAGAATATCACATTTTCAATAGGGAAAGGAAGAATAGATCAGGGAGCTGTGTATTGTTATACATTAAATCAGGATTTCATCCTGTCATAATTTTCAAGCCATGTATTGAAAACACTGACACTATTTATATTCACCTTGGAGATAAATGTCATAAAATCACACTTGGTTATATTTAATGTCCACCCGGTTAGCTACTAAAAACTGACAATGAAATTTATAATCAAATTGCTGAAATCTCTTGTATGAAAGGTACCTTAATATTTGGCAGTTTTAATTTATCAATTCTAAATCGCGATGAAACCCTAACCTCTCACACGGGGTTAGACCTGTATGCAGTCTTGCAAGAAGGTTCTTTGTACCAATCTGTAAATCATCCGACACATGGAACTAACATCCTAGATCTTGTCCTATCCACAACAAAAAATTTAATGAGCAACGTTACTGTAGAAGAATTTAGTACAAATGATCATCACATAGTTACATTTAACATTAAATTCTGTGAAGACAATGTCAGGGCCAGTTGCAAGAAAGTGCCTGACTTTAAGATGGTAAATTTTAAGAATTCAAAAGGAATTGTAGGTGCAGGTGAATGGCATTCCATTGTTGAAATTATAGATATCAATGATGCATGGAGATTTCCTACAAAAACTCTCAACAGTGCAGTCAGATTATGTACTCCAACGTGCAAAAGAAGGACTGCCAAAAATTCGAAACCCCCATGCTGGAACTCTGAAATTAAATATTGCCTGGCAGCAAAAAAATGTGCAGATATAAATATTAATACCACAGGGTCAAAGTGATCAAAATAAATATGATGCCCTCCGGCAGAAAGCCACAAAAATTAATTAAATGTAGTATGAAAAACCTGGGGACACATATTGCAAGTATCAGTAATTCAAATCCCAAAGAACTTTTCAGTTACATATGAAGGAAAAAAGTAATAACTCCAACAATTGGACTCTTAATCACAGACAACGGAGATCACGTTGATGTTGAGAGTATGATGGTGAAAATTCTTAATACTTTTTTCACTTCATTCTCTACAACAGAAAATTTACATATGATTCCTGCCATCTCCCTACTTCCTATAGAAGAGAGCAACATAATTAATGACATTACAGTTAGCAATCATGATGTACTAGCTTGCAATTAGTAAATTAAAAGAGAATAAAACACCGGTACTGGGAAATATATCTCCATGTATCACAGGAACTACAGAACGAAATGGTGTTGAGAAGCGGGATTTGCTAGGTAGGTAGTGCTGGATTATTCCCAATGATTCTCAATATTTTCCACTACATGTCAGAGTTGTCATTAGGCCTACTATTTGTGACCGGATGTATTTTGTAAGTTGATCTTAATTTTTGTGTTCTTTTCCTCTAAAATGTTTTATGTCATTGTTCATTAAATCATGTAATTTTATCTCTGTATGCTAAATCATTTATTTTAGAGAGTTATGTAATGTAAGAAAAATCTGTATATTTTTTATGTCTCTGTTGGCAACTGTTGCTTTTCCGAGAACCTAATAGGTAATTATAGTATATAAGAAGCTTATATAAGGATGGGGAAGGGACTAGAGGAGCTCTAAGTAAGTTCAAGTTTATTTCAGTGTCGGTGCAGTGTCAGTGCAGATAATGTAGCTCTGGTAATTGTGATAACAGTGAAGAGAAGGTGGCAAACATTCAGTGTAATTATTTGGTGAATAAAGACCGCGAACGTAAGATGCCACTGTTTATTTACAATGCTTGAACTGATCTTGTGTGCTGTACACCGAAAGGAGGACCATAAGAAGAACAACCCACTAGGGAACGCCCTTCCTATACTGAACAACCGCTGCTGAAGTCTGTGGCAGTGTGGGACGGGGACATACCAGTGGTGTCAGGAGTGTGGGTCATTAGAAAAGTGCTGCAGTGAGTCTAACCTTTGACATGGAGGCAGAAGGTGTACAGACAAGAGGCCAAGCTAGACAAGAGGAGGCATCGCTGGCTGCAATTATGATGCTATTGCTGGCACGAAGTGTACACTTATAAGCACAGAATGAAGGACAGAAAGAATTCAATGAACAATTACAGGCACAGAACAAAGGACAGAAAGAACTCAAGGAACAATTACATGAACAAAATACAGAAGAGAAGGAACTCAAAAAACAATTACAAGGACAAAGTGAACAACTACAAGCATAAAATGAAGAAGAGAAAGAGCTATATGAACGACTTCAAGAGGCGTTACGGGAGCAACAGAGGGAGTTATGACTGAGGATGAAAAAACAGCTACAGGCTTTCATGGGGAACATCAAGGAAGAACAACAGCAGTTTAAGGAGAACGTATACACTGAGCTACAGCAACAGAAGTATGAGGCAAGCAACACTAAGATGAAGTGCAGACAGCATGTAGGCAACCAGCTGGAGATTAATGAGGGAAAAGTGACGGAGGTCAGACAGCATGCAGATAACCAGTTAAAGCATGTAGTCGACCATGTGAAGATAATTAGTGAGAAAATTGAAGCTGTAGAGAAATATTGCATTGTTGAGCCCTGGGTTAGTGTACAGGGAACATGAAAAGAATGGACAGTGTATGGTGAATCTTGATGGCTCCAAAGCATCTAAAGGTAGTATTACAGGGCTGAATAATCAGAATGCAGAAGTTTTAAGTCCTGGACTTAATTCTGATGCCCCAGTTTTTAGGCCCCAACCAAGTGAAGTTTTTAAGCCCAAACCCAGTGAAGTGCGTGGCTATATTGGGGGCCTAATTAATAAGAAACCTCAGGAATTTGATGACAAAGCATCTTCTGAATATTATTGTGTGCAGCTTGAGTTGCATGCAGATCAGAAAGGTTGGGATGATAGGCAGAGGACAGTGCAGTTTGCTACAAGCCTCAAGGGTGTTGCAGTGGAAATTCTGGGCCAGATGTCAGTAGAGGAGAGGAAGTTATCAGTCCCTTGTAGAAGTGCTGGAGTGCACATATGGAACCATGTACCAGGCTGGGGTTAACAAGGAAAGAAAATCTACAATTGTGACAAAAGGGTGTTGGACATGTAGTGAGGTGGGACACGTCAGTTTTGAGTGTCAAAAAAAAAAAAGAAGAAGACAGACCAGAACAAAGCGGAAAATTAGTGGAGGTTGGTGTTAAGGGACAACCACCAGCCGTCTTTTCCCAAGCAAACACATCACCGAGAAACTGCAAGAGAACTGCTATCGACAGAATGTGAGTAGACGGAAGAACAGACGGCCAGCAGTGGTGTAAAAAAAAAGATCATGGCAAGAAATGCAGCCGTACTGCAGTGACAGGGCCAGCATTAGAAAAGATGGCCTGAAGAGGATGCAAATGGAGAATGCAGATTAACCACCAGTGATAGAGTGGCTGCAGTGGAGTACAGTGCAACTGTCTTGGGAAGAGGTTTCCAGGTTCAGCCCTGTGACCAAGACCTACTAGAGTCGCTAGGACCTTCTTTGCTTGAATGACAGACTACTGAAGCATCAGTGGGAGACACCCAATGGTCTCATCAATTTTTGGAAACTGCTGGTTCCAAAGTTAATGAGGTCCAAGATCTTGGGTGAGTCCCATAACTAGATCACTAATGGGCACCTAGGAGTGAAGAAAACTCTAAGTTGGCTGCAACAAAGGTTCTACTGGACTGGCATGCGTCAGGACGGTTCAGTAGTGGTGTTGGGCCTGTGATGTATGCTGAGCCAAGAAAGGACCCAAGAAACGTGATTGTGCCTCTCTCCAGCTGTACCAAGTGGGTGTACCAATGAAAAGAGTTGCGAGGACGTTGCTGGACCTCTGATGCCCCAGTTTTTAGGTTGGGGCCTAAAAACTGGGGCATCAGAATTAAGTCCAGGACTTAAAATTTCTGCATTCTGTTTATTCAACCCTGTAATACTACCTTTAGATGCTTGGTATCCATCAAGATTGACCATACACTGTCCATTCTTTCCATGTTCCCTGTACACTAATCCAGGGCTCAATAATGCAATATTTCTCTACAGTCACTGAAAGAGGAAATCGGTATATGTGTCACCATGTACTATTTCACAAAGTGGCCAGAAGCCTATGCCATCCTTGATCAAGAGCCTGTGACTCTTGCTCAGGTATTGGTTGACCAATTTTTCTGTCGTTTTCGAATGCCACAAGAGTACATTCAGACAAGTGTAGACTGTAGCACCAGTCTATCAGGGCAGTACTCCCAAGGTGGATGGCAAGCTGATGACAGAGAGAGCCGGAGCTCCCGTTTCACCAGCCCTCAGGACTTGATTCTGACCATCTCTTTTTGATAACATTTTCAATGCTTTTATTTATGCTGAGAGTAGGCCAGCATACTCTCTAAATACCTCTACCTTCAACTGTCTGCACCACACTACATACACAAGATATCACCCCTTCTGTTTGCACTCCCTTTAGCAATGGCCATTGCATTATTACTGTCAAACGAGGTGGTACCTCAGATTGCCACCACCAGCAGGGTAGGGCTGGTGGCACAGGGTCCTCCCAGTCGCCATCAAGTGAAAGTGCCCGCAGTGACTACTGCAATTTCCTTCCACGCTCGTCAGTGGAGAAGTGAAGGTGCGACATTATTCTTCACCAACATCCGTGGTCTTAGCACCAATTTTAATTCAGTTCATTTTTTCTTACAGGCCATATCCCCTGTGGCCCTGTTCCTCACAGATCCACAAATTTCACCCTCTCCTGAAATATCCCCATTTTGTGTTCCCGGTTACCATCTCCTCACAAACTTCTGTAACAAGGGCAGCACCTGTTGTTATATCAAATCTCAATATGCAGTTGACACTGTTTTAAATTTCACTTCACCCAGTTTTGATAACTCATTGTATAAACCCAGTTTTCAAAATATTACCAATTACGTCTATGTAGTCTATCGCTCCCCCAGTTCTTCTTCGGAACCCAGTGTATTTGATTCCACATCTTCATGGTTGAGTAACCTTAACTTTGCCCTTAGCACCGAAATGATCATTTTGGGTGATTTAACACAAATAATGTTCAATGGTTATTGCATTCTGCTAGGACTGACAATGCTGGAATAGAGTGTGAGCTGTTTGCAGAATCGTTTAATCTCACGCAGCTGGTAAAGCAACCAACCAGAGTTCCAGATAATCCTGACCATAATGCCCATCTCTTGGATCTACTCCTGACAGAAAATCCAGATTAATACAGGATAGAGATACTGTCACCACTTGGATCCTCTGACCACAATCTCATCAACGCCTCATTAGTTAGCCCCCAGAACCTCCCCGTTCTGAACCTGTCACCCGATGGCAGTTTGATAGGGCAAACAGGGATGGATTTAGAAATTATCTTGCTGACATTCCATTGCAGTCTTTCTTCTCTAGTGATGCCAATTCTACCCATCCCACATTTGCAACTTAATACTAGCTGGTATGGATTTATTCATACCAAGCCAACAGTTCACTAAAAGATTGAACTCTCCAAAATGAGCAACAGCCCAAAAGTCATTAGCATATACTGTAACTATTACTTAAATATTTAAAAAATATCTGAATCACTATCTCAATTTAAAATTGCTAGAAACGATGCAAAAGCTGTAATAAATCTCACTAAATCAAACTTTCTTCAAAAATAAGCATCAATAAAACTTAACAACCATAATGACAATAGAGTATTCTGGTCAATTCTCAGTTCTCTCAATAATAACTTTAACAAGTCATCATCCATTCCCCTACTAAAATCTTCAAATGGCAACATTACAAATGACCCGCATGGGAAAGCAGATATCTTTGCCGGTGTATATGCCAGAAATTCTACCATAGAGGAAGTCAGCCAGAATGTCCCAGTACTAGAACTTGACTCTCTCGAAATCGTTCCACTTAAAATACAGACAAGATACGTATAATCCACCCTAGACAGTTTACGTACCAACAAAGCTCCAGACCCAAATGGAATTCCGCCAATTGTTTTGAAAAAGTATTCCCCAGATCTTGCCTCTGTTCTAGCTAAATTATTCAGACTATACATACGTACTTCTTCATTCCCTAATTCATGGAAAGAAACCAGTATCCACCCAGTTCCAAAGAAAAGAAGCTCCTCTGACCCCTCTGATTACAGACCAACACCTGTCACATCTTCTCTTGGTAAGGTATTTGAAACTTTAATTAATAGGCACATAGTTAAACATATTGAATCCAACAACTTAATCAGTAATAGACAATATGGTTTTTTCCGCGAAAGATCCACCATTGACATACTGAATCTCCTGACTCATACCATCCATCAATCAATCGACCTACATGGAGAAACTCATGCAGTAGCCCTTGATTTTTCTAAAGCTTTCGACTGAGTATGGTACTGTTCCCTACTGTCCAAATTCCCTTACTATGGACTAAAGTCTTTTGTTCCTTTGATTTCCTCATATCTCAGTGACAGAAAAATATGAGTAAAAATAGATTATGTATATTCCAATTTCCACTCTAATTAGCACCAGTGTGCCGCAGAGATCAGTTCTGGCATCAACCCTATTCCTGGTTCCTATTAATGATCTATTATCTGCAGTGGCGCAGCCAGAGGGGAGGGCTGGGGGGCCCGGGCCCCCCAAAAAATTTCTGTGTGTTCGAGAATAGACTGCAAATCTTAAAAGTCGAATACTTGTTTAATCCAGGGTGTAATATTCGGTTGTCACATATTTGGAGAACTGAAAAAATATGCAACTCTGAGTAAAAAGTCTTGTATACACATAAACATTTTAAGACTTACTGTACTATAGGTGCAAGACAGATATTCAAATTTATACCTGGGGAGCTGTTGGCGTCCGGACGGGTGAGAAGAGGAGGCAGGAAACGAAGTAAGAAACGTGTGCAAATTTTCAATTTTTTTATGTAGCTTATGACACATTATCATCAAAATGAGAAACTCCGCTACTAATAGGTTATGTAATTAACTAGTTAGGAGTAGCCTACCTGTGGGCATGTAGGCCTACATGTGGCAGAATTGGCAAGAAAAACTATCGTGGCAACTTTTACTGGCCATTAGCTGAGTGTCATTCGCTCATCACCTGCCTGCGCCATCAGTCATCAGTCAGCTATCATCAGATCGCGTTGCACCAGTGACCAGTCCATACAACTTGCTAATTAGCTACTTGCACACTGAACTGTGACAAGAAGTGAAATGACGTATTCCGTGGGTTTTCCTAGATCACTTTAGTATGAAACGGAAGCGGCAATAGCAATCAAGTATATTGGACTTCATGAGTTAAGTTCTGAAAGGTCAGTTTACGTTTAGCAAATGCATTACATTGTAGAGGATATTATTACTGCCAGTAATAATAACATGATAATGTCATGCCATGAGCTCTACTTAAGTGTAGGTGCACCCAGAAACTGGAAGCCAGTGATTGCTTAAGATTTTCCTTGTGATATATTTCAGGCTTTAGCTACCTGCGCCCTGTGTGGCAACCATCACTGAAGCAAACTAATCATCACTGAATTAAGTGAAGTATTTAACAGACGATGGATATTCATAGACATTAACGCTGAGTGTGGTGAGTTGGGACAATGCGGGACATGGGGAGTTGGAATAGTGGGCACTGCAATGCCAAATGCCAAGACATTTCCATTTTATGGTGCCCATTCAATAGCCCTGCCCCAACTTTACAAATATTGTTAATACTAGTTTTCTATAGAACCACGAATAATGGATGAAAAATGTGCAAATATGAAAAGGTAGCATTTTGACCTTTGTAGAATTTCATTCTTGAAAATACACATATTTCGCCAATTTTCCTCTCCCACAGCCAGTTTTAGAGCTAAAGGTCTACTTTTTGGTGGATGAAATCTTCGACAGTCATAGTGTTTTATTTATCCAGAAAATGCATTTTTACAACAGAGCAGTGCTGAAGGATTAATAGACAATTGTCCCGAGTCGCCCACCATTTTTTTTTTTTTTTTTCCCAAGGGTGAGTTGGGACAACAATTTCATTTGTGATTTTCTCAAGGAAAAACCTACTTTCCATGCATTATATACTACTATATTATATAGTTTGCTGTATTTGTTGTGGTTGTGGGTGTCAACAAGTAGATATTTCTCATTTTCAGGTTGCATGCATGCCCTAGGGAGAGAAAATACTTTGATGTCGATTATGGCAAAAATCATATATTGGTATAGTGTTAAAAGGAGGGAAAAGGAGTTGTACAACGACATTTTTGCAAAGGAGAGGAACTGAAAAATGCAACTGGCCAGTTTGTGATGATATACTGTATACTGATGATGATTTGTGGCAGTATATCATTGGTGGACCTGTCTTATTAGCAAGAACTGTACCTTTTACGATGCAAGAGGTGGACAAAGCCTTTCATGATCATTAAAAGCATATTTCTCAGCGAAATTTTTCAGCATAAATAGCTATAGGCAACTTAGTGGAACCTTAACTACGGAATACGTATAGTGCAGTGCGTCCTTAAGTGCGAGGCGTGGGGGGGGGAGGGGCTAGGTTTATGATGGGAGAGTTGTGACATAGGATGGGATTGGAGTGCATTGGCGTTGAGATGAGGAGTAGATTGAGATGGTTTGGGCATGTGGAGAGGATGGGGGATGATGGGTTGCAGAATTGATATGTGCTAATGTTAGGGATAGGGTTGCAAGAGTCTGACCGAAAAGGATACGGGACAAGGTCACTGAGTGTAACCTCAAGGATAAGGGACTGAATAGGGAAGCTGCCAGAGATCGTGCAACATGGAGAGCTGCCATTAGATTAGTCATTGTGCCCCCCCCCAAATTATATTTCTGGCTGTGCCCCTGATTATCTGTCACCCACAGTCCCATCCATTCATACGCAGATAACCCAACACTTCATAGTTCATTCACACTCAGACACCCATTTACAAAGTCCAATATCTCTAACTCTCAGCTCAGTACAGCCGTCTCCATAAATCAAGACTTATCTATGATCAATGAATGGGGACAAAACAACCTTGTCTCATTTAATGCTAGTAAAACCAATTATATACAATTTACTAATAGACAGATATTGTCAAATTCGTATAGTACTTTCAGTGCTACAGTTCTAACATTCCCATCTCCAAAAGTATTGAAATTCTCGGCGTCTCACTTATCAGTGCCTTCAGCTGGACCTCTCATGTCAGATCACTTGTTAAAACCACCTCAAAGAAACTTGGTTTATTTTACAGAATCCGTAACTTCTTCACTGACGAGCACTTAGCAATAATTTAAAAGTCATGTGCCTTCTCAGCTTGAATACTGCTCACCCCCGTGGAATGGATATGGAGAGGTTGCATTTAAACAACTAGACAAAATTCAGAACAAAGCTGTTGGCATTATTAATAACCCTGCTATTACAAATAACCTACCTCCCCTACAAGTAAGAAGGAATATTATCTCCCTTGCATTATTTTACAGATATTTTTATGACAAATGCTCAGAGGAAGTTGCATCCATTGAGCTACCACTCCATGCCTTCCCTCGTGCTATGCGGGCATCTGGTAGTGCTCATGACTGGAATGTCATTCAGCCATATTGTAGAACTTCTTTCTATCAGAATTCTTTCATTTCCCGAACTGCATCTCTCTGGAACTTGCTTCCCCAGAGTTGTTTCCTTCCAAACTTCAACCTACAGCTGTTCAAGTCTGTTACATATATTTTATGAACAGAGGACACCAGTAATCTGGTGTATGGATTATCTTTTTTATATTCATATGTTTTCCTTCCTCTGTTCTGTAAAAAAAGGGAGGGGGGGGGGGTAGAAACTACGAGTCCGCTGTGTTCCCTGCTTGTTGCAAGTTACTGGGGATCAAGAAGACCAGGACGACCCCACTAAGGCCACAGTCAGATGGGATGGTGGAGACATTTTCAACTGGACCCTGGGACAAGAAGTGAAGTTCGGCATACAGGGACAAATGTGACCAGAAATCACCTGTGTTGATGATGGCATATTGGTCTGTGCAACACGAGTCTACCGGCTACATCCTTGCAAAACTGATGCTGGGGCAAGTTACTTTTACCCGTTGACTTGTTAATGGGAAGGTCACCTGTGAAGAGCTGCCTGCAGACACATTGAGCTAAACGAAGCATCTTCAGGAAATGCTGGCTGAGGTACATTATCAGGTGTGAGGAACCCTTAAGTTTTCAGGCAAAGTGATGAAGTGCAAGTATGATGCCAAGTCAAGTAAGGTGAGCTTCAAGGATGGTGACAAAGTTTTGTTATACAATCATCAGCGGAAGAAGGGACGGTCACTGAAGCTGCAGAGCCCATGGGACGGGCCTTGTTCTGTGCTGGACCGCCAATCAGAATTAACGTACCAGATTCTGAGAGGCAGGAAATCTCTCCCAAAAGTGGTACACGTGAATCGTCTGTGGCAGTACCATGGGCCTGGACAGTACAGCTTGGACGTCTCCATGAAATCATGCTCACCCACAGCCGAAGAAGTTTAGGACCACTGAGCTGAAGTACAAGAGGATGGTGACAGTTTCACGAGGGAAGAAGTGAATCAGGATGAGGACCAAGACATCCCAGAAGGAGTGGATTGTGTGGAGGAGCAGGGATATCACTGGAAGTGGCATAAGAGAAGATCAGATAAGTTGAAGGATTATTTTGTGTATAATTAAGTGTCTAGTTTCGATTAGGGGTAATGTGTGTACATACTGTGTACTTTCGTCGGGATGACAAATGACTATGGAAGGGGTAATGTTGAGAAGCGATATTTGCTAGTTGATTAGTGCTGGAGTATTCCTGACGACTCTCGATTTTTTCCACTACGTGTCAGTTACCAGTTAGCCTGGTATATGTGAGTGGAGGTATTTAGTAAGTTGTACATTGATTTTTGTGCTTTTTTTCTCTATATTGATTAATTTATGTGATTGTTCATTAAACCATGTAATTTTGTCTCAGTTTGTATGCTAAAGCATTTTGAGTGTTCTGTAAGAACTCTGAATGTTTTGGATGTCCCTGAGTTGGCAACTGTTGCTTTCCCGAGAACCTAGTAGATAATTCTAGTATACAGGAAGCTTATATAAGGATGGGGAAGGGACTAGAGGAGCTCTTAGTTCAGTTTCAGTTTAGTTATGTGTCAGTGCAGTGTCTCTGTACATTGTATTGCTCTGGTACTTAAGAAAACAGTGAAATGAAGTTGGCAAGCATTAAGTGTAATTATTTGGTGAATGAAAACGGCGAACTTAAGAAGCCAGTGTTTATTTACAACGCCGGAGCTGATCATGTGTGCTGTACACCAAAAGGCTGACGATAAGAACAACAACTCACTGGGCAACATCCTTCCTATACCGAACTACTGCTGTTGGAGTCTGTGGCAGTGTGGGACGGGGACATAAAAATACCAAAGCCTTTATTTGAACTTTTTAACGCATCACTTAAGAGCAGTAAGGTGCCGCATGAATGGAATCTTGCTAATGTAACCGTTAATATTCAACAAGGGCAACAGAGCACAACCAGAAAACTACTGCCCAATTAGTTTAACATCGGTGGTTTGCATTTTGCTTGAAACTATTATCACAAACAAGTCTGTGAAAAACTTAGAAACAACAGTCTAATCACAGATTCGCAACATGGTTTTCGAAAAAATTGCTCTTGCCTCAGGACTCCGTTGGACTTTTCAATGACATACTGAACGTGGACAACGAGACTAAATTTGTTGATGTAGCCTGTCTCGGTTTTCAAAAGGCTTCTGATAAAGTTCCACACAAAAGCGTTCTTCAGAAGCTAAAGTCATATGGTTTCAGTGGCAGTGTGATCGGATCGGTAGAAGATTAGCTCACCGGATGAAAGCAGAGTTGTAATACATGGAAAAGAGTCAGACTGGATAAACGTTACATGTGGAGTGCAGCAGGGTTCAGTGTTAGGCCGTGTTCTTTCTTTTTTTAATGTACAATAATTTATTATATAAAATTTGTGGCTTGTAGGTGTAATAGTTGTAAAGTTAAAATAGAAAAATGCATTGAAATAATAAGTTTCATGTATATTCACAGTTTCATAACATTATAATCTCATGGCATTCTAACTGCCAAAAAGCACATCCTGGAGA
Source organism: Coenobita brevimanus (assembly GCF_032717465.1). NCBI lineage: Eukaryota > Metazoa > Arthropoda > Malacostraca > Decapoda > Coenobitidae > Coenobita > Coenobita brevimanus. Next base: position 37,555,713 of record NC_137025.1, on the reverse strand, counting down.
CTTTGAAGTCTGTATCTTTATTAGTTTCTGAGTCCATGCCCGGCAACGAAAAATTATTATTTGTTTTCCTTTTTCATAAAAAATACTTAAGACAACATTCTACGTATCAAAAGGCACCAGTTCATTATAAGACATAACTGTGTGAAAGATCATGACAGCACTGAATATTTCAGTTCTGTCTCGGAAAACAAACCTCCACGCCCGGCTAGCTGCCCTGCCCTTCTGCCGCCCAGCTTTACAGACGGACATTTATTGATCTCAGTGATAACGACATCCTCCTCTGATTTTGTCCAATGGAGAGAAATGAATAAAATTTTGAAAAACAGCAAAGATTATTTTTCTCATTTTGTACGCAATAAAACTTTGGGCTGTCATGTATTGTCAGATCTCCAGAAGGCTTTCATCCGGCTTTATTTTCTCAGAATCTCCCTAAACTGGCATTATGTTTGGCGGGACAGATGTGGACAGTTCAGGGATAAACGGATTAACGGCAAAGGAATAATTTGGATAAACGACGATGGCATGAGAAAATAGGAATAATGGATAGGAATAATTGAGAAATAGAAGAGGAGCAAAAGGGAGAAGGTTACAAGTGGAAAGGAAAATTAATGTGGAATATAGAAATCTGGAAGCGGAAATAAGAGAGGAAAGAAAAGGTTAGAGCAAGGAAAAAAGAGTCAGGCAGACTTGAAAAGAATGGTGAGATAGTAGAAAATATCAGTGAAAACAGGAGAATAGCAAAGAACAAGAGAACGGCAGAGGAACAGTAGAAAGTAGACTCAGAAAAACAGACAGATAAAGCCTAAAGATAGCCAGGGAAGGGCAGGAAAAGATGCAGTGAAACAGAGAAGAAAGCTGCACGAAGACGGAAGAATCACTGAAGCTGAGAACAGTCGGACGGGTAAGACGTAAATGGAGCAGGGTAAAAGATGCAGCTAAGAGCAAGAGAGGAAGAATGTGTGAGGGGGAAAAGAGATGGAAAAGTCAAGAGAGAAGGAAATAGAGTAATAAAAGAAAACAGAGTAACAAGGAGAAAAAATATAGATGACGACAGGGAAACGGAAGGAAACGACAGGACAGAAAGCAGGAAGATACCGAAGAGGGGTGAGAGAATACTGTACAGATTAGGGAAACAAAAAGGGAAACAAAGAGTGTACGGAAGGAGGAGAGGACAAGGAAAACGGAAAGATGACCCATGAAGGAGATGGGAAAAAAAAAGGAATGACAGGTCCAGACTGCAGGTCTACGAGAGTGGGAAAGAACATAAACCTTTTCCTGCGTAAGTCTCTTTCACCTCTACTCATAGGACACCCTATCACACAATATCCTCCTATCCCTTCACTTCACCATATGCCCCAAGCCACTTCCTGCCACTCACCTCTATTATACTGTCGAAAGTAAGTACCTTTAGTCAGTTATGTTTGCTATTTAGGCGATTTTACATTAACCAGTTTAGTGCAATGACGTCTACTTTCTGCTATTCCCTGACGATTTTATTCAGTTTACCAAAGACCACTTGTACGGAAGAGGTTAACGTTTCACCCCTCACGTACAAAATTCATCTCCAGTCTCTTCCCAGACCATCCAGTTCATTCCCTCCCTCGCCCTCCCAATCCTTCCATCTCCCTTCCTCTCGGCTCAGCCCATAACATTGTTCAAAGCTAGTAATCTACCCCATGAGTGATGAGTAATAACTTGGTGGAAATGGGAACCCCTCCCCGCATCGCGACCAAACCTTTATACTATCCTCAGAAGACTTATGCATGCTTGCTGCTATCACACGATTTCATTCATTATAAGTCGGATTTTTAGTAGGACGGGAATAAATACCGTTACATCGAACCTTTCCAGTTCGAAAACGTCTTTCCTATGCCGAATAATATAGCCTCGGGATGAAAAGAAAAAAGAAAACGCCAACAGAGTGAAATGCTAATTAATGGTAGTTTCGTGAATAATCAGCTTTCAAGCTAATTAATGATGAAGCCTTTTAGTGATGGACAGTCTCTTAAACACACACACACACACACACACACACACACACACACTGAAACACGCGCACTTTGGTAAGAGGAGATTATGATATGCTTAAATTAATACTTTGAATTAGTGAACACAAGTTTAACACCTACCTTTCCTGCAAAGAACAGAATTTCACACTTATGCCTATGTAATGTAGATGTGAGTGTCATGAAAGAGGGAACTTGGTGTGTCGTGTGAGGAGGCATCGTTGTTAATCAGGACAGAAAATGACTGGTGGTCTTTAAAGCTACTTCACTCTTTACAGTGGATGAAATCGGGCTTCGGGTTAAACTCAGATTAGTGACTGACAGATAAATAATAATAACGGATTTTCTAAAGGGAGACTGTTACATGAAATGAAATGATTACAATAACATTATTGTTGGAAATAAATGACATATCCACCCGATCACACACCGGTTTAGTGAATGTTGTAGGGACCACAGTGAAGAGCCCTTTTTTTTTTTTAATTATTAATCAGTCTTGAATTAAAAGTTAGAAAAAAATGTGAGATATAGGAAGAGAGGAGGGCAGTCACAGAAAAAGAATGATAAAGGTGAAAGAAGAACAGTGGATTTACCGTGTCAGCGAAAAGCCCACGAATCTCGTGTCAATATTAAAACCCTCCTATAACCGTTTAATTTTGCTACACTCTGAGTGCTGATATTCATATGATCATGGGGTCATTCTCACCTCCAGTGCGTCCGTCTCACGTCACTCCCTGACCATGAATATTTTAGTATGGCAGCATCTACATTATTCAACACGTTCACGCCCGTCTACCCCTTGAGAGGGATTTTCTAGCAGGCTGTGTCCTCACAGCAAAGTATCGCCTTAGAGCCTATAGCGTAGAACATACAGCCATCCTTGGTTCAGTAACTATCTATCTGTGACTGTACGGTGTTGTGCTGTACCGGGATCTCACCTCTTAAATGTTCAGTATGCAGTCGATGGAGTGTCTGGGAGACACTGTCCTTACAGTAGGTTATGCAGTCGTTAATTCTCTCTCTCTCTCTCTCTCTCTCTCTCTCTCTCTCTCTCTCTCTCACACACACACACACACACACACACACACACACACACACACACATGTACCGTACATACTTTTCCATTCATATTTTTGAATGCTTACTTATTTTCAATAAACCATTTCGGTTCAACTGATACTTTTTGATAGAGACCGATAGGCATTCACTCGAACGATGTCATTCTCTCAAGCATTAAAGAAAGTGGATACAGGTTCAGGAATATTGACAGACAAACACACACAAGCTCCATACAAGGGGCAGATATTTTGATACAGATAAACACACACACACACACACACACACAAACACACACACACACACACACACACAAGAGGATGAGGGACAGTCGCGCGTGGTTAGTATTACACAGTAATCGTGACCACAAGGAGGGTTAATCTTCGGTCTATTGGATCATGATTGCGACCAGATCATCGTGCTTCTTTCCTCCTGTTACCTGAAACCTTCCTTATGGTTAGGATTAGCTGATGTGCATTACTGTTTTTTTATCTCCGACAAGGAGAGTATGTTTTCACCCCTGTTTGTTCGTTTGTTAGCAGGCTTACTAAAAAACTAAAAGAGAAATTAGGACCAAATTTGGTGGACAGATAGCACACGTTAATGAAACAATCGATAAACTTTTGGGACTGAGCCAGGTCGTGTTACGGATTCTGGATCCGGAAACTCATTGTGAAATCCTAATCAGTGATGAGAAAACCTAACCAGTTATGAAGAGTGGTTTGGAATTACGTTGGTCTTGTCCGACAGATGCCTTCCACTGAGTGCCCCCTTAGTGTGTCGTGATCTTTCGATAACATATTTATGTCATATATATATATATATATATATATATATATATATATATATATATATATATATATATAGATATATATATATTATATATATATATATATATATATATATATATATATATATATATATATATATATATATATATATATATATATATATATATATATGTCCATGGTTAGTGCACGTATTAGTAATTACTGGGCGTAGTGATCACGATGAACTTCCATATGTAGTATTATTCAATATTTTATCCACCGACTGCAAACTAAACATTTAAGAGGTGAGGTCCCGGTACAGTTGAACAACGTATATATAATCATAGATGCACAATACCTGAACCAAAAGATGACTGTATGTCCTATCTTTTAGGTTCTTAAGGCGAATGTCCTATCTTTTAGGTTCTTAAGGCGATACTTTGATGTGAGAACACACTCTGCAAAAAAAAATCCATTTCAGGGAGAAGACGGGCATGAACGTGTTGAATTATGCAGATGCTGCCATACTGAAATATTCATGGTCAGGGAGTGACGTGAGACGGACCCACTGGAGGTGAGAATGACCCCATGATCATATGAATATCAGCATTCACTGAGTGTCGAAAAATTATACGGTTATAGGAAGGTTTTAATATTGACACGAGATTCGTGGGCTTTTCGCTGACACGGTAAATCCACTGTTCTTCTTTCACCTTTATCATTCTTTTTCTGTGACTGCCCTCCTCTCTTCCAATATCTCACATTTTTTTCTAACTTTTAATTCAAGACGGATTAATAATTAAAATAAAAAAGGGCGATTCACTGTGGTCCCTACAACATTCACTAAACCGGTGTGTGATCGGGTGGATATGTCATTTATTTCCAACAATAATGTTATTGTAATCATTTCATTTCATGTAACAGTCTCCCTTTAGAAAATCCGTTATTATTATTTATCTGTCAGTCACTAATCTGAGGTTAACCAGAAGCCCGATTTCATCCTCTGTAAAGAGTGAAGTAGCGTAAAAGACCACCAGTCATTTTCTGTCCCGATTAACTAACGATGCCTCCTCACACGACACACCAAGTTCCCTCTTTCATGACACTCACATCTACATTACATAGGCATAAGTGTGAAATTCTGTTCTTTGCAGGAAAGGTAGGTGTTAAACTTGCGTTCATTAATTCAAAGTATTAATTTAAGCACATCGTAATCTCCGCTTGCCAAAGTGCGCGTGTTTCAGTGTGTGTGTGTGTATGTGTGTGTGTGTATGTGTGTGTGTGTGTGTGTGTGTGTGTGTGTGTGTGTGTGTGTGTGTGTGTGTGTGTGTGTGTTAAGTGACTGTCTACCACTAATAGGTTCCATCATTAATCAACTTGAGAGGTGGATTATGCAC